>NW_022436948.1:38152250-38575322 GCF_009761245.1 Sapajus apella
TATATTCAGGGGCCACTTACTGTGTGTCAGCCTCTGACATAAACACTTTATATATATATATATATTTAAAAAACAAATTGTTACACATATATATATATTTACATATATATGTAACAATTTGTTATATATATATTTTTGAAGTGTTTATGTCAGAGGCTGGCACACAGTAAGAGACCCCTAAATATCCTTTATTATTATCTGCAGGTTTGAGTAGAAAAAAGGAGGCAGAAAAGCATAAGAACAACGTGGAGTATACACTGTGTTTTAAAAAATTATTCTAAAAAGTCAACTTCTCATAATCTTCTCCCATGAAAGTACAGTGGCTTTCACTCAATTGTGCTTTACTAAAACATAATCTGTCACCTCTCAGTGACTGATTGCCTGCCCTTTCCCATGGGTTGATTGCATTATGGCAGCCCACAACTTTTACTACTTTTAAAACTCCTTAAGATGCCCTGTGACATCTCGTCCAGGTTTTATAGCTGTCTCTTACACATTGAGCCACAAAAAGTGAATTTTGCTCTGGAATGTGCACACTGTAGATCATAAAGCCCAGCTCTCTCAGTCCCCCAAAGAAGCACGGCGAGAAAAGTGATATCTTAATGCTATAGTGTCCAACTCCTGCCCTGAAAAATTGTTTCCATTCCCCTAAAACGAGTTTACCTATAAACATTAATGAAAATGATTGAATAAAATACCTTTTTTGATTATGTTCTAGACATCATGCTAAATACTATAACACCTCTTTTAGAATAAAATTCATTCTGTTTTAGAATGCTGTTGTGCCATCAGTGTGTCACGTCTTCATCTCATAGGATAACTTGCATATTATATTTACTAGACTTTTAATGAATCCTTAAAACTGATATAAGCATGCCGCTGTTAAAATCAGTCATAAGAATGGTCTTACGACAGCATGACAATCTCTCCAAACAGCATTTTGAATAGCCTATGCCCTGGCTATATTGTTCAGCTTATATTTAAATATACTGACATAGCTATTAAAATAATTAGCGGCATTTCCTCCAGCTACCGCAACAAGAAAGAACAACATTATACTGATTGTTGACATGACTGTATTATTTCTAATAAGAAATGATCTTGAAAGCATTTGAACCTGTTAGCTAATTATTGTAACAAGATAAGAAAGTTTAACATCAAATATGTTAAATCTAACACCAAGAATGGCAAGTATTTCACATTGAAGTGAGCAGTACTTCATGACTTTAGTAATTGAAATTATTCAACTATCTAAGAGTACATGTGCAGCCAGCTTATGTTGGAGGAACAATGAGGGCAGAGTTCTCAAAATCACAGGGTCTACATTAGCCAAACTATCAGTTTTATCATTATATGTGCTTATTATATGTTATTAAATCTAGAGAAATCAAGAACTTGTACACGTTTTTCTACATAAGCTGTGTTACTTCCTCAGAAAATTCATTATTTTGAAAGGCAGTAAATGTCCTGGTTTTCTACCTCTGCAAAAATAAAGCAGATTCCCAAATGTACAAAACAACAGGCATATTGCCTCCTACATAAATCTCTAAAGTTCCAGAACTCTTTTTTTTTTTTTTTTTCAGACAGAGTCTTGCTTTGTTGTCCACGCTGGTGTGCAATGGCGTGATCTGAGTTTGCTACAACCTCCACCTCCTGGATTCAAGCGATTCTCCCAAGTAGCTAGGATTACAGACACCTGCCACCATGCCTGGCTACATTTGTGTGTGTGTGTGTGTGTGTTTATTAGAGAAGCAGTTTCACCACATTGGTTAGGCTCGTCTCTCTATCTCCTGACCTCAGGTAATCTACCTGCTTCAGCCTCCCGAAGTGCTGTGATTACAGGCATGAGCACCACGCCAGGCCATGTTCTAGAACTCTTGATCCGTTTTGTTCTGCTGTAACAAAATGCCACAGACTGGGTAATTTACAATAAGCAGTAATGTATAGGCTCACAGTTCTTAACACTGAAAGGCTATGATGAAGGAAAGGCCTCTTGCTGTGTTACCACAGGGCTGAATGTGGAAGGGCAAGAGCAAACTCACCCCTGTAAGCCCTTTATGTAATGGTATGTATGGACTTATGATAGCAGAAGACTCACAACTTAAACATCTCCCACCATTTCATACCTTTCAACACTGTCACATAGGGCTTTACGTTTCAACACGTGAATGCTGGGAGGCACATTAAAACCATAGCAAGCTCCTTTGGCTCAAAGCGTAGACATCATCAAAGAATAGATATTAAAGCATATATTCAGTAAAACTTCATTGGATCCCAATATGCTGATAGCACCCATTTTTATTTTTGAAACTAGAAACCAACTTTAACATTCATGGGCATAAAAAGAAAACAAAATGATTAATAATAAAACACAATTTTTAAGAAAAAACTAATGTCAAGTAAGACACAGGCAAGTAATGACACACTTGTTTTGAGACAAGGTGTGTTTCTAGTTACAATAAATGTAAAGGAGAGGCAAATTCACAGTGGAACCAATATGCAAATATATAGTACAGGAAGGTTGAAGGAGGCCCACCAAGCTAGTTTAAATAAATTATAGATTTATTTTTTTAAAAAAGAGAAAAACATTGTGTTTTTTGAGGTCTATGTGAGAAAGCATACAGAAGCCCAAGCAAAACATCAAAGAAGATGCAACAAAATAAACCATTTGATATGGTAACTATATTACTGGAGTGGAATTTCTTGATTGGACATAAAAGACAAGGGGCTATGTTTACAATTTTGCATATCTCATGTCTAGAGCCAAATTTGTTGAAGATAAGCTACATGTGTTCAAGAAGAAAAAGAAAAGGAGAAAAAGGGAGGATACAAAGGAAGGAAGGAAGGAAAGAAAGAAGGAAAGAAGGAAGGAAGGGAGGAAGGGAGGGAGGGAGGGAGGAAGGAAGGAAGGAAGGAAGGAAGGGAGGGAGGGAGGGAGGGAGGGAGGCAGGGAGAGAAGGGAAGTGGGGAGGTAGGGGAGGAGAAAGAAGAGAAAGAATAGCTCTTGAGCAGTACTTTGTAAACAATCATGTTTACTACTCCTACATGGATAACTTTTGCTATTCCTTAGGTCATCCAACTTCTGCCCAGGCCTGCTTCTTGTCAAAGTCTATACACTGTTTCTTTCCTTGCACTTTGGTTTTCTATAAGTGTTGGCAGTTTCATAAGGCACAATGTGTCTTTAAAAGACCAAACAAGAAAGCATGGTGATGTGTTATTTGGTGGGCTGGCAAGGGAATAATCATTTTTTGAAGTTGCAGTTAATCATGACAATAATGAGCATGGCATATTTAATTTCTTAAGCCTATCACTACAGGAAACAGTAGTTAAATGCTTCATAAGCACTTCATATGTGGAAGTGTAAAAAACAATTGTAATGACTGTTTTGGGGGCTGCTACTATGTTCTATGCACAGTGTTATGTGTATTCCATGTACAACCTCTTTCAATTTTTAAAACACTAGGAAATAGTGTTATTATACAGGAAAATTTTAGCTTAAAAACTTTAATAGCCCAAGGCCAAATAGTTGGTAAGGAAGTACAGAGAGATTCTAAACTACGTCTGTGTGATTCTAAACATATGTTATGAACTGATAAATTATATGCCTCTTCTTTCAAAATTATTCCCATAAGCTCAAGTTCAATGTATCTGACCTATTTATTGCTGAAGATTTTCGTCCCATATTACTTAGATCCTCTGAAACTATGAGGCCTTTTTTCATGTCTGTGTTTGATGCACCCAATATGGGAAGAATAGCCTTGGGTGGACCCTTGCTGCACATCTGAAACATAGGCCAAAGTTGCAATTTAGGAACAGTATTATAAAATCTGGCACTTTCCAAGGTACATTCCTTTCCCATTCACCTCCTAGGGAAAAAAAGTAAACCTGGAGTTTAATTTCTGCTTTATGTCAGGTTGGATGAACAAGAAACAGAATCTCTGCTTTTTATTGTCTCAGTTTACTAAAGATCTAAATTTTGGTATGAGAGCGTACAGATTAAAATCCCTACTAATTTCCATCAGTTGAATTTCTTTCCCATTCAGTTTCCCAGTACAAGAATACATGAGAAAGTCAGTTTTTAGGGGAAATTTTTTTTTTAATTAAATAGCACATCCTATATCTAAAATATACCAAATCATGACAGCTCCTCATATGGGAATAGCTCTTATGAATGTCCTAAGTTATACTGCTTTATTGCCTTTACACTCAAATCCTTGGAACATAGATTTTTTACTTTCCTAAGAAGGTGATCTGATAAGAATGTGCTTCAAAATTCCAGCATCATGCTGGGCAAATCTTGGATAGGCCTGTTGTTTGTCAATCTTGACACTGCTTTCATTTTTTAAGGCAATTAATCACCTGCAGTGATACTAAGGTTTGCCTGGAATTTTTACATTTTGAGTTGCTTCTTTGATGGCATCAACCACATTTTATTAAATGGGAATCAAATAAACAATTAAAACAGCTAATCATGCCATTTTCCTCTCTTTCCCTTGTTGAAAGATATAGGCGGCTTTTCAGCCTTCTGTCTTTTTCAACTTCTCCTCCCTTGTTCTTTTATTTTCAAAGCTGATCAGAAATAAGATACCTTAAATATTCATAATATCGCTAACATTAGAATGTGCTCACAGAAATTAAAAGAGCACTACTAACATCACATTATACACAGATAAAATTAATTGGATAAAAGACAATAAAAGGATGGAAGTGGGAGTAAACTGAGTTGCAGACATCAGCTTCAGCTGACTCACACACATCAGAATACTAAGATGAGAATTGCGTTGATAAAGTAATTTCCCTGCTAATATCTGTTTTCATAATTGGTAAAGAACAGATTACAGAGTCAAATGCAAAAAAGTGAGTCAAATAAGGCCAAAGAAGGTAAACAGTGTGGTAAATAATTCAAGAAGTAGTCAGTGGACCAAAAAAATATTTTGAGACTTGTAAGCCAAGACTATGCATAGCAGCAGAGAAAAATCTGTCAAACCTCATCTTTTTCAATCACAGTGTTTTATAGTTGATGTTGTCTAGAGAAAGTATTTGTTCTTTTTTATTTTGTAAGCTTTTTGTAATTAAAATAAAAGAGAAGAAATTTATTTTTCTTATTTTTTAATGTCTGTAAGTAGGGATTCAAACTAATAAAATATATTATGTTGAATTTATACTATTTTGATGAATATATACATGAATAACAAAAATTAAATATTTGTTCTATTGATGCAAAATTTCCTTAGAAAACCACATTTTTTCAGGCTGGTGATAGCAGATCTGTAATACAATATCTAACAACTGGATAGTTCTTTGCAAATATTTGTTCAGTGCTAAGCACTTGGAAATTTTGGCATGGTGATTTCATAAAATTCAAGCTGCTATTTATGATTGTTTGAATTATACAGTGCAATGGCTGGCAGCAATTAACCAAGAAAATACTAAGTGAATTATCCAAATAATTAAATCAGAGGCTAAGCTGTAATTACATATTGAAAATCCACTTGCAACATTTAATAATTCAGCAAGACTTGCATTAATTTTGTCATAGAGAGCTGTTTGATATTGTGGGGAAAAAAGCTGACCTGGCAATCAGAAACCTTAGTCTCTGCTCTCAGCTCCATAACTACCTCACTCAGTGTCTGATTCTATCACAGATTCTTTAGCTTTAATATAGGAAGGGAATTTGTGATTGCTTAGGCCCTTTCCAGCTCAAAAAAAAAAATGTTAGGAGTCATTATAACAAGTGTAAGAACAACCATCTGTGTGCGAAGACGACCATCCATGAAGCTGAATCTCTACTTGTAGTCAACATGTGGTCCATTATTCGGACTTAGGAGATGGATCACTGGTGCTCATTATGATTCAGACGATCAGCTTTTGGATGAAAATTTAAAACTCCAGCAAAAATCTTAGCATGGAGAGCTCAAGTCATCTACACGGTCCCAACTGGCTTTTCGAACATGCTGGCCAGTGTACATAAACCAACCACTACCCCACACCATTCAGTGTTAGAACCCAGGACAGCTGAACCTTAGGTGGATAAATGCTACACAGTATGGAAATTAACAGAGAATCTAGTTTTATGCTTAACCTGGTTTCAGTGATCACTTCTCAGGTGTAAACTATGCTCCACCACTTACTAGCTGTGTTAGCTAGGGCCAGTTATTTAACTTTTCAAGCATTACTTTCTCTACTTATGAAATGGAAAAATAGTTCCCACTTCTCAGTGTGCCAGGATGACTAAAGAAATAATGCCCATTCTGGTAGATTTACCGTAATGCTCCCTAGATATTAAATGCTCGATAACTGATTCATTATTTTGATAGACTGTATTGGCTGCAAAGGGAAAATACTGTAAGAGATGAGGAGTATATAACAAAGATAAATTAATTTACATCCTCTCCTATCACATCCCCTGAATGATTGCTTTGCAAAAGAGACTGAATCCATGGAGCTTCTAATTTTTTTTTCTCCAGTGAATTGGCTCATTTCCATTTGTTTGCATTTTGTGCTCTCACAAATATTCAAGGGTAAACTCTAAGAGTCTGGTAGTTGTGCACTGCTCAAGCTTTATGCATCCTTTTTAAGTTAGACCAAACAGCTTATCTTTGTTCCACAGAACAGCATACAGTACATAGAGTGTCGACTATTACAAAGAAAGCCTCTAACTCTGCTTGAGAAGATTAAGACACCTCTGAAAAAGGAACCCTTTGTCTAATCACAGACCAGGGAGAACACGGGCCTGGAAAACAACTCCGTCCTGCGGCCTTTGCTGTCGCTCTGAGGCCTGCCCGAAGGGCACTGCCACTCACTCACCGTCAAACACCTCTCTGGGCTCGGGAGCGGCGCTGCGGCACGACTGATAATTTTCTACTATTGAAAAGAAAAGTGGACTGTCCCACAGCGCGGTGCTGTCTGTCTTGTGGGAAAACATACCAGGAGAGGTTCTCATTCTTTACTTACAGCCAATAGAGTGAGAGTACAGAGTCGTAGAATTTATTTCAGACCCTTTTAAAATTTGTTTTTCTTGGATTTCAAAGGAATCATAATGAAGATTTCGAAGATTTTGGAAGGGTTTTAAATAGAAGGCACCATCTATTTCTGCGTCCTGGGAACACTGTACATGGTGTGCGGCGTGAGACTGCAGGCCTCAGACCTTCTCTGTGGCACTATTGAAATAAACATGTACCGCCTTGTTAAATCACAGGTGATTTAGATTTCGAGTTGCTGACAGCTTGCTTGGAACTTCCATTTAATCCTTACATTTACCTGAAAGCTCTACTTATTTCACCCTCTTTCATTGGGCTTGAGCTATGTCATGTTATGACCTCAGCGATAACATGCCATAGTCTAAGATGTTTAGCTAATATGAAACTGCTGTAAGCCTGTGGCTTTGCCTAAGGATAAATGTGTGCCACCCTGGCCAACATGAAGGAGAAATTTGCAGTAGTAAGAGCTCGACAGTCTAATTAATTATTTAGAGGTTTCAAGGGGAAAAAGAAGTCTAGAGTCCCAGACTTCCCATTTGCAATGCATTAGACAATCAGAATAATAAGAAGAAACAGCAGAGAGAGACTGTCCTGTCTGTCTGGAATGTGTGGGATGTAATTTGAAGGCCAAAATTAGAAATAACCTAGGATCTTAAAGACAGTTTTAAGGCTGAAGGATACAGAAAGGCAATTCCTTCTGCAATTGCAATACTATTTTTTCCTCCTTTTGTCTTTATTTTTGTATCTTGAAATGTCTATAGAGCGTCACTCTCTTGCTTCTAAATTGCCTTCATGTATTAGAAGTCTTTGGCTGAGCATATAATTAGAGTCCAAATGTGAACACAAAGGAGAAAGGTGTCTAATAAAGTAAGTGGCAAATGTGAATTTATTAAAAGTAGGTCATGTCATACATTGTAATAGCCTTCTGCGGCATATCTCCTAAGTTAGGAGATAAAAGTAATGAAAGATACTGCATGCTTAAGTTTAAAAAATGTATTTGTTATAGTGCTACGTAATAGATGCCTATAAAGTAATTGGATAAACACCTGAAAGAAAACCTGGTCCTAAAAAGTAAGGATAATCATAAATATACAGCCTCTAAGTGGAAAGCGGCAGGAGAAGTCTCAAGGGGTCAGTATTAGCACATATTCAGTATTTCGTTAATCATATGCTCACATCTGTGGAATATATTTTCTGATATGAAAATCAAATTAGCCTGGAAACACATAGAAAGGCAGAGCAACGTGCAGGGCGAACAGCAGTGGGATGAAAGTCATAATGAATATAAACTAATATTAAGATAATGGATACACAAAAGGCAAATGCAACAGGAGAATCCAGTCTGGAAAACAACAAATTGAGACACATGCCTGATACACACAGGTGCTTGCAGTTAATTTTGAACCAGTCTGATACATAAGAACAACTGCATGCACAGGAGAAATAAGAACTGTAGGTATCTATACGTCATCACCTAACAGAGTTTGCTATAGACTATACAGTAAGTGAATGATGAGTAGATGAACATTAAGGAATAAGAACAGATACTTGCTGAAAGAGGAAACAGAAGTGGCTAAATAACATTTTAATGTTTATACTCTGTGGTTATTAATATATTTAAAAGTATTTTTTATTTTTATTTTTTTGAGATGGAGTCTTACTCTGTCACTCAGGCTGGAATGCAGTGGCACTATCTGGGCTCACTGCAACCTCTGCTTCCTGGGTTCAAGTGATTCTCTTGCCTCAGCCTCCCAAGTAGCTGAGATTACAGCACATGCCACCACACGCAGCTAATTTTTTTTTTTTGTACTTTTATTAGAAATAGAGTTTCACCATGTTGGCCAGTCTGGTTTCAAACTCCTGGCCTCAAGTAATTCACCTGCTTTGGCCTCCCACAGTGCTGGTATTACAGGCATGAGCCACAGTCTAAAGGTCTTTTTAAATTAAAGATGAGCAAATAAAAAATGACAACGATAACAGTTAACACATGTATTTCTGTATGTCAGACATTGTACTATGTGACATAATAGAATTTATTTCATAATCCCAACAACTTTAGGAGGCAAATACTGTAACAGTGTTTTACTGATGAGGTAGGGAGCAGTGAGTGAGGAGTCCAAGGTCACACACTTGTAATGGTGGAATTAGAATTTGCACTCAAGCATTCTGCCCCTGCATTTCTGCTCTATTTTATTAACTTTTACTGGTATTTTCGGGGCTGAAAAGATGTGGGGTGCAATGTGTATTTTAAATTCAGAGATAGTAAGCCATATATTGGTTCTGATGAAGTTCAGTAAAAATTTGCTTAAGTATTTCATACAGAAGAGAGAGTCACAAGTTTATGTCCATTTTCCGTTGATGGAGATCAATAGTTGTCAGTGTGTGGTCTCCATAATAGCAGAACAGCAATACCTGGGATGCTACAATTGCAAATTCTTTGTCCCTAACCTAGATTTATTGAATGCAAAGCTTGTGGCTGGGACCCCTGCTATGTTTCAACAGTTTCTCTGGGTGAGTCTGGCACACACTCAAGTTTGGGAATCACTGATGTTGATAACACATTCTCTTTTCTAGTGGTAAATTAGCTTATCACAAATTAAAGAAACTATTCTTTATATTTCCTAAATGTATATGCAAGATTCTAAAAGCAACTAATTGTGTTCCTGCATTTAAAAACTCTACTCCCACCAAAAATGTTTTCATTACTCTGGATCAAAAGACAAAGCCTCTTAACTTGATCTAAAATACTTTGCTTTCTTACTCCCCTACCTTCGTCCCCCGTCTCATCTTGAACTAGGCTCTCCTTTGCCCTCTCAGTTCCAACCACACGCCATTCAATCCTTATTGGTCAAATCATTTCACTACACAGGTCTTTTGTACATGGCTCTCCAAAATTTGACCATAATATTTTTTTACCTTGTCTACTAAACTCCAATTCAGTCATAGATTTGAAGTTATTTATTTTCTTTCCTTTCTTTTCTTTTTTCTTTCTTTCTTTTCCTTTTTTTTTTTTTTTCTCCTAATTGAGACAGGATCTCACTCTGTCACCCAGGCTGGAGTATAGTGGTATGATTTCAGCTCACTGCAGCCTCTACCTCCAGGGTTCAAGCAATCCTCCCACCTCAGACTCTTAAGAAGCTGGGACTACAGGTGTGCGCCATCATGCTCAGTTGATATTTTACTTTTTTGTAGAGACAAGGTTTCACTATGTTGCTCAGGCTGGTCTCCAACTCTTGGGCTCAAGGGATGCTCCCACTTTGGCCTCCCAAAGTGCTTAGATTACAGGCTTGGGCCCGCATACCCTGCCTAGTTATCAATTACTTAGCAATCCTTCAGCAATTTCTGTAATAAGCAAGTCCTTTTTAATCTTGTAGCTGCAAGGACCTCTCTCTCAAAGCCTGTATTGCAGTTGTACTTTTATAATTACTGAGATTAATATTGTCCATCTATCCCACTTGGGTTGTGATCTTCATTTAGTCAGGTACCATAAGTAGCCTTTAATCATATAGGGATTCGTTGAATAAATGAATGCATACACTTCTCTCATTTTATTTCTTTAAAGTTCCAAGCATAGCATGATTTTTTATGAATTAGAAAATTGACGTTTTATTCTTTTCAAAAATCAGTTAAAGGATTGTCTTCTTAAAGAATGTTTTCCGTTCCTTTGTTAAAATGTATGTCCAGAACTGAGAGCATTATCCATGAGCCTGTTCAGCTTTCCCAGTAGCAGTGCTAACACAACACAAGGCAATCCTTTCTAGAGTGCCTTATTGAAAATCTAATGTAAACTCTGTACCCTTTCTTCAAAGACATTTCCTACTCAGCATATAATTTCATAGAACTCACAGACTTACTGAAGTCCATGTAAATCCACTATTTTAAATAGATTTATCCTATGATAATTCAATTTTGTCCGGTTTCAAATTGTGTTTTACGTATATTCATTGGTAAAAAAGTGATGGTAATTCCTAAATTAATAATTAAAATATTTTTGTGATTATATACTTTTTTACAGATCTAAATTTTCATAATTGTAGGATCCTTCTTAAAATTTAAAGGACCATATAAAATAATTATGATTTTAACATTTTATGATGCCTTTCATTTTAAAAGATTCAGTGAAGGAGTAGAAAAGGGGCCTAGCTAATTAGACATCATTTACAGGATTCTAAAACTTTGGAGATACAAAAGACTTTAGACATGAGCTATTCATACATTTTATTTAAGCATGATAGAACTGAACATATGATAATTGACTCATTAGAGATCAAACAATTAGGAGGCAGAACCAAAATTAGAGCTCAGGTCTATGACATTTGACTACGACATTTAAAAAATAATTTGGAGACAGGTGTACTTTATTAAATATCAGAATCCATGAAACGTACAATAATTAAGTCACTTTGAAAACCTTTTTAAAAGACTTATATGTTAGGGGACAATCTCTTGGATAGGTACTCTATGATAATGTGTAAGAATTCATTCTTAGTTTGTTTTTTTGAAAGATTTTAAGTTCTTGACTGCGTATGTCTTGTACATGTGGTCAATGTTTTAATTTCTTATGTTCCTACAATGAAAATAAGATTATTCACCAAAATAATTAAATAAATAAACAATACTTTGGCCTCTAAGTTAGTAAATAACTGACCAAGAGAAAAACAAAACAAAATATAATTGGCCATCTAAAACAGAGAATTGGAAAAGGGACCAAGAGGTATTAATAATGATAATGACAATGGTACCTGCTTTTTTTTAAATTTTATTTATTTATTTATTTTGTTTAAAGATCTTTTTTTTATTGCATTTTATGCTTTGGGGTACATGTGAAGAACATGCAAGATTGTTGCATAGGTACACACATGGCAGTGTGATTTGCTGCCTTCCTCCCCTTCACCTATATCTGGCATTTCTCCCCATGCTATCTCTCTCCACCTCCCCAACCCCCGCCCCTCCCCCATTTCCCCCCAACAGACCTCAGTGTGTGATGCTCCCCTCCCTGTGTCCACGTGTTATTGTTCAACACCCACCTATGAGTGAGAACATGCAGTGTTTGATTTTCTGCTCTTGTGTCAGTTTGCTGAGAATGATGGTTTCCAGGTTCATCCATGTCCCTGCAAAGGACACGAACTCACCAATTTTGATGGCTGCATAATATTCCATGGTGTATATGTACCACATTTTCCCTGTCCAGTCTATCATCGATGGGCATTTGGGTTGGTTCCAGGCCTTTGCTATTGTAAACTGTGCTGCAATGAACATTGGTGTGCATGTGTCCTTACCAAGCATCTACCATATATCAGATACTCTAGATAGTTTATTGTGTTTTACTTCTTTTTTAAAAAAAAAACCAGGCAGATTTTATTCTTAATTGTATACAAGAAGAAGCGGAGCTTCCAGAAACATAACTTTTCAAACGGTATATAATTGCTAACTTCTACAAGTCCTGGCTAATTTTGAGAAAGGTCCATTTGAGCCATTGTACTATACTATTTACTGTCACTTGGGACAATAGCTTATTTCGGCCTCAATTTCTTTATAAAACAAGAAGATTCTACATTCTACCTAACAGATATATGTAAAATATATAAACAACTTCTAACTATAATATTTTTCCTACAGAGCAGTGCTCCTCAAGCTTTGGTGTACATAAGACTCCAGGGAGAGCATTTTGAAAATATCTCCCACTCAGCACTTACTGCCAGAAATTCTGGTTCAGGAAGTCTATTGTGGGAACGAGTAATCTGAATTCTCCTATGTGAATTCAGACGTAAAGGTAGTCCCACTCACCTAGTAATTAAGAAAACAATTAGACCACTAAGAAAAGTATTACAAAAAATATTTACTTTGTGCCTCCAGGAACAAAGATCCCTAAACCTTATCTTGAACAGGTGCATCCTGTAACAGATTATTTACACAGCTGTTTGGATCAGAAAAACTCCAGAGTATTTGTTCTGGGTAAAAATAAAAGTTATGGTATATGTTGGAATAAAAATCCCAATGTGGTAAATAAGTAACAAATGGATCCGCTGATTATTACTCACAATTAATATTACCTGTGTTCAAAGGCAGCAGTACGGAACCTTTTTGGCACCAGGGACCTGTTTTGTGGAAGATAAGTTTTCCACAGAAGTAGGCAGGGTTAGTGGGTGAGGTAGGATCTAGGGTGCGGGAGGTGGTTTGGGGATGAAACTCTTCCACCTCACATCATCAGACATCCCGTAGATTCTCATAAGGAATATGCAACATTGCAGCCTAGATCCCTTGCGTGTGCAGTTGACAATAGGGTACCTGCTCCTCTGAGAAACTAATGCTGCCCCTGAATCTGATAGGAGGCAGGGTTCAGGGGGTAATGCTGGCTTGCTGACCCAGAGCTCACCTCCTGCTGAGTGACCTGGTTGGGGACCCCTGTTCTAGGTGTTCTCGGATTTAAAAGCTCAGTCAATGAGCAGATAAAAGAGAGCAAAAATGAATAACAGAAGCTTAATATGGTTTGAAAGAGGTTTATCTATTTTTTCAAAATAAGCATTAAGTAGAGGTGCACAGGATGATAAATTATCAACCACTGTTGAAAGTGCATCTGAATAAAAGGACATACATAAGTTTTTATTTAATTTGCTTTAAAATCGACATGAGATTATTTTGAATTTACATGTCTTTAAAGACATTATTTTTATTTTCATTTCTGGGACGAGGTCTTGCTCTGTTGCCTAGGCTGGAGGGCAGTAGCGTGATCAGCTCACTGTCACCTCAGACTCCTGAGCTCAAGCAGCCCTCCTACCTCAGCCTCCTGAGTAGCTGAAAGTACAGGTGGGCGCCATCATGCTCAGCTGATTTTTTTTTTATTTGACTTTTTTTTCTTTTTTTTTTTTTTTGTACAGCCCTGTTGCCGGGGCTGGTCATGAACTCCCAGGATCAAGCTATCTTCCTACCTTGGCCTCCCAAAGTGTTGGAATTACAGGTTTGAGTCACTGCACCAGGCCCAAAAACACTATTTCTAACCATTGTATTAGTCAACTTAAAATCTGTCGATCTATGAAAAAAAAATTCTGTGTGCCACTGCTTTCACTGTGATTTTACAAGTAAAGTAAAATGTAGTTAGCGCAAGTCATTCCGGTATAATATTTATACCAATTGTGTCAATACTTTATATACAAAAAAATGTGCTTTGTAGGTGGGTATTCTTAGCATGTGTTAACATGGTCTTAGGTAATCTCCAGCGTATTTGATGCTTTCCAACAATTTGAAATAATCGATGTTGCTTCTGTCACACTCCCTGCATCTTAGTTGGCATTTACAATGCAAAGTAACGGTTTTTCCACAAGATCTTAGATGCTATTATTCTTGATTTAAAATAACTGCTTGGTCAGGATACTGACAAAAATAGTGACAAGGAAAAGAAGTTGTGTATATAATAGTAGTAGTTGTCTTCCTGTGTGATTCCATTGGTTTAATTTAAGTATACCATCTATAATCAAAAGTAATTGTATTATGAGATGGTATGCATAAAACGAAGCAGAGATATTAAATTTGGTGTTATTTTGATTTGTACTCTAAGCCTAAATTATACTTTTAAATTGTTCAATATGTTTCCTAGAACAAATAATAGTAAGCTATATAAGGCATAAAAATACCTTACAATTTTCTATTGAATATATCTTTAGGTTTCCATTTGTTCTAAAGGATATTTTAAATCAATTTTTTGAAGTTACATGTAAGACAAGCTTCATGCGTTGTCATTTCAATCAATTCTTTGTTAATAAAAAAATCTCATATATAAATTACACACAAATATTTTTGTATATTATATGTATTTATATAGCCAGTGTATAGATCAGATTGTAATTGTTATTTTAGGCATTGAAATCGATTTTAAATATATTTAAAATCTAGAGTGAGTCGTGAAATGTAGCTAAGATGTACTGTCTGTATATCTTGTATATATAACATATATATGAGTTTATTTTATATAAAATTGATCCTTGAACAACACAAGGATTAGGGGCATTGACCCCCTTGTAGTTGAAAATCTGTGTGTAACTTTCGACTCTTCCAAAACCTATCTATTAATAGTGTATCATTGACTGGAAGACTTATTAATAACATAAACAGATTAACCTATATTTTGTATTTTATATATATGTTACATACTGTAGTCTTATAGTAAAGTAAGCTAGAGAAAAGAAAATGTTATTACAAAGTCATAAGAGAAAATCTATTTCCTATTCTTATGGAAGAGATTGGTCATCATGAGATTCTTCATCCTTGAGAATATGTGTTTTTATGTTGACAACGCTTTGGAGGATGAGGCAGGGAAGGAGGTGGTCTTGCTGCCTCAAAGGTGGCACAGGTGGAAGAAAATCCATATTTAAGTGCACCCCCACAGTTCAACCTCTTTTGTTCTATGGTCAACTCTATTTCAAAAATGTAATGTCAAAAACTATACTGTAATCTACAAATGTTCACAGTTTACCTTAAGGTAAATTAAAAGAGCTATGGAATATCAGTAAGTTGTAAAATTCCATGCAATTTACAATGACAGCAGTTGTTTTTAAAACCTTGCAACTTACCTTGAAACATTTTAATGTTCATCAACTCAGCTGAGAGAGAGCACAGATTGCTCCAGGTCAGCAGAGAAACGATTTATTTCACAGTTTAGCTCTCTACATAACTTTATATTCTCTCGTTAAGAACAACAGAACAGGAAACCATTTACTGATCATTTTACAATACACATAATATCCTGTGCATGCTTAGGCAACTATATGCTGATTTACAAATCAGGATAGACATTAAAATTATGGAACTTAGAAAATAATTCACAGTGTCAACGTGAATAAATTTTTAGATTTTGACAATATATTTAGTGCAATGAAATAAGGTTCTTTTGTCATGAACAAATTTGAAAGGTATTCAAGCAGAACTCCTAAACCATTTATTCTGAATTAGTGGCTTTATTATTTTAATACCATTTTCATGTCACTTTGTGGTAACCTTGTGACAGCATAACAAACACAAGAAAAAGAGATCAGTTATACATCAGCAAGTATACTTTTTACCCTTTAGATAAATTAGGGGAAAATTACATCACAATCAAATTTATCTTAATACCTCTAGATTTCCTTTAAGAATGAGCTGAAGTGATTAATAAAAATAAGTATAAACAAAAATTTGGGATAAAAACAACATACAAATGTATACACACATATAGGTATGTGTATGTATAGATAGCTGTAGATATATTTATTTGTAGCTAACAGGAAAATTACATCTGCAACTTGTGAATTTGAAATAATGGAGAATCAGAGAACAAAGTAGGAATGAAAATAAACAACTATCAGTTATTGAAATAGCAGATCAAATTTTCAAAATAATAGAAAAATTTAGGTTGGGTTTTTTCGCTGTCGATTTTATTCCTTTAAATGTTTTTATCTCTGAGCAGGAGTTTTTTGGAAAAACAAAGGAGATATATATATATATATATATATTATATATATTAATATAATATATATATATTACTAATGTAAAGTAAAATTTATTCAATAATTAAATATAAATTAAATATAAAATGCATCCCACATTATGGTTTTCATAAGGGAGATAAGTTGGCACACACAACTAAAGTATTTTGTTATAATCATAGTTTTATACTGTTGTGATGAGCGTATTAGCACACAACATTATTCACTTCATTGTGGAAAAGCCAATTCTCATTACTTTCAAAAAAGCTACAAATAACAAATGGCTCATTCTGTCATTCTCAAGTCTAATATTTTGAGAACATTGAATCTATTAGTGAGTCCAGTTCTCATCCTGTGTCCTATGTGCCATGTCCACAAGACTTGATCCTTCATAAGAACATTTTTTGCTATAACAGTAGATGTTACTCAAAATTGAATTTCATGCGTAAACACATAGACATAAATCTACATCTGTAAAGAGAAAACCTGATTTTAGACAAAGGATTTGAACACTGGTTAAAAGGAGAAAATAATACAACTTTCAGGTAGTTCTTCTTTTTACTTGTCTTCCTATAAAACGAGTCCTAATTATATTTTAAGAATGCAGATCACAAACACTTCCTTGATGTGTGTGAGTCTGTGAGAGAGAGAGAGAGAGAGATTGTGTGTGTGTGTGTGTGTGTGTGTGTGTGTATGTGTAAGAATGAGAGAGGCATTATGTTCTCTTTGTTTCTCAATCCAAAGAATTGTAAATAGAAATTTATAAGTCTGAATGTGATGCTTATTAGACAGATTCAAATTATTATAAGAAATATAAATATATCTGGAGAAAGAAGCCTGGCTCTATTGCTCTGCGTCTAAATGTTTTACCTTAAGCTAAAGATGGTTTAGCTTCATAGTTTGCAGTAAATACTAAAGTAAGTGCCTCTATTTGGGAAATAGAAAAAAAATAGTAATTATCATATTGATTTTGTAACATAAAATCTACAAAGATTTTTTCAAAATGGCTTTCAAAATATCAAATCCGTAGAGTTAATATGATGATATTTTAATTTATTACTAGACATGTTTTATGCAGCATATAAGTTAAATTAGAACTCTGCGAAATTACATTTATGGTTCCGACAATGCCATCATTTTTCAAAAGAACATTTTCTAGAATATCTTCTATGTATGTGTGTGAATATTTGTACATTATAATTTTAGGACTATTTGGTGACAATAACCTTAGTTTTTATTACCCAACTTCAGTGACTATTTCTTCTCCTTTTCAGTTCAGAGAAATGTTGATTGAAAAGCTATCCCCATATTTAGTATGTATGAGGTCCCATGCAGGGTGCAGATGGCATCTTCACCCCATCCATATGTTTAAAGCGTCTCGTTCATTTGGAAGTCTTACAGGCACAAAAACAATCATGGAGAGAAGTGGTCTTTAAATTTTAATTTTATCAAAATAAACCAGATCCCTTGTGTATAAAACCTTTGCCAAAAATGGATTTCCTTCAAACAGACACCAAGCCAAACCCATTTGTAAAGGCCAAGGAAAAGACTGATAAGTATGAATTTGGTTATATGAGAGTTAGAGTGAATTATCTTTGTTTTGGCTATGCTATTTTTGTTGATGCATACACTTTCTAGATTATTTTTAAATACCTCTCAAGCAGCTTAAGGCTCTTTTCTAAGTACTTTTGTGTTTTACACTTAATTTGTTTATCTGTTATGTTGTTATATACTACGAATTCATGAATGTATCTGGGATTAATATACATTATATATATATATATATATACACACATATATATATATATATATACACACACACACATATATGTAGAGAGGGAGAGAGAGAGAGATGCCAATGTTTTATTCAAACCCTAACTAGTAATATTTTTAATCTTAATATCTAATAGGAATCACTTTTCTAGATTTTGCTTTTCTATATAAAAATGGTATCTTTTGATAAACTTTGATAAACAGATTTCTGAGATGCCTGTGCATTTTCTTAGTCAATATATTAATGGAGATAGTCTGGCTAGCTTCTTAGGTTTTTGTTTGAGAAGACTGTAGTCTGTATTTTGGGGTGACATGAATAACAGTTTTCTTAAGCTCCTAAATTAATATATAGTAATACACATGAGCTACAGCTTAATGCCATGACTGAGTTTGGTGAAAAATTATATAGTAAATGTATTTTTAGCTGAGTTTAACCCTCCACTTTAAAAAAGAAACACATATACAACTTTTTAAAAATCTATTTGATTGTTTAAGCCATGATTTAAAAGGAACACACACACACACACACACACACACACATATAACTTTTAAATATCTCTTTTTATTGAAGCCGTGATTCTTCAATAACAAGTCAAATTTCATTTCTCTTGAGTTTGAAAATAAGCCAAGATTAATTGGAAGGTGAGGAGGAGACTGCATCAGCGATGATTTGTTTTGGAATGATGTTAATTTAAATATAAAGTTTAAGAAAAGAAGCCATTATCATATTAGAGTTTTCCATCTCAGAGAAATGTTGCCCTAACCACATTTTAATAACTCTCCTTGAAGATAATAAGGTAAATAAGTTCATAGTGACAGCTAAAGTGTCTTAGAATGGGAAGAAATGTTTTGAGTCATAATTCCAATTTTAATAATTAATTCACCTGTCTTCTACTTCTGAATCATATAAACATGTTTGTTTATAGATTTTTAAAACGTAGAAGGAAAATTATAGAAAAAAAGAAGTATGCCTGAGCATGTCTTCACTTTTTCCAGATGCCTGAGGTGGCTTTCAAAACTAAGCTGGTGAACCATGAGGGAATTACAGTTTTATCAATAGCCTGATTCTGCACCAGCAGCAGGTGCACCAGCTTGATGACCTGCAAGGTCACTGGTGCCACTGAACCCAAGTTTCTGGCAGTAGTCACTTTTTGTTAACACCATTATTGATGATAGTCCAAGCAAGACAGCAATTGCCAAGGAATGAGCTGAAGTACTAGATGTTGCATTAAAAACATAGAGGAAAGAAAGAATGAATGAAAAAAAGAAAACAGATTCAGACGCTTGGCTTATTTCTTATATGACTACTGCCAAATACAGCCAACGCGTGGCCATGGGAGTTGGCACCGTGGGAGAGGCAGACACGCCGCACGGAGGAAGTTGGAAGGACTGAAAAGTCAACGCTAAAACTGAAAGCAAAGATTGCCAAGTCAAATGCTGAATTGTGCAAGAACAAGATGTTTTCCTTTCCGTTTTTTCACAATGAAGAATTTATTTTACTCCCTTCTGTTTTGTTCAAAGACTAATGTTCTCAACTTTCACTCACTAAATTGCTGTGGTTTTGTTACTCGTTTATACAATTGTGAGTAAATAGGGTCATTAAAGTAGCTTAACTGGGAAAATAATTAGACTTTAAAACAAACAGAAATAGTCGAACAGTCACTGGTAAACATGGCTCCAAATATGTAAATGTTTTACCATGTTTACCTTAGATTTAAAAAAATGAAATAAATTTAGTGATATCACTGCCATATGAATCTTTGAACTTTAACACATTAATATGTACCTATGATAATATACAGTATTTATTTCAAATTTGTATGAATGGTTTTGCTTACTAGTTCATGCGTATTGCCTAGAATAGTAGCTGCCACACAGAAGATTATCCAAAAATAATAAAATTTTTTGACTGAATGACTGCTAACAAACTGATATGTTATCCCTTTGCAATTTCCTTTTTCACTCAATATTATGTTTTTCATATTTATTCATGTTCAGATTTTTCAGATGCTAGACAGTACTTGCCTGCGACTATGTAAAGTTTACTCTGATATTCATTTATGATGCTTAATTTTTCTAACTCCTACAAACAATATCCAATAAACTTTAAATAAGGATAGCAAATTAAGTTCATCATCATTACATTGATACTATGTTTAAGATAAGAAAGAACTTTTGATGTTTGATTTGCGGACTGTGGATTCCTTGGAATTAGGGGAATTAATTCATTTTCATCATTATCACCAACAATGCCATATCGTAAAAGTTTAAAAGAATTTATTAGCTTAGAGACTCCCTACTTTTTAACAAAAATTAAATCCAGAGAAGATATAATTTCTATTTCTTACGGGAGTAAGTATTTTCTAGGTTTTGATCCTACATAATAATAGGACATCGACATATATAAAGCAGTGTAGGAGTTCAAAACAGAAGGGAGAAAAGTTTCTGAGTGTCCTCTATGAACCAGCTACTGCTTTAGGTATTGAGAATACAGCTGTAAACAAAAGCATCTGTTCATATGTTCATTCATTCAATAACAGTATATGATACCCTATGTTGGACAAATGAGGTGTTGAATGCTAAAAATTTAAAGGCAAATATCAGACATTTAGTTGATCTGATATAAGACTATATTCAAATGTACTAAATGACTTTCTTCTGCCTATTATGCCAATTTTACAATTTAAAGAAGTGGCACTTTTCAATTATAAAAACAAAAGAATAAGCAAGAAAGAATAAAACTGTTTAGTAAGGAGATGAAAACAGGAAAAATCTAAAGGTAATTTTTAAAAAATGCCTCAGAGTATAGGCAAAAAACAGAGGTCCAGTAAAGTTAAACAGGTTTTCAGAAAGTTGTGTCAACTGTGGTACATGGAGCTGGGCAGTGTTCACTAGGCACAGGATGGGTTTGGGATTTAAATATTATATACCATTTTACAGGGAGCATGGAATCAAAAATATCTGACAACAAGTCTTGTGAATCTTCTCATGACTTAACATTAATTGTAAAATTAAGAGTACCTACTTCAAATGAGAAGGTAATTCTGACACATAATAGAATCTGAATCATTGCTACTTCCGTTTCTATTAATTTCCTAGGAAAATGCCATTCTTTCCGCTTTATGTAGCCCAATATAAAATATACATGCAATACAAGTAAACTTAATAAACATTTATAGAACTCTCCACTTTAAATACACAAAATATACGCTCTTATTAGCACCACATCACACCTACTTACAGGTTTAAATGAAATATCGGTTGGCTGCTCGTTTGTTATTTTCTTCCCTCTTTTTTCCTGTCTCCATTATTAAGTACAATTATTGGTATAAAAGAGATTTTCAATACCCATTTTTAGACTGCATTCTAGCCTGGGCAACAAAGCAAAACTTTCATTCTCTCTCCCTCTTCCTCTTCCTCTTTCTTCATCTCCTTCATTCTTTTTTTTTTTTAATTTTTTAAAATTTATTTTATTTATTTATTTATCTTTCTTTCTCTCTTTCTTTCTTTCTTCCTTTTTTTCTAAAAAAAAAAAAAAAAAAAAAAAAAACAGAAAAAACAGAAAAAAACTTCCCCCACCCCTTCCAGATAGCTGTGAAGATCAAAAGGAAATTTTTTTTTCTCTGCAGTTACTCCAGCATGGTGGGGGAGGAAAGGCTTAACAAGTTTTGGTTTTTGTTGTTGTTGTTTGTTTTTATTTGCAAAGAGCCAGACAGTAAATAAGTAAATATTTTAGGCTTAGCCAACTACATAGTTAATTTCCTTCCCCCTCCTCTTCCTCTTCCCCTTCTCCTCCTCCTCCACCTCCTCCTTCTTCCACACTTCTTAACCAAAAAATAAAAGAAAGAAAAAAAGAAAATATACATGCAATCATCTCTTTCTCTATTTACTGTTCTTCAGGGATGGGGGAGCTAAAGGGGAAGCCAATGTACAAGACAGGCAATAACACGTGTTGCTATACTTTGTTCTTGTTATACTGTATAATCCTTGCCTTAAATGCAATTACTTGACCCATTTTAGAGAGTTTACCACATGTAAATATACTGCAGTCTCCATTTTATTCTTCTTTGGAAAGTTATCTGGTGTGCAGAAATACCTAATTTGTGACTTAATAGCATCTGTTCCAGGAAAGTTATTGTACAAGAAGGGCAATCATGGCCTTACATTTTGTAATAAGTTCCCTTGAATTGTGATCACAGCACCATACTGTAACATTGGCATCTATCGTCCTGCTCAATTTATAAATTGAAAGTGATGCTACAGTATCACCTGGGAAAATAAAATTCCCTTTATTAGAAAATTATTAGATAACAAAATTTTACTGGAGTGTAAAAGTCACTTAGAAAATGAACTTATTAAATTTTTAAAACAAGAAATTATGTTGGAGTTAACAGAGGAACAGAGTCACATAAAATCCACTCAAATAGCAGCAAATCTGGCAGAATACCTGCAGCAAAATGTGCTGAACATAATACTGATTTTCAGGAACTGAGTGAGTAAACTGAAGGGGGAATCTGGTACTAAATCTCTTACTTACGTCTTAATACAACCATTTTATATCTCTTATGATCTAAAAAATGGTTTTACATATTGCAAAAACAGGAAATTTGTGTGTATGTTTGGGGGGGAGGGGAGTAATTTAGTTAAAATTAGGGCTAACGTTTTTCCATATTAAAAATATGTGATCCATTATACTCGAATAGCAGCTCCATATTATGGAAAATACTATTTTTAACTCTTGTGTGCAGGCCAGCATGGCTCCTTGAACAAAACTCATGACTCCTTTCAGAACTATGAACTATATGGCGGGCCACTAGAAATCAATAATTGTAGTTCTCATTTTCATGAGAACTGAAAGAAAGGGAGCAGAATTCCGAGACTTTGAGTCAACATCTTTGTTGATAAAAAGATCCTCAATAGATAAAGGCAGCAATTTATGGAAATGTGTAGGGTGTTCCAAATTTGTACGGTGATGAGGACTAGCAACTGAAAATGAAGCAAGTGGCCAAAATTCCCCATATAAATGATTGTTCTCAAAGGACTGTCATGTGTGTTGACTGCAGTGGTATCATTAAGTTGGGGAACCTCTGTGATTGCTATAAACATGCTTCCTGTGCCAACATAATCCTAGATCTTAAATAGATCACAGCTAATTTATATTCTGAATGAATATAAAGTATTCAATTTGACTCAATAATATTTTAACAATGTCCTCTCCTGAATACTTGTAGCAACATTTAAGAATTATAATTGTTTGTTTACCTTTCCAATAAGAGCTTAAATAATTTTAGGACTGTGTGTGTCAGTTGTTCCTATTCACACTGCTTAGCTTGGTTCTAAAAATTTAGTCTTCCAAAAATATTACATAAATTTTGGATGTAAATAATTTAGAAAGCATGATTCATTCTCTCTCTCTCTCTCAGTCTCTCTCTCTTTCCCTCTCTCCATTTTAAAAATTGTGAGAAAATATTCATAACATAAAATTTGCTATTTAAACTATTTTCAGCGTACAATTTTGTGGCATTAAGTAACACTGAACATTGTTATTCAATGCATCAACTCTTAAAACAGATGGACTTTAATGATAACTGCAGGCAGATATCTTAGCAATAGAATATGTCTCAAGGATATAAGTCTTAGAATAAAAGTCTAGTATGGGTGTTTATATAGCGCATTTTATCGAAACAGTGAACAACAAGGCTAGCATCCTTAATACTTCACAACCCTTTCCCTTTATTGTTACTCCTATGATCTATAGACTGTTATTAAAGGCTAATAAAATCTTTCTTTTATACTTTAGTAGTACAATTTAAATAACATATGTAATAGATTTATGCTCTTGGTATAAAATCATGTTTTTATATGTGTATTCTAGTGTGGAATTATTAGAAATAATTTTAACATGCATACTTGTTCATCTGATTTTCTATAAACCAGAAGATATGTTAATAGATTTTTAAAAAGTATTCCAGAATTAAATGCTTAAAGATTGCAAATTGTAGGAAAGAAGGAGAAAAATACACTCATACAAGAGGTGTACTGATTTACCAATTCATAAATGAAAACTACCTTATGATGTTAAGAAATAACTCACCTTCTAAATGTGAACTTGGAAACATGTGAGATACATATATATATATATATATATATATATATATATATAAAATTATATATATATATATATAATTTCACATAATCTTCCATCTCTGTACTCTTAAATAGCATTATTATTATATACATACATGTATATGTATATACATATACATTATATACATAATGTATGTATATGTGTATATATGTATGTATATTGTATACATAACAATGTATATACTGTATATGTATATACATTATATGTATGTATATATATGTGCATATATGTATGTATATATTAGGATGCTATTTAAGAATACAGATTACAGAGATGGAAGATTGTAAAACTTAAATATTGTATAAAGACACAAGCTATATAGCTCAAAGCTTTGTATACGCATAGATCTAATTTATGCCAATCAGAGGTACATCTGGCCATTTTAAAAGCTGGACAAGGACTCACTAACAATCATGAACAAAAACAATTAGCTGGTTTATGGTGTTCTTAATTGCAGATGGTATCATGCCAATTTATTCATACCTCATGGAGTTTTTCTGTTGAATAGCAGAAAACAATTGAATAGCATTGTTTATAACTGCTCATAGAGTCGTTTGGCTTTATAATTCGTGCATGTATCTGCCAATCTGTTAGTTGAGAAGAAAAAAAGTCTGAAGTATAATTTGAGTCACATTTTAGACTATTTGCATTAACTGTCTTTAAGAGGGTTTTAGAGTATTTTGAGAGACTGACATTTAGAGTGTATAATCTTTCATGTAAAAGTTCCATCTCTGTCTCCTGAGGCTTCTGTTTATATATGAAGAAAACGGCAGTGTGACATTTGCTAATAGTGTCTGCTGAAGTAATGATATATCTTCAGGATACTTCTAAGAATTATAAACTATGGCAAATATTAATAAAATAAATGAAATCATCTTTACAGCACAATACTTTATTTTTAAGTAAACTCATTACATTTTATGTAGGCCAACATTCCCACTCTGGAAAATAATATAGCTTTATTTTAACAATGCTCATCTCTCTCTGTGAATCATATGTCTAGTCTCCCTAAAGAGAAAAATAAATGCAAGTTTTAAATTATCACTTACCTGGGGTGTAAACTTGAAGACAATCTCTCCATCAGCCTTTTCTAAGCTGAAAGATAGGAATAATAAAATGTTCCTATCATTTGAAAATCCAATGAGGTAATACACTACAAAGTTTTCAGTAGAGTATGACAGAAAATTAAATGTTAAGTTGTAAAAATTTTACATTATTTTGCATTTAAATAACTCCCAAACCCTTCCACCTTTCATTTTTTTAACTTACACTTTTCTTTAAGTACTCCAACTTGTTTATAAGGAAGCTCTGTGTTGTAAACGACAATGTACAGTGCGAAAGGTGGCTTCATTGGAAATACTGGCATGCTGTAGTAAACTCCTTTCTCTAAGTCTCACTAGGGTTGTAAAATGACATTTGAGTACTAGTAAGTTATCAATGCTCTTAGAAATACATTGCTTAATACTTCATTTTGTGAACTGATCAAAACACTGCTAATAAAAATATTCCAAGCATTAATTCTGCAAATGGCTAGCAAATCCTTAAGTTTTTGAGTAATCATTTTCTGTATTTTGGATTGAATGTGAACTTATCTCTCCTACTTGCATCAATTTGATAGCACTAATCCCTAAAGATCCATTCCTTTCTAGAAAACAATAGAGACTTGAAAGTAGATTAGATTGTTTTATAGTGAAGTGGTATGTTAAGTGATTTTTTTTTTTTTTGCACATAGTCATTGATACTGAGTGGAATTTTATTATAAAATTCTTTTTTAAGAAGTGCTTTGATACTGACAGAAGACAAGCAACCTACATAACACATTACTCAATTTGTCCAAGCCTTCGAGTAAGATGCTTTGTTGAGCACTCTTTCTGCTTTTACCCAAGACAGTGATCAGAAAAACATACACACATAAGACAAACAAACACAGACTCTCCACAACTGGAGAGTCAGCATGATGTGTGCTAGGCTGACATTTCCAACAGCAGTCAAATCACTGGGAGGATCAAGTATAAATGGAGTTCACCTCCATAACTCATAATTTGGAAAATCTCAGTATATTAGAATGTGAGCGTGTTGAATTCATGTTTTAGTTACTTGACATAAAGATTACAAACTTGCAGTACCTTTAAGCAATCTATGTAGAATCACTTGATAACCAAGTGAATTGCAATAGAAGATCGTAAGTATGCTATTGAAAATGCTGACCAGTGTCTTTTCTATCAGGAAGAATAGACAAAATTATTATCTGTCCTCCATTTCAGGAACATATGTGAGTTTCACAAACAACTTCATTCTACATATTGAACAGTGGTTTTTTTAGTGACTCTATTTTTCTCTTTAAATTAGCTTCTAGAAAGCTTATAGCCAAATAAGCTTCTCATCTTTAAAAAGATTAAATGTACACCTTTTTTTAGTCAAGTAAACCTGGGTTTGAATCCAAAAATGTGTTATATTCCTCCTCTGAGCTTCAATTTCTGTATTGTATGCTGGAGATAATGACTATTTCACAGGCCAGTGTTCACAACTAAATGGGTGGAGGGTTTTAAAGCGCATAAAATCGCGTCTGGTACTTAGATGTTGAAATATATTCTTATTGTGTGCAAACCTCATCAGGCTGCTGCATTATTGTGCACATTGTTAATGGCGCCCCCTGTAGTTGAACCATTTACAACATGCCAACCACAGGCCTTTACATTGAGGAAGGATCTTTCTTACTAAGTCCACTGAATCAAATGCCAGTCTCTTCTCGAAACACCCTCAAAGATATCCTCAGCCGCAGTGTCTTACTAGCTATCTGTGTATCCCTTAATTCTATCAAATTGACAACTGAAATCAAAGAGGGGAAGAGGTTAAAGGCTGTGGGCAGAACCTGTGTCCTTAGAGTTCACTCCTACTGAGAGAGACTACAGTACCGCCAATCACAATTCACTGTTAAGTGGTACAAAAGAAATGCAAGATAGAAATCTCGTACAGTTTAAAGTGTATGAAACATAGTTTATAGGGTGCAGGTAGGGAGAGAAGGAAGAGCAAGTAAAGAGTGGCAAGGATTATTGTCTACAGACAATATTTCTTTCTTATTTATTTATTTATTTATATTATATTGAGACAGGGTCTCACCCTGTTGCCCAGGCTGGAGTGCAGTGGCACTATCTCGACTAAGTGCAACCTCCAGGATCTCTGCTAACTGCAACCTCTGTCTCCTGAGATCAGGCGATTCTCATGCCTCAGCCTCTGAAGTAACTGGGATTATAGGCATGAGCCATCACACCCAGCTATTTTTTGTATTTTTAGTGGACATGGGCTTTCACGATATTGGCTAGGCTGGTTTCAAACTCCTGACTTCAGGTGATCTGCCCACCTCAGCCTCCTATACAGACAATATTCTCGACATTTTGTATGAAACTTTAAAGTTTTCACTTCTCTCTGTAGGCATATTGACATCACAGGTTTTTTTTTATTTTAATCAAACTTCTCAATTTGACATAATTATAAATTCACATCCAGTTGTCCCCCCATGGTAATATCTTACAAAACTGTGGTACAATATCACAATTGAGATATTGACATGGAAACAGTCAAGTCACAGAACAATTCTATCACCAAAAAGATTCTAGTGATGCCTTTTATTTTATTTTATTATTTTTTTTTTTTGAGACAGAGTTTCACTCTTGTTACCCAGGCTGGAGTGCAATGGCCGCGATCTCGGCTCACCGCAACCTCCGCCTCCTGGGTTCAGGCAATTCTCCTGCCTCAGCCTCCTGAGTAGCTGGGATTACAGGCACGCGCCACCATGCCCAGCTAATTTTGTGTATTTTTAGTAGAGACGGGGTTTCACCATGTTGACCAGGATGGTCTCGATCTCTTGACCTCGTGATCCACCCGCCTCGGCCTCCCAAAGTGCTGGGATTACAGGCTTGAGCCACCGCGCCCGGCCTAGTGATGCCTTTTAATAGTCACAACTACGTTCCCTCCACCCCCAGTTCTCATCTCTGGCTTTTGCTAACAAATGCTATATAAATGAAATCATACTGCATGTACCTTTCAGATTCTTTTTTTCCCTTCAATGTAATTCTCATGAGACCTATGTAAATTGCTGCACTTATCAGTAGCTTGTTTCTTTTTCCTGCTGACTACTATACCATGGCAAGAATATCCTGTATTAGATTTAATCATTTAGCCATTGAAGCCATTGAATGATATCTGGGTTGTTTCCAGTTTGGGGCTATTAAGAATAAAGCTGCTATTAATATTTTGTGCAAGTTTTGTGTTTACCTGGAATAAATGCCCAGCAGTGCAGTTACTCAGATTAAGAAGCTACACAACTAACTTGCAAAGTCACTGTACCATTCTGACTTCCAGCTATCAGTATACTGTCCCCACATCTTTGCCAGCATTTGGTGGTGTTCTTTGTTTAACATTTTATTTTAACATTCTGATAGGTGTGTAGTGCCATGCTAGGTTTAAAACAGGAGATGATTGGTTAGATCAATGTTTTTTAGAGGAAACTTTCTGATGGCAACAAAATAGGAAATAGAATGAAATAAGGAGAAATTTGAGTCAATGGTGTAACTTAGAAATAGATTTCATTCACTTAGCCAAGAAAAACCTAATCTGAGGCAGGAGAAATGAGGATTGGAAGGAATTGCTGTGTGTCTTGTAAAGACATTATTCAATATCTGTAGGCAATTCTAGATTGGCAAAGCGGAACTGGCTGATTGACTCAAATTCCATGAACATTTCCTTTCATCTCCAATTGCAGAGTGTCGCTATTATTTAGGAATACAGCTCAACTCATATGATTCAAACATGTATCTGTTCTTCAGAGCGCAACTCCACAACACATATGCTAGTGATTGTCCTTTAAGATAGATGACTTTATGAATGTAGTTTATAGACATGACAAATTAACTTGAAAATTTAGGATAGACATTGGAAAAATATAAACATTTCCTGATATGTTTTTGGTCCATATATTTATTTAGAAACCTGCCTATCTACCTACTATCATCAAATAATTTTTCTTTCCTTTTGGGGAATTTTTAAATGGTCCCAACAGAACCCTAAATAAACATGAATTAATAATTACATTTCAACATAGAGGCTACCAGGAAAAGCACTCAATATTACAGGGGAAATCTTTTAAGAAGCTCAAGTACCAAGGTTATATAATTCTAATAAGTAGAAACTAATACAAAAATAATAAAATCATTTTTAAGGAGATGAGGTAATGGGGTCCACTAATGGAAAGCATAAATATATATTTGCTTTCAGTCCTATAGATGCACAGAACAATTAAAAGTCTATAACGTAGCATTAAAGAGTTCTATTCTATAATATGATGTTTTTCAGACCTATGGTCTTTTATGAGCACAAAAATAGGTAGCGTTTTTAAAAACTGATTTTGAGACTCAAATTAGAGTATCAAAAAATACGAAACCTAACACAGTGATTGGATATGCTCTACATTATTAGAGATGGTTGTCTTATTATCCAAGGGAGAAATATAGAATTCTAGGTTCTTCCATTACAGATGGAATCTATTGCCACAAATCTGAAAATCAATAAAACTTGTTTTGGGAGAGTAAATGATTACTTGATAATTTATCTTCTACACCATCTTCCAGTGAAAGTATTACCAAGATTGTGTGTGAATCTAATCGGATGTGAAGTGCTATTGAAAAGTAAGCACCCCTGCTCAGTAAAGGGAAATGAGGTTTTTGAGGAACTACCTGAGAATTTTTCTCATTTTATTATAAGAATAACTAAATGTTAGCTGCATGATTATTATCCTTGGTAAATATACAAAACTGATGGTGACGTGTGGGCTCGTAAGTGGAGCTGCAGATGGGTGGATTTGTTTTCTAGAGCTCTCCTCTACTGTATCCAGTCTGTTTCTGTCTGAACCTGTTACCCCTGTTACTTCTATTTCTATCATGCTGAAGTAATGATTTCATACAAAGATCTTCATTTAGCATGAAATTATGGTAATTTTATCCAGGAATCTGCAAAGTAAGAACATTAATAAATTATCCATATGAATGTACTTTCAAGGTGTTAATAATTTATGTCAGATATTCTCATTTTAGATAAGTCCTTTCCTCAGTATGGCTTTTTTTTTTCAGTTGAGTCATAAAACTTAGTGCAATAGAATTATGACCTTACAATCTTATCCTTAGGAAACCTTCAATTATAATTCTTCAATTTTTTTTTTCTGCTGAAATTTTTCAGGCAACTCATTTGTGAAAATGTTAGCTGGGTGTGTATGGGGGTGGGCTGTGAGTGAGCATGCATGTGTGTGTGTGTGTGTGTGTGTGTGTGTGTGTGTGTGTGTTAAACTATTGGAAAAAAATGAAGTTGAAATAACAACTTGATGGCTTTAAATAGTTAAATCTTCTTTATAATTAATGATAATTTTATATTTATTTGTATATGTTCTACATAGCACATTGAATTCTTACTTTCCAGACTACATTTATTTTTCTTATGCTTTGTTGAGAATTCAAATTACTATGTTGTTTCTCCCAAAGACATTTGGATCATAATTTTTATATTGAGTTGTTAATAACACCTATTAAATTATTTTCTGGCATTGACGGGCAAGTCAATCACTATTTTGTAAGGTCTACTTTCGAGCTGGTATTGAACTCATAGCATCCAGAATCAGCCCTCCCTGATTCATAGTCATGAATAAAATGATCCCAAGTTTAATCATAGCATACAATTTGCTCTGACATTCCTATGTCAAAAATATGACCAATTTCACAGTCTGGGCTGGTTAAACAACTAATAGGAAGCCAGCTTACTAGACCTCTATTTCAAAACTTCCTGAAGGCTGGACACGTTGGCTCATGCCTGTAATCCAAGGATATTGGGAGGCCAAGGCAGGTGGATCACTTGAGGTCAAGTGTTCAAGACCAGCCTGACCAACATATAAAAACCCCGTCTCCACTAAAAATGCAAAATTTAACCAGGCGTTGCAGTAAGCGCCTATAATCTCAGCTATGGGGAGGCCGAGACAGAAGAATCACTTGAACCCAGGAGGCAGAGGTTGCAGTGAGCCGAGATTGTGCCATTGCATTCCAGCATAGGCAACAGAGTGAAACTATGTTCAAAAAACAAACAAACAAAAAATAACAAAAAAAATCCCTTACAAACTTCATGTGAATTTTCATGTTACAAAGCTTTATGTAAAAATATATAAACATATGAGTTTTTATGTTTCTTAAGCTTTTAAACTTAAGAAATAAGCGTACATGTATTTAAATGGCTTATATGTATAGGGTTCTCCAGAAAGACATAAGGAATAAGGTGAGTAAACACAGGAGAGAAAGAGAGAGAGGAGGGAGAGAAAGAAAAGGGATTTATTAGGGAAATTGGGGCACATGGTTATGGAAGCTGATAAATCTCATGACAGTTCTTCTGCAAGATGGAGACCATGGGATGCTGATTATGGGGCTTGGTTCAAGTCCAAAGGCCCCAGAACAAGGAAAGGCAATGGTCTGAGGCCAAAAGCCTGAGAATCAGGGATGTCACTTGTCTTTAAGTCCTGGATTCCAAAGGCAAGCAGGACTAAAGTTATCCAAGGACAGGGGAGAAGGAGTCCAGCTTCAGCAGATAGACCGACATATTCACTTTTTCGCTCTTTTGTTCTCTCTGAGCCACCAGCAGATTGGATGGTGCCTTACCACGCTGAAGCACCCACCATGCACTCTATTCAGACTTACCTTTATCACCTCTGGAAACATACTGGACACACCCCAAAGTAACACTTTACTAGCTTTCTAAGTATTTCTTAATCCAGACAAGTTAACACCTAAAATTAACAATTACAATGTACACGCTACCATAATTGTGTATATATAAAATGCAGTCAATTTTGGTTAATGAACTATTTTAACAGAAAATATCTTGCTGTTGTATATAGGAAAGTTACTGTATTTAGACAAAATAGCTTACTTCAAAGTCTAAATGTCAATGTCAATGTAATAGATAAAAATATGTGCTTCCTTTTATGTATTTATTTATTTTTTCAGACAGAATCTCAGTCTGTTGCCCAGGCTGAGGTGCAGTGGCATCATCTCAAGCTAACTGCAACCTCCACCTCCCAGGTTCAAGTGATTCTCATGCCTCAGTCTCCCACATAGCTGGGATTACAGGCGCGTGCCACCATGCCCAGCTAAGTTTTGTATTTTTAGTAGAGACGGGTTCCACCATGTTGGCCAGGCTGGTCACAAACTCCTGACCTCAGGTGACTTGAAACCTTGGCCTCCAAAGTGCCAGGACTATAGGTGTGAGCCACCACTCTTGGCCTATATATATAAAAAGTGTGCTTCAAATGGCTATAGTTCTATTAACTACAATCAGTATAATGTAAAAGACACTGAATTAGAATCTCTTGGACTTCTAACTCTGATTATAATCTTGGATGAATATGTAATCTCAGGATGATAATCTTTCTTGTTCACATTATTGTTCACACTATTGTCCATAAAGCGGCGTGTTTGTGCAAGGTCCATCTTTCAGGTGCCTATGATCAAACTGTAACATTCATAGTGACTTGCTGATACCTTACAAGTTGATGTGATCTTATTCCCTGCTTCACTCTTTTCTAAATCTCTGTGACTACTAATGTCTAATCACTTTAATAAACTAGTCCTTATGACATGTCTGCTCACAGAGACCAGTCTCCATCATCCTCACTACATCACCAATACCAGCTGAGAGTCTATTGCAGTAATCTACCAATGCAACACGTGTATCATGTTTGAAAATTCAGTTCTGCGTACCTAGCTGTCCATGTTACTCATTGGTTATTTCAGATTATGTCCAATGTATCCATGAGACATTTCATCTATCTCTCTATGCCTCCTTCCTCCTCATCTCTTTACCTAGTATCCTTAGTGATGTGGGATCAGATTTTGTTCTATTGAAAGGTTAACATTAAAGCAAATGTCGTGTTTCTGGTTCTCAGTCTGGGCAACTGTTTTAGGCCTAGACACCTCCTGTGCTTCTTATCAGTGATGACTGGAATTTGGATCTTGAAGCTCACTGCTGTCACTCCATGCCTAATCATAAACAAAGGATGGATTTGCTTTAGCAACATGGTTTATATCTGTTTCCAATTAGTGCATCCTTGGCTGGGGAGCTGCTAAGGTAGCAAAAGTTGGCTTCCAACTTTGTGCTGCTAATGAGGATTTTAGTTTGCAAGTATGCTTTGCCTGTAGCAACTTGGTGTATTCTCTTCATTTTAGGTGCACTTACTGTCAGTCCGCTACAGTGTTCCAATTCTGTAAAATGATAGAGAGTCACAAGAATGTCTTCCTGTTGTGTCTCTATGGCAGGATAATCTGCAAAAAGTGTTCCCTGGCTGAATCATGTATGGCCCCACAATCTGTTCAGCTTTCCGTGGTGTTCCTAACCTTCAAAGCCTTACTTGTTTCATCTCTTTTAAAAGTGTAGAAATGTTCAAATGAACTGAAGTAAAACAAAAATTCCAACTCTGTAAAATGTGCAATAGAAAATATATACCTAGTGTGTAATCCTCTATTGCATGGTATGTTTCTTTAGGTATACATCTAGAGTAAATATCTCTTATTTTTTTAATTAGAGAACTCTATCTGTGCATTGAGAAATTTCTCCTCTATTTCAGACTAGTAGTGCACCCTAACAAACTCTCTGGTCACAGCAGGAGGCACCTGGCTGTGACCTTGCTAATTCGAGAACCCCATCCCTTTCTCCAAAAGGACCCCATTACTCAAGCTGATTGGAGTCCATTATTGATAGTTGATAGACTTTGGGAGAGTGAAAGTCATCTTCTTTATAAAATTGCCTTCTGCCATAATATTTAGGTAAGTAATAGTTAGTAGCCCCTCCTTCCCCATCAGTGTAAGTCTGAGAATGAAATTAAGATGCTGACTGCTAGAGAGAGATGAGTCTGAATTAGCTACCACGTCAATGAGACTCCTGCAGTTTTCATTTACACACACCCATAAGTTCCTTTTCTGTTTTTTGCTTACTCTATTTTCAATTACAATCTTCAATGGAAAGGCATTCACTTGCCAAAAATAGACCCTTTTAAAATGACTGATGTAGTAGCTTGTTATCTAACAGCATGGTAAGTTTTTATGTAAGATAAAGAAAATAGGATCGGGCATGTCTTTGAACATGGATAAATGTATTTGATTATCTGAAATTGCATATTGGAGAATATGATTATGAAATTAATAGTGTAAGAGCACTATAGAACATGGGCTTAATGTTTATACGTGAAGACTAGGTTCTTCAACAAAAAGTATGTTTTGAGATGACACTTGCACGATAGCATGATGCCAAATTGTTTGGTGGGAAAAGGAAGAGGAAATGTGTATAGAAATAGATTACAGATAGACTTTAAATTAGCATGCACACATAAAAATAAGCATTTTCAGGCAACTGCAAATTAGTCAGCATACAATGAGTATGTACTAAAAATGACACCTGATGTGTAGACAGAAGTCAAAATATTAAGCACTCAGATTTTCTAACCTCTCTGAACCTCAGTGCCCTCATTCATAACGGAGGTAATAATAATATTTTTCCCATATGTTTTTGTGAGTTTTAGCACAATCCATGGAAAATGCCTAACCAAAAGTTCACTCCATAAATGATTTTGCATTTCTATATAGTGCATCATGTGAAACCTCTTAGTATAACTACCAGATTATCAACTTTGTTTTAAACATAATTTATTTATTATAAAAGCTAGTGATGTAAGCATTAAATTGATGTCTTCAATAAAAAGTTATTTTTCTTAGAGAAAATCATCTCTGCTTTCGGAGCATTTGCCTGAAAGAGATAGGCAAGGCTGTCATCTAGTGGCAGTACCTCAGAATTGCGGACATATGGTCCTCAAAGCTGAGAAAGCATTCAAATTCAAATCACACAAGGAGACCTCATTTGAGAACAAAGGCTGTCTGACAATTGCTGGACACATCAAATTTGTATTCCTGCTATGCATTTTATGACGAAATCCTCAATCTGACAATTTTTTAAAACATGAGTTTAAAGCAGTGCTTCCCAAAGCCACCTCAAAAATGGTGGGATTCCATCGCAATGTTTACACACACACGTACAGAGGCACAAACATACTCATACACGAATATTAGTATAAAGTAATTAGGTTTCCTCTGTTGGAAGTGTTGTCTTCTTTTATAAAATTATAGCAATGGTGCATTCTGACTGTTGGTTTATTCCTTTGGAGTTAATGTTGTAGTTTTTCAAATCTCAGGCCAAGCTGTCCTATTTCAAATCTCAAATTTTCTACCAAAATTATACTTTTCTACCCTAAACAAAAGTTTGAGAAAATCTGATCTGGAGAACTCATCTACCCTTAAAACTATTACTACAGCTCTCTGACAACTATTAACCATCCACCCTCCCTTTTATTCTCTGCCTGTGTGACTAATCTGCTATTGTATTCTCTAATCGTCCTTTACTGTTTACCAGGAGCCACCAAGAAGAGACAGCAACAAATAAAACACAACTGGGGACCAGAACTTATTGCTGTTTGCCTACCATGGCCATTGTGACAAAATTCTCCTAGATGTCAAGTCCGGGAGAAACATCTGTCACTACTAATGAACTGGCAAACTTTCTATATAGACAGTGAAATCTATGTACCCCATCTGAGTGTTTATCCATTGATTCTCCATTTTTTTCTTGCAATGGGTTTTCCAGTTCACCACTGTGCATTACCGTTCATAAATTACATGCAACTTTGAGCTTCTTTTAGTTGTATTTAAGGATGCTATGGTTTGAACGTGTCCTTTGGAGTTCATGTGTTGGAAGTTTAATCTCCAATGCAACAGGGTTGAAAGATGGGGCCTATAAGAGGATATTAGGTTAGAGGAGCTCTAGCCTTATGAATGAATGAATGCTGAGTTAACCATGACACTGAGTTGGTTATAGAGAGGGTAGGCTTATTATAAGAGCTAGTTAGGCCGTCTCTAGCCCTGTTGTTCTCCTGCGTGGGCTCTCTTGCCCTTCCTCCTTCTGCCATGTGATAATGCAGCAAGAAGGCCCTCAGCAGATCCAGCCCCTCAACTGTGGACTTCCCAGCCTCCAGAACTTTAAGACATAAGTTTATTTCCTTTAAAAATTGCCCAGCCTGTAATCATAGCACTTTGGGAGGCAGAAGCTGGTGGATCACTAGGTTAGGAGTTCAAGACCAGCCTGACCAACATAGGGAAACCCCATCTCTACTAAAAATACAAAACTTAGCTGGGTGTGGTGGTGGGCACCTCTAATCCCAGCTACTCAGGAGGCTGAGGCAGGAGAATCACTTGAACCTGGAGGTGGGGTTCAAGTAAGCCAAAATCGTGCACTGCACTCTAGCTTAGGCAACAAGTACAATTATCTGTCTAAAAAGATAGTATTGTAATCTGTGAACTCTATATTTATTGTTGTTTGGTTTTATTTTTTAACAAGTTTTTAAATTACCCCATAATTATTATTTTATAAAGATTTCTGTGTAATATCAGACAAATGGAAAACAATTCTTAGAAAACAATGTATATTCTGTTTAGAAAGCACATATTCTGCTCACTCTCCCCAAATTAATCTTCTGTTTCAATAAAAAAAAATCCTCTAACATTATAAGATTTGTATTATCTTACCTATTAATCTCTTCGTTCCTTCCCTCCCTCCCTGCTTCCCTTCCTCCTTCCTTCCTTCCTTCCTTCCTTCCTTCCTTCCTTCCTTCCTTCCCTCCTTCCTTTTTGATGGAGTTTCGCTCTTTCGCACAGGCTAGAGTGCGGTGGCGAGATCTTGGCTCACCGCCTTCCAGTCATTATTTTTCTTTTTATAGGCATCATGAGATGACAGATAGGAAGTTCGAATTGCCAGATGCACTGATGATTATGTATTAGTTTCAAAACAAAGCTAAAATCACAGAAGAGTGTATTCTACAAGAAAAACTGGAAGACACACCACTCATCCTCAGCCCTGAAGAAAGCAACTAATAGACTGTTTGCAATATCATTTTCATTGTTTGCAATATCGTTTTGGGAGTAGGCCCTGGATTTTCTCTAAAATAGGTTTTTATACTTATATGAGAGATATGTTTTATAATGAGAGTTAAATAGGTTAAAAACAGGGCAAAGGCCATACTTTAAAAAATACTCTAAACTAGACTTTAGAGTTCTTTTGTTTAACAGCCCTTCTGGAAGATAAATTTATATGCAGCTTAAGCACTTGAAACCGTAATTTATTCATCAGCATCACTTTCTCTAGCTATTCTTCATGAAACAGCATCATGATACTTTGCAATGGAATGTGATTGTACAGCCTGATATTACTTGTGTGCACTGATAAAGCAGGAAACGATTATTGTATTCTTATTCTTTTGCAAACTATGAATTTAAATTTCAATGAAATCAGATTAGATATTCTGTTCTATGCCATCTTTATTTAACATTGGTGATGATTAGTTTCTAATTTTTGTTGCTATTGATATAGGCTTTATACCCTCCCATCTGTAGTCATTCACACATTTCCATTATATTTATTTGTATTTTGAATTTAAAAGGTGGAAAACTCTTAAAATTTAACAAAGTGTGAAATGTTTCAAATTAGCAGCCAAGGTGTTGTAAGTATTAAAGCACAATCTGGGTTGTTGATGTCTTATCGCTGCTAAAAGTTTGAAGCGAATTTCAAGTTGTGTTTTATCTTCTCCTTAATAATAAATGAGTAAATGAATAAAACACTTTCTAGGTACCTCTAGATCCAGAGGTAATATCTAAGGAAACTAATCTGCGAGATACTTGTATAAGTAGATTTGAGCAAATAAATTTGAATCATGAACTTCATTTATAATTTTTAAAACCCAATCTTCCGAAAATGTATCATTCCACATTCCTTCATTCTCCCTCATTTTGTTATTTTTCCCTGTATTTTCTTTCAACCTATTGAATCCCATGCATCCATTTACTCTAGAACTCCCTTTATTCCTTTTTCCTGATTTTCCCTAGACCCATTTGGTCTCACTATGGCTGCATAGTTTAGGACCTAACCATTTCTCAAATGTTTGCCTGCAACAGCATCCTTTTGGGTCTTTATGTCCAGCAATTTCATCCTGCACAAGGCTCTACACTGACTTGTCTAAAATGTAAATTTAGTCAGTTCCTTTCATGGCTCCCTATTGCTTAATGATAGAGTCAAGTTTGTTAACATGCCATGAAATAGTTATTGATTTATTCTAAGTAATTATACTTACTTTGGATTTTCAGAATGTAATGATAAAGTTAAAATTCTTAAATATTACTAAAATTATTAAGGTAATATTGATAATATAAAAAGCAAGTGCTAATGTCCTAATGAAACATTTAAAACAATGAATGCCCTTGTATAGGAAAATACAGGTTCAATATAAGTCTCTAATTTATATAGCTTTACACAGCTATATAAATACATAAATGTATGTATTTATATGTTTGTGTGTGTATGTGCATGTATGTGCATGTGTGTGCACATTAATGTGTACATGTACATCTTGCAGAAAATGTATATTTTACATACACATATGGGAAGAAGTCATGAATCAAATTTCTTGTTCTGTACATGCCTTAGAAATGCAAGTAATTCCATTTTTTTTTACTCATCCAATTCATCATCAATGACTTTGACATCAACATTTAAGGATGGCAAGAAATCAGTCACATGATCTCAATTTACACTAATGATTTCAAATTAAGATCATTTATGTCATTTAAAATTAGGAAACTTTGAAATTTATGTGTTTATTGACGCTTTTAATCATTTCAGTTATTTACTACAATGCTATCAATCTAGAATATAGAAGTAGTCTATCTCACTGTAAATGCAGGAGGGCAATATCTTCAATAGAATGTATCAAATTGTCTAATGTCATTCATTATGAATATTTCTTTTGTTCTATTTAAGAAAAAAAATAGCAATAAGAAACAAACTTTCTGATGCATCTTAGTTTGTGAGAAACTGTGGGTGGTAGTTTAAAAGGTGGTTAGAAAATTATCCCCTAAAGACATTTTAGGTTAAACAACTTTCAGAATAAGATTAGAACTAACCCAACGGTATTGTAATGAAAGGGTGATGTGGGTGGTAAAGGTGGCTTGTGGCTAAAAGCTAATTAGCGTTGCATAAATTACTAATCAAATTTCCTTTTTCAAATATAGATATGATTTATTCCAGGGAGGGTCTTGGTATAATTGACCTAAATATTGACCTATTTTTGCTATCTTTCCTGGCATCAAATAAAAGTCTTTTGATAAATGGGAATTTGTCAAATGACTTTCCTGATATTATTTCATTAACAAATTCATAATTTTGTTAAAATTAAGATGCAGAATGAATCCTATTACAAAATCTTGCAAAAAACTGTCAAATTTTATATTGCAACAATCTTTCATTTGTATATTTCACTTGTGATAATTGAGTGAGTACATGTAAAACAGTTTAGAACAGTTTGTTAAATACTAAGTGCTTAGAATATGTTCGATATTATTTGTATTATTTTATGTAGATTCATTTCAATATACAAAGATCTTGATTTCTATATACACACATTTACAAAACAGAAGTGTATGTGAAATCTAGTATGACTTTTGTGTTTTGTTTTTACTTGCTGGGACTATTGAGCAAAAATTACCATCACATGAAATGTTCCCGTAGATTATTTTTAATGATTACTTTACACACTTTGTTTAGAAACATGTCTAATTTTCAAAATGACTTTAGCCACATAAATTTACATTGCACGTACCTTTGTTTTAGTGGTAATTCATGCGAACATTTGAATGTTCTTTTAAAACTTTTTCAGCGTGCTCTTTCATTCATTAAGTCAATCAACAAACAACAGAAATATTCATACTGCACTAGGCCTATGTATAATTATTTATAACGTCTATTTTGGGGAAGAAGCTAATGTCTAAACATTGAGACTTACTGGAATAAAATCAATCATTCTCTCTTGTTATATGTATTAAACAGGAACATATAAAGATTAGAACAAATTCTTCCTGAAAAAGTCAAGGCTGTTAAGAAAAAAAAAAGACTTTGAGGGTGAAAAGGAACCTATGAAGCAAGAGAATAAAAGGACCATTGAGGGACAATGCTACCTAGTCCTTTAAAAAGTATGATTTTTCTTTTCTGTATTTGCAGCACAATTACAAACAATCTTTGGTTAAACTAAGAGGGCATTTAAATTGAACCCTGTAACACTTGAGAGCTCACCCAATAACTCCTGTAGCTGCATAAACTTCCTCATACATAGAAAACTGGGCTATCACTTCTTTGCCTTCCAGAGATGTGATCATTACATGGGCTATATCTTGACAAAAGTGAAGCCAAATAAGGACATTATCAGACATCTTGCGTTCTTAGCGAGCTTTGAATATTTAGACTTCAATAAAAAGGTGAACTGTATGTTTTAAGTATATAATGTGGTTACGATGAATTTTAAACCAGGCTATTAAACTGGAAGTTCTAATAATAGAGTCACATTAACATTTTGAGAGAAAATAAAACCCGATAATATATAAGGAAAGAGGAAAAGTAACAATGAACCGGAAAGCATAATTAGGTGAATCAAACAATGGAATCTAAAAGTTGTTTTAGAAGATAATAACTAATTCATTGATCTGCTTGGTAAACAGGAGATTTTTAGAGATGGTGTATTGCAGCAGTCGTATATGAGCACTGTCTTATTTAGCACAGGCTGCCATAAGTAAATATGGTAGACTTGATGCCTTCAACAACATTCTCAAGTTTTGTTGAGGGATCTCTTCCTGGCTTATAAACAACTGCCTTCTCGCAGTGTTCTTACATTGAAGATGAAGGGAGAACACTCCATGGTTTCTTTTTTCATGAGGGCACTAATTCCATCATGAGGGCTCCATCTTCATAATCTCATCTGAACTGAATTATCTCCCAAAAGCCCAATTTCCAAATACTATCACAATGGGAATTGGGCATAATATATGAACTTTTGGCAGACATGATTAGACCATAGAAAATACCAAAAATAGAGTTATCAGCTATCTTGGAAAGTATTTGTACAAATGCTAGTGAGCTAGTAGAGTGAATGAGATGGGTGAGTAGAATCCCTGCTTCACCACATCCTTGTTGGTGATGGTTGGCAAGTCACTTACCTACCTTCTCTGAGCATTAGTTTCCAAATTTGTAAAATAAGGGTAGTAATAAATCATACCCAAAAAAGATGTTTAGGACTGAAAGAGATAAATTACTTATGTGTTTAGGACAGTGCCTGGTGCATAGGAAATGTTGAATGTATGTTGGTGGGTTTTTAAAATTATTATTTACTATAGGTTAGGAATAAAGTTGAAATCGATTCCTGAACTTTATGACAACTGGAAGTCTTTGAGTCCTGCATGTCTTTGGCACAGCAGACACAACTATTCTAAGAACTCTAAAGCCTGAGATGTGTATGGCTTTGTAGATTTGGGTCTCTGTTGAATTGGTGATGTCTTCGTTCATTCATGTAGTCAGCCAGTTTGTATAAATAATTTTTGAGAACCAGGGTTGGATATTTTCCTAGGTTGCTAAAGGCTAACTTCACCTGATTCACACTGTTGTTTAGAATTGGGGATCTCAAGTTAAGGACTTCTTTTCTGGAAACGACTCTGCTACTAAAGCAATCGTGAGTGGTCACAGGAGGGTGAAAGTTATATCTTCTGCATATCTCTAGTCACTACCACTATAAAAACAATGAAGTCAGTTTAAAAAGCTTTGGAAACATACTGGAAATTGAGCAAACGGTTTCATTTTAGAATCATCCTAGATGGTTGAAACTAAATTTTAAAAGCTTCAATAAGATTATAGAAGATATTTTTTAAAATACATTATCATTAAATGTGGGAGTAAATGAGACAAAAAATAAACTTTTAAATAACCTATAAAGCAACAACCAAACTTCTTAAATAGGGTACTGGATTTATGTATGTATGGTGTGTTAAAGATCAGTTGAAGTCAATGTGTTTCAGCAAGTAATGTTAGCATGAAATTATATTTTTAAAAGAGAACTCTTCAAAAATAAGCAGAATGCTTATCAGAATCGAGATTATGAAAAACTGTGATTCTGAAATACAATTAAATTTGAAGCTTCCAACTATAGAAAACTTTCCAATATGATGAATACTGCTTGTATATTAAATGTATGCATTTATTTAGATTACTTAGCCTGTTCATGAAGACATTCACAGAATTAAAAAATTACTTTCTACCCTTTATTTATAATGCAATTTGGCATCTTGTTAAAATTATGCAAAAATATTATTTGTGATTATCAGAATTGAAGAGCCATTTTTGGTTAGTATAAATTAAGCTTTACGGTCATCTAGCTTTTATATATACATATAAACACATAATATGTGTATACTTCAGCTGCAATATTTAATGATCTAGTTTTAAGGGCCTCACATTTTAAATAAAAACCAAGAAATATGCAGGTGTCAGAAAAGCAGTCTGTAGAATACTGATAATATTCCACTGGGAACATTCTGTATATTTCAGCCTAGAAGAAATTAACCCTTCTACCTTAATCACTTCTAGTTGGGTTCATTTTTATACTAAGATGTAAAGTTCAAATTTAAACACAAATAATATGCAAATAATGTTATGCTACCCGTTTATCTACAGTAATGCGAAGAAATTCCAAGGCTTAACTACTTGGTTTATTTGTTTATAAATATATGTTATGGTGTTTGCAATCAAAAGGGGATAATTTTATTTCTCAAGTTTCCAAAAGATGTGACATTTAAGTTGCCTGCACCAACTTGCTGTATCTAATGGTAGTAGTGTGAAAATATACTTCCCCTTTTTGTACCAGATGTTCACATGGCCAAAATTGGCTTGAAAAAGAAAAGAAAAATAGGATGGCATTGGAACATGCATTGTTCTTTGTAAGGGAAGCACAATATTTTTAATTTTTCATGAATTCTGAGACAGATTGTCTCTGCTTGTAGCACCTGAAAGTTACAACACAGACAGTTCCTATATAATTATCTCAAGAATCAGTGGTTTAATTCCATCATTCCTGAAATTTAAAGTTTGTGCTACTTCTAACTTCTTGTGACAACTGAGAAATATTTTATGAATTAAATTTAATCTTCATCAGAGAATAAACCTTAAGAGAGATTTGTGAAACCAAAAGTGCAGTGGTTACCCTTTAGCCACGGTTTCACTTTTCATGGTTTCAGTTAACTGCATTCAACTGCAATCGAAAAACATTAAATGGAAAGTTCCAGAAATCAACAATTCATACGTCTTAAATTGCATGCCATTCTGAGCAGCGTAATGAAATCTCATGCAGTCTGTTCCATGCCTCTCAGATCCTGAATCATCCCTTGGTCCAGAATACCCACACTGTTGTTGCCACCAGCCCAATAGTCACTCAGTAGCTGTCTCTGTTATCAGATCAACTGTGGCAATATTACAGTGTTCACGTTCAAGTGACCCTTATGATACTTAACAGTGGATCCAAAGCGCAAAAGTAGTGATGCTGGCAACTCAGATATGTCAGAGAGAAGCCATAAATTGCTTCCTTTTAAGTGAAATGGTGAAAGTTGTTACCTTAAAAGAAAAAACAAAAACTAATATTATATGATGAGATTTATAAGATCTACGTGATAAGAATGATTCTGCTATTCATGAAATTGTGAAGGAGTTAAAGGAAATTCATGCTGGTTTTGCTGTTGCATCTCAAACTCTTTGTCATAGGAATGTATGTGTAAATAAACATAGTATATACTGGTTTGGGTACCATCTGCTGTTTTAGGCAACCGCTGGAGGTCTTGAAACATACCTTCTGAGGGTAAGGAGGGCCTCCTGTAACAATTTTAAGCATTTATCACAATTTGGTGTGTAGAATATCTGAGTCCTGAAAGCAGTTACTTTCAAAGATGTTACCAGACAGAAAATAATAGAAATTTGGAGTTGGGAGAAATGAGTTTGGTCTTTTTTGAAAATCTGTGTTAAGTAAGTTGCTTAAGCCAGCTGAGCCTTATGATCTTATAATATGGGGGAAAATAAATGTCTCATTTATTCCACAGGGCTGTTGTGAAGATCAAATGAGATAATACAGGTGTGACAGCTCTTAGTAAACTTTACCCATATAAACATAAATGTTATCATTTGCTTAATGGATACAGTATTTCATAATGAGTCCCATCTAAAGTAAAGTTAGTCTAGGCTGTACTTCTATGGATTTTGTTCTACAATTCAGTGTGTGATTTTGTTTACTGGGGAGCCATCACTAATTAAAGTGTGGTTGATGTTCATGCTGTTCACATTTGTTCGTTTTTTTTACCCATCATCCACTGATAGTAATTCATGAACATTTAAAACGTACCACAACAGTCTGCTACAGCATGGCCTGTCTTGCATGCCCCTAGCTCTCACTGGGCTTTCACAATGGAGCCCGCTGAGACAAAACAGTTTCACAGTCTTCTTAGAGTGAATTACTTTCCATTTATCCAGGATAAATCAAATTCAAAGCAATTCATAGTAAAAGCCTTGTTAAAAAGGAACAAAAACAAAAACAGAAAAACAATAGAATAAAGCACACAGATTTTCTTTGCAAACTCTAAGGTACCTATTTCTCTTAATGAAAATGTGAATGAAACAAGGAAAAATAAAATGATAATTGCAAGTGCAATATTTCACAACAAAATTGCTATTTCTCATTTAGATTTCTTCAGAAAAGTCGATTTGTAAAATAAACACAGTTACAAATATTTCTATTTTTGCAGTAGCAGAGAGTAAAATTTATTATTGGAAGCACAAACATCGATTAAAATACAAACAGACATGTCTATTTTAAAGTCACATATATTAATAAATCTATTAGTTTGGTGCAAAAGTAACTGTGGTTTTTACCATGACTTTTAATGAAAACAGCTATATTGCTCGATTTGGCGACACTATTTCAATAAGTAGCATCTTGAAAATCCAATGTTAAGTATCATCTCTGAATAATTTTATTACAAAAGAGAAAAGCTGTCCATGACACTGCAGCAACTGAATCCCCTGAAATCATCCTCACATTCTGGTGAGTAGGCCTAATATTTTTCTCCTTGGTAAGGACTATGTTTCAGCCTACGGAGGGTCATGAGAATGGTCCAGTGAAGGATGGCATGTTTGCCCCATGGAGATACCAGTACATGGAAGGCCAAATAAAGAAGAAATAGTAAATATCATTCATTTTGATAAAGCTATTTTTGGTGTCATGTGTTTGAAGTTTTATTCTCATTTCTACCAGTCTTACTGAGATTTAGCTTTCTAATTTGCAGAATGGGCATAATACACATACTTCATCAGGAATCTGTAAAGGCTGAAAATATTTGTAGATGAGATAGTGCCTGGAAGAAATTGAATGGTCAGTAGAAGTTATCAAGCTATTATCTCTGGGAGAAGATATGAAGTTAGATATAAACAAAGCCCAGGACGTAAAAAAAATACAGCGACCCAAGTCACACATTATTTATCGATCATGAAAGATTGAGCATACAAGAAAAATCTTATTTGTTCCAGTAATTGCAAGGTATATTCACAAGTCATGTGTTTTTCTATGAATTAAAGAATCCAGATAGGTAGCACCTCATCCGTATTCTAAATGCGTTTTAAGTAAAGAATTCAAATCTCTCAGTGAGAAAATTGTCTTGACATGGATTGCCACTGAATATATACTAAAGTAAGGTGCCAATACCAGAATTCCTGGTGAGTAACACTAAATAGTCAAGCTGTATGTTCCTTGGGTATTCATAGAATTTGTCTTGTCCTTGCGTTAACCACGTACCAAATGGCTGTCCCTGTTCCATGAGCTTATTTGACAATTCTGAAATGCCTCTTCCATAATAGCAACAAGAAACATTGTGCCCATAAAATTATATAAATGGATCTCAGTTCAATGACATTTTATTTATTTATTTATTTTGAGGCAGGATCTTCCTCTGTTACCCAGGCTGGAGTGCAGTGGTGGGATCTTGGCTCACTGCATTCTTGGACCCCTGTACTCAAGCTACCCTCCCACCTCAGCATCCTGAGCAGCTTTGACTATAGGCACATGTCACCATGCCCAGCTAGGTGTTGGGTGTTTTTTTTTTTTTTTTTTTTTTTTGTATTTTTTTTGTAGAAATGGGGTTTTGCCATGTCGCCGGAGCTCGTCTCCAATTCCTGGGCTCAAGCAATTCATCTGCTTCAAGCCTTCCAAAGTGCTGGAATTATAGGCATTAGCCACCATGCCTGGCTAGCAAAATCTTAAGAAGGGGCAATTTATACAACCCGATCCTGACAGTTCAGAAATGATATGTCACAGATAATGATGAATCTATCACCTGTCATAATTGCCATCAAATATTATTTAAAAACACATATCCAGGTAACAAAATGATACAAGCATTGTTAAAAATCTGACTACCGCTTATGGTGCATAGTCAAATTTTATTCTAAAATTCTGATGTTTTAATTTTAGTAGAGCTGTACAGTGACATGTGTGGTTAAGGATGCGGAGATAATGTCTAAAAGGCATTCCTGCTAGTTGATTGGAGGGGAAATGCTCACCCCACATTGACAGTTATGTTTATGATGCCAGTGTTGCAAAAGGGAGGAGTGCACGCAAGCCGCAATAAGAGCCAGCAGATCCGCATTAACATTTTATACGTTGCATTTAATAATGTATTCTTCATGCTAAATAACTTTCTGAAACTTATTTCATCTGATTTGAGATGTGATTTGAGAACTGCCAATATGTTAGGCAATCTGCTGCAAAATTGTCTGTTTTCATCGAAGTACCTCTGTATCAACTTTAGCTCTGCTGTGTACTGATTTTTTTTTATGCAGCCCTACTCAGCAAATCAGAGAGCTTAAACTTATGTTTTCAGTAGCAACAGTATGCTAGAGGGATTATTTTGGCTACATTTTCAGGCCAGTAAGCAAAGGTAAATGTGGGCATCAGGGCGGACACCAGGGTAGGTGCAAATAGTGCGCCTGCCCAGAGAACCAATTAGGTGAGACAGTAGAACAAAGCTCCGAGTGGGAGGCAACTGCAGACAAGGGGGGATTTCGAGTCGAGAATATCTGTCCATTTCATCCCCTGCTGGATGATGCATTAAATATTTCACCGGCAAAATGTTATTCTTTTAGGTCTTGTGTTTCCCAAATGGCTATTCTTATTAAAATATAAGCACCACAGGGAGGGTCAAAGGCTGTGCATTATATCAGATTCATACAATTTAGTATGAATAGGTTCATCAGAGCCAGTCCTTAGAAAAGACATTGATAAAAAGGAGTGGTGAAGGAATATTCTAAAGGAGAGAGGCATGTTTGTGTGTGGGGAGGAGGCTGCGGGTGTCATAGTGTGATGAATATTTCATTTTACCACTTTACTCTTTTGTTTGACTGCCCAGATGTGAGAGTTACAACCTTGTTTGAGTGCTCCCATGTGTTTTTAGTTCTCCTGCCATAATATTTGAGTTTCTGACTCTAAAAGTTCAGCTACTTAGGCACAATGATATTGAGTTGATTCATTTCATTCCAGAAATAACTCGTAATACAAGAGAAAAGGCAATGAGTAAAAATCAGCTCCAGTACTGACTAGCTGCAGGACCGCTTAACTCTAACCAGCCCATGAGCATCCTCTGGTACCTGACTCCCAATCTCAGAATTGTTTCGCCATAGGTACCAGCTTCCATGCTTCACTAGTATCCTCTATGCTGGTCTAAGGCAGGTCTTATACTTGGCTGAATGTAGTGTATAAATACAATAATGTCTGGACATACACATAGGGAACACAGAAACAAGAACAAAAAAATAATTATGGTATTGATATTTACGTGCAATTTTCTCTCTGCTTCAGTTAAGAAGAAATTTGTTAAATTACTTTGAAATTGTACTATTTTATAATAAAATATATATAATTATAATCATTGGCAATTTCCTGATCAAATTACACAAAATTTGGTGGACCTTAGTTTGAGAATTTATAAAAAGAACAGTAAACATTAAGAAGGAATGAGAACAAATTTACTGAAAATATGTTACAAGAGGAGTAAGTAAAATCTAGAAATAAAAAAAGGCTTATTAGATATAAGGGAAAATGCCACTTGATTAGCCAAGGAAAGGACTAAGAAATAGCAGTATTTCTATGACTAGGTATAATATCTTTAAAAACCCTTTTGTGAAAGGTATGTTTGAGAACAGATTCACAGAGTGTATATTTATTCACATGATAATACATATGAAATGAAACCATTAGTTTGCTGGTCCTGGATAGTTCACATGTAGAGAAATTTTTATCTGTACAGTTCACAATATCCAGTTTAAAACAGTTTTTAGAGAAAATAGAGCCAAGCAGAAGAATAGAAAATCTTCTAGGGAAATATATTTTGCTAGTAAAATTTATACAGAATTGGCCTCTGACATATGACGAAGACTATGCTAAGGGAGAGAAAATAGTTCGTCATAAATAGCAACCAAGAAGTGAAGTTTGGGGGCAACAGTGTGGAAGCTGTAGGAAGGCAAGTGCTTTGTAGTACCTGACCACAATGAGCTCATTATCTAAATAATTCACACTTTCAGACTGAAAGCAAAAGAATCACTAGTACAGGTAAATGGACTAGAAAAATACAGATGTGGCATGTTAGAGTGAATTGAAAGAAGACTTGAAAGCGAGAATCTTGTAAAGAGAGCATAATTGTATTTACTGGGTACTGCGACAATAAGACAATTAATTATACAAATTCCATTTAACAAGAATGAATGTTTTTGAACTGTTATAGAATGAAAAATAAACATTTAGGGACAATAATTAAAGGAAAGGCTTTGAAATAGAATGGGTGAAAAGGGTCTGGAACTTAGGTGATAAGGAAGTATTTGCTAAGCACAAAAGGAATAAACTATGAAATAGAAATTAGTCTACTGACAAAAACCTCAAGGAAAGCTAACGTAACTGATCTTCAACAAAAATAAAGTTAATGGAAATATTTTCACACTGTAAACAAAAATGTAGAATGTGATGTTTCTAGGTTATACTATACTCCATGTTTTAAAAAATGAATATGGAATTGAATTATTTGGAAACTCAAATTTTCTTTTGCCTGTCTTATTGTTTTTGGTTAATTGGTTGATTGGTATTTTGCAGTGCATAAGCTAGGATAATTCTGGCGTGCAGTATCTTTTGTGTGGAACACAAGAGTTTGGTCAGAAGTGTTATCACTGGTCTTGCCTGGTAGTGTTTCAGTATATGTGACTTTCCTGAAAAATCAACAATTTGCTGTGAGACCCTTGACACTGCTTTCCTGTTTTAGCTCTTTTGAGCCTGTTATTCATCTGAGCAGTTAAATGTTTTGTCTTGCTTTAATTTCAGTGAAATGGAATCTTTACTGATGCTAAAATTCTGTGCACTCCACAAATCTGCGAAAATTAAAAAGAATTGAAGATGATCCATTTTCTTAGAATATGTACTTTTGGAAGTCTGGACAAGTAGGAGTATATTTAAAATGCAAATATTATACTTGAGATGCTAAAATAATTTACATTCTGAGGCTGCAGTTTAAATATAATTGCATTACATTAAAACACAGTTGGGTTTATGGTGTGATATAAATTTGGTTTATTTTTTACAGATTTATGGTGACTAGGATTTTGTTTTCATCTTGTAGTGTATACGGAAATTTCACTACCATGTCTTATAATTTGTGAAGCTTTAGCAGCAACATTTGTAAACACAAGGGGATGTTTTCACTTTTTAGTTGAGGAAGAGCAGATGGTTGGGATTAAGGGAATCACTCCTTCGTGTTTAATAATGCAGCAGGGAAGGCAATGGCAAGCTAACTTTTCACCAAGAGAGAATAATTTTTCAGAGCATCAGCTGGATCTTTGCTAGCTAGAATAGAGCCCCTTCAGATGTGTACCATCTGCATGGGAGTGAGTCACAGCAAAAGATCTAATAATACTTGTAAAATACACTTTGTTCCCAATGACTTCTATGTAGAGAAAATAATCTCTGTATTTGATGGAAGGGACTGATGAGCAGAAATTTGTATGTAAGTAGAAAACTGTGGAATATAAATTTAGTAAAACAATGGAACAGGCATAGGCCAGGCAATGAACCACACAGAAACCAAATTTTTAAAAATCAGGTAACTTTTTGGATTTATTATAACACATAGAAAGACTTAACAGAAAATAATGATAATTTTCAAAGAAATATTATTTAAATGCAATGTAAATAATTGATTTATAGCCATCCAGCAAATGTTTGCAAAGGCTAAATTTATAATGTGATTAAAAAAATGATGAGTTAATAGTAGATTTAGTATAACAGGATAGAAAACAGAATATTGATAACATATATTATTATCTAATGCAAACACAAGATTAGAGAAGAATTATAGAGAAATAACAAGTTTCTAATGATCAGAGTTCCACTGTAATTGATCGTTATTGCAAAGAATTTGATAGACTGAAGATGAAGTGATTCTCTCAACATGTGCTCTTTCACATCCACTACTAAGAAAAATGCAACACAATTGACCTATTTAATGGTCATCTCAGTTCAGTTCCTTAACACCAAATTCTACAGGAGCTGCTTTCAAGCCATCCATGATGTGAATAGAAGGAAAAAATTTTTGTAAACACAGGCTTAGTAACTGAACAGAATGCTGGCCCACAGGAATCATAGGTTGGAGGATGGAATTTAACTGTTTTTCATGGTTTTGGATCAACAATGTTTTTATATCTAGACCTTCAGGGAAACAAGGAAAATATATATATTGGTGAGTATGATAGTCTCATGCTCATGAACTTAGGTAAGAATATAATATGAAGCTGCCCCAATGATAAATTTTTGAGTCCTGGATTTTAAAGGGACTCAATAGACCTTGTATTGTGTCTGCCTAAGTGCTTTCCCAGTGGCCAGTGTCATGGCTCCTGCATTTCAGTTGCTATTTTTCCCTATTTTATTTGAGCATGACTTTTATATTTTTCCATTTATTTTCTACATTAGTACACATCCTAATCTTAGATATTTTTCTTTTAGCAAGACTTTATTTGTTTGAAAGTTTAGGCAATAACATTAAAAGAAAAATAAAATCAAGATTTTTATTTTTGAGTACCAACTCTGTCAATTAAAATTCCAGAGCCTCAGTTTTTTCCTCTGTAAAATGAACAGGGTGGATCAGATGATTATTAGCAAATCAACCATTGCACAATATATAATATCTGTGTTCTTGGCCTTCGTGAGAGATTCCTATAGAATCATAGAACGTTTATTTCCAACTTAAGTGTGGACTGAAGAACTGTTGCTAGTGATCTGCAAATAGATATATGTAAGAGGCATTATCTAAACACAGAATAAACAGAAACACAGAGATATGACATTGGATTCTGCTGTGGTTAGTAAAATAAAAAAAATTACTTTCTAAAATATCTGATATAAAATTAAATAAATTTGAGCACTTGTCAAGTTTTTCATGTCCCAACAGGGACTTCATACTTTAGAAGGCTTTGAATCTCTACATTATAGGGTACTAAGCAGTAGGAAATCAGATGAGAACATTTATGTTATCTGTTAACTGGGTCAAGGACTCTTTCCAAATACTTAAAATAATTCTCATTGTCACCCCTTTCCTCCTATGAACAGATGGAGGCACAACTGCAGAAACACAATAGAGATTTATTTCTGTTAATCATTAGGCAAATTAATATAGGTTAATTGAAGATTAACATTGGAGTTTTATCAGCTGAATATAGTGAGTGAAAAAAAAAACAGGTAAAGCAGATTATAGTTAAATATCCCAAGGATGTATTTCATATCCTGACTACCGCTTGTTACGTATTTCTTGATGTAAATTCTTACAAGTGGTAATTGTAATATTAGATTTCTCAGCCTTATTCTTTAAAATTATGATTCTCAAAACATTTGCATTGTTAACCTGAGAACAGTTCAAAGATATTTGAAAATATTTAACACAACAAATAGGCAGATTCTTAAAGATACTCCATTTGCCTGACTCAAAGCCTAAGGCATCTCATGAAGTTAGAATATAATATTTTTTATCTTGAATGAAATTAGGGTTAATAAAATATTAAATTCACAAGTCTTAATTAACTAAAATAATTTCATTTATTTACTTAAAATATTAAAATAGATGTAACAGTGAATTCAAAGCCCATTGAAAATATATTTATATTTTTCATTTTTTCGGGTGGGAAAAGCAGAAAATAATTGTTCTGTTGTCCGCAAAGTGGCTGGCAGAGATGTGAGTGACTATAACGAAGACTATTTTAGAGAGTTAGAGAGAAAGCAATAGAACCAACTGTGTGTGTGTGTGTGTGTGTGTGTGTGTGTGTGTGTGTGTGTGTGAAGTAAAAAAAGAGAGAGAATAAATTTGGATTTAAGCATTTGTTTACATGAGGCAAGAATACAAGAAGTAAATATGTGACAGAAATGCAAGCAGACTAAGCATACGACACAGTTATCATTCTGTTTTTAGTTATTAGCGAGGTTTTTCTTTTCATAAATATACTATATTTAAAAATACTTTCTTCATAAAATGCCATGACGAAGAGCCTAGCCTCTAAATTCTGTTGTATTTGAAATATTATAACCCGGGGCTATGGGTTAATACATTAGCTATGCTTAAAGTATGCTTGTTACTACCTGGCATCGTCAGTTTTAATGCAGCTTTTGTTGGCTTTAAACACTGAAACAAATAGAAAACAATCAGGCTCTAGTGGCTTGGAAGCCTAGGCAGCAGCCCAGCTTTCATTTATTAGGACTCTGGGAAAATAAATTTAAAAGGGGAAAATTTTCAAATCCGCTTTCAAGTTACATTTAACAAGTACTTCTCCCAAGGATCTCCAAGCCCTTTTTACATGCATTTATTCTCCTAGTTGATAATACAAATTGAAGTAGGAACTAATGCATTTCAGGACTGAAGTGTCTATTCAAATCATTCTTAGAGCTGAATAGAGCACCAGTAGTTACAGATGAAATAATAGGGTTTCATCTATTAGAGTAGCAGCTGCAGCTGGGTATGGAGGTGCCCTAATGTTCACCTTTAGAAATCTTTGTATTATTTAGTACAGTAGAATATCCACTGGCCTACACTGTCCACTGAAAATTATTCTATGCATTCTAATATTGTCCAATTTAAGGACATGGTTAGACTGGCAAAATATGCAAACAGTTCGTAGAACTATATTTGAATGCTGTATTATTTCTAATGTTCTGTCAGTATTTCAAATATCTTTATCTTATTATTTTGTACATGGTATTTGGAAGAGTAGCTCCTGAAGAAATTAGTCATGCTTTGTAATATAACTGCAAGGGCTAAGCTAATATACGTACTACTACTAAGAATTCTTATAAGGTGGATGCAAGGTCTAAGAATTGTCCTGTTTTAAGCCTTTTATATCCCAGTTTATAATTTTCCAGTATAATAGAAAACTCACAATGAGAATAAAAGACAATAAAGTGTGATAGGGTTTCTGAATCTCCTCTGTCACAGGGAGGGACCATGCAGTCTAAGTTGAAATAAAAAGTAGTATTTAAGTAAAATATGTTATTTCTTTTTTAAATAAAATCATTAAACAAGGGTATATCTTCATTAACAAAATTTTAAAGTGTTAGATTTTTTTTCTTTTGGTCCAGGAAGCTTTGATAGATAAAAATAACAATTTCATCTCTGTGAGACAATTGTATGAATTATTAAAGTAAATATCAAATAACAAAACTAATTTTATGTTGTGCATTTTATATTTCCAACAATGGCCTTTGTTTCTAAAATTCACCATACAAATAGCTTTTGCATTTTTTCTTCACCCTAAAGTAAATTTTGCTATTTAAATTAATTAATATATGATTTATCATGGCATTATTATTTTCTATTTTTGCTTTCAGTTTATTTATCTGAAAAATATGTGTTAATGAATTTTTGGCCCATGCATATATCTATTATTTTGTCTTCCTGTTGGTTTACTTACATATTTTATTTTATTACTTTATTTTATTTTTTGACTGTCAAGGTCCAATTAAGAGTAACCCATCAGAAATATCTTATAAATCAGCCTACCTACCTTGACCTTAGTTTATCTCTAAGGGAACAAATGACTAATATACAAAATCAGACATAAAATACTTTTAGTTAAATTTAGACCATAAATGAAAAAGTTATAGTTTTATATAAGTGACTTAATACTTTTAAATATATATATATTTATAAGAAAAAAAGTAATAATTACAAAAAAGAAGGCATATGCTATTTTAAAAGTTAACAGCTTTATTGGTATAAAAAAGTAATTGATGTTTTTTAAAATTGCATATACTTAATATGTTTAAATTGATGAGTTTGGACACAAGCATTCACTCATGAAACTATCACCACAAGCTATTAAACATACGTATCACCCCCAAAAGTTTCTTCAAGCTCTTCCTCATTTTTTGTGGTAGGGCAGCTACCACTTACAAAATTTTAAGTGCACAGTGCAGGCTAGTTAACAAGGTAGATTACAGAAAATTTCCATTATCTCAGAAAATTCTACTGGACAGTGCTGATCTAGAAACATTTGATTATTTCATAGTAGAATTATCTCTCTGCCACCCATGCTGGAGTTCAGTGGCGCTCAATTCAATCTTGGCTCAATTCAACCCCTGCTTCCTGGGTTCAAGCAATCCCCCAATTTTAGCCTCCCTACTAACTGGGAATACCAGCAGAAGCCACATCTGGCTAATTTTTGCATTTTTAGTAGAGAAAGGGTTTCACCTTGTTGGCCAGGCTTGTCCCAAACTCCTGACCTCAAGTGATTTGCCTACCTCGGCCTGCCAAAATTCTGGGATTACAGGTATAAGCTACCGCTTCCGGCCTTGAATATATTATTGACATATAAATAGAAATAGACCAGAACTTCTGAAAGTTTTCTTTGTATGTTAACTAAGACTTCTATTGCTAAGGGTTAAAGTAGTATATATGATATTGTAATGTTTTATGGAGAGGAGAGAAAAGAAGAAAGAATATTGTACATTTAATGAAAGTGCACAAAATTGTCAAGAGATTAAAAATTGCTGTATAAAATAAGTAACTAAATACAAGAAGCTTATAAAACTCTTAAATCTGTATGGTACTTGGAAGGTTAGATACAATCTTAATTTCATCTAAGTCTTCTTAGAACTCAGTAATGCTATGTAATAATGCAAAATAACTGTGCCCTGATGTGCTTTCTAGATAGATACTTATCTTAAATGTTATTTATTAACAAGAATTTGGATGTAATGTGCTTATTTATCTCTTCCCAAGTCAAATTTTTATTCCATATTTTGCCTGTTTGTTTCATCTCTGTACCACTGATATTTTATTTTCCAACTCTCCAGAGATTGTGTAATAGTGGAAAACAAATTACCAAAGCAATTAAAATGTTTTGATACCTACAGGAGCAAGAAATCTTTGCTTTTAGAATTAATTATTAGTTTTAACTCCTGAAATGTAGACAATACTAAAGGTGATCAAGCTGTTAGAATATACTATTTTGAATCAAAAGACATTTTTGTTCAAAGTGTATCTTAAAATCTGAAGATATTGGAAAGTCTTATTAAACTTCAATAAAAATAAAACATTTAAAAGCAGCAAAGTTGATTAGACAGTTTTCCCCTCTTTGATGAAAATGATACAAACCTAATCAATATCTACTAAACTTAAATAGCATTACTTTTTATAATGTGTTTAATATTGCTTAAAACCATCTTCTAGTTACGTATTTTGGAAAATGTGCTTAAATGCTGACAAACTAAACATTTATTTTAAAATTCATGTAATAGGGCGCCTTTTTAATGAATGAAAATTACAGATTCTCTTTTTGTAACATCTCTTTAATAATTTTATATATCACTTTAGATTACATCCTCAATCTAGCCATGCGTGTCTTCTTTGGTGCCATGGGAGATCATTTCAGGAGACTTCAGACTGACACTGTGGTAAATATTTGTAATTCTTTCTCCCACTCCAGACATGGTGCTAAATAAAAAATAAAATAAAAATAAAAAGTACCAGATCATCATTTTGAAAAAGGATTTACAAAGAAGCACCTAAACTTGACCTCAGAATTTAGGCTGGGCTTTAACCTTGCTTTAGAAACTTTCATACACCTCCACATCAAGCCAAACACTGGAGACCTAGAAACTTGAAGCAAGCCTAACATGTACCTAAAAATAAGCACTTTTTTTTTTTTGGTTCTTCCAAGATAATAAAATCTCTGGAATTTCTAGAATTAATAATATTTAGAATTTTTTAGATATCATTTATTTCTATATTTTGTATAAATTAATAGCTTCATCCACTTGTTTCATTGGAAAATCTATTCCAATATTCTACATAAGGAGAAAGATTTTATTGGTTGTAACAATAATCTACGTTGAAAAAAAGAGCAGGAAAAAATAGAGAAAAGGTCACTACTCTGGAAATAAGAAGACTTAAAAGCTAGTACTTAATATTGTGTCTATTTAATTGTTTATTTTTCAAAAATTATTTACTGACATACACTCTGTGTCAGAACCCCTGCTCTAGGTGCTGATGGTATAACAGAAAAAAAAATTAAAATTCCAGTAATCAATGAATTTACATTCTAGTAATTATTGTGGAAATTAATTTCCATTATCTATCTATATTTATCTATATAGCGTATACATTTACATACATATATATAATCAAGTATATATAGAGAGAGATTTATTATACACACATAGACATATATATCTTTTAATCAAAAGGCATTATCATATGTATTGAAGACCTCTATAGTATAAAACGAAATGGCCTTTACCTTTTACTAATCAAATCATTCCTAACCCTTAATAGTTATATTGAACTTTCTATTTCAAGTACTGAGTTACACAAAGAGGTATTGTCCCTAAATTTGCTGTTGTGTTTTCCATAACATTGACCTTTCTTTATTGTTATATTGCATTTAAGGAAGATACTGGATTTCTTATCCAACCAAAGTTTATTTTTGGCAATGTAACCTATTCATTTTCTTTTACCCTTTGACTGACACTGTTTAGAACTAATTAATGTAAAAGTTACGTATGTTACAGAGCAACGGTTAGCAATTACTCAGCCTAGCGGCCAGTATTAGGACTTGGCTGTCTTTTAAGGGCTGAACTATAACATTATATAATGGTTGGAATTACAGCCATTTTTACCTGGAATGGATCTTATTGATCATCTGGTACTATCCTATCATTTCACAGAGTGTTTAGCCATCAAAAACAAGGTCACACAGCTGGTAGCAGAGTTCGAACTCTGTTCATGTTCAGAGTCCAAACATGCGGCTGCATTCTTCCTGTCCATAAAATCCTCATTTATATGCATTAATATTGTCTCTTCTTACTTCTTTTTTCCTGTTCCTAATGTTAAAAATGAAAGTGTACTGCTTTGGCATACCTTGTGATGCATTCTTACCATGTGAACACCCACAGTTATTTTCTGTCAAAATTATATCCCCTAAAAATCACATGCTTTAAAAAAATTAAACATTTAAAAAGATATATCTCATTTATAAAAATTTCAATTGATTTTAAATGTACTGGAGTCTAGTAAAAATAAATGTTCTAAAGAACAGCAAAAATAGCTACAAACATTTTTAAATATTTTAGGAAATTCATAATTGACACTCTCAGATATTGCTATTTGAGTCTAAGGCACAGGAGTAATTAGCTGAATTTAAAAATTTATTTTTAATGGACCTAGAAATTATGTATATAGTTAATTTAATATTAAACCTTAAAGCATTTTAGGACAACTGTGGAAAATTTAAAGAAGTTTGTCTATTTCTTTAGATAGAATGAAATAAATGTTTTACTCAAAAATATAGCACAAATATCTTAAAGGTAAAAAATATTTAAGTTTTGGTGCAATTCCATGAGAAATTAAAAATAATCAAAATATTATTAATCTGATATATTAATAATATTCCAAATTTCAAATACAAATTATTGGTTAGTATCTTGCTGATCTACATCTTTTGCCATTTTAAGGAATTTTTTATGTGTTTGAATGCCTCCATGTACCCTGACTCTCCACAATAATCATGGAATTGGAATTCTAGACACATAAGGAACTTTGACAGTCATAGATTAACAGGCTTTTTCAGATGAGCTAGCTGAGGCCCGAAGATAATCAATGAAGTACCTTTAACTTTGTAAAGTCCTTTATGTTAGGAACCATATCTGTCTTGTTTGTCAAAGCTTTGCATGCCTGCAATAGGGTAAATGCTTATTAAATATTTGTAACATGCTATAATGAATTAGTAAATTAATTACATCTAATGCTAAGATGTGTAAAACTAATGAAGGTACTTCAGCTGCTTCCAGATACTTGATAGCAAGAACGTTTATGATTTTTAAGTTTGAGGTTCTTATAACTTTCAGCATGAGGTATGCAATCAGAAGTTGATCAGAAATAAGGATACTTTAAACAAGCAAGTTTTCTAAACTCTTTGTGATTCACAGAATGCTTTTCAGGTTTTTCTTTTGCTGAAATACTGTTCACTCTCAGAATACAACACATGACCAGATACAAACATAATACAAAGACGACTTTTGAATCAGCATGAATTGTTTTAAAATTTTCTGTACATCAGTATCATGATGTACTTACCCTATTAATACAGATTATTTGATGTCGACTCTATAGAAACGTAAAGATTAATCTTGTCAAACTAACGCAATTTACTTCTAAGAAATAATGGAGGAGTAGTTAGTTGGGAAAAGAATAGCAATGATAATACATTTTATTCTACAGATATGATCTGATAATACAATGATAATACAATAAGTTCTACAGATATGATCTTGAAATTTGAGAACACAGGAGACATAAAGATAAAAATATAGGTTAATACCCTAGAAATCATTGCCTCCATATGTGTTCTATATTTATATGTATATATATCTCTCTATTTTTGTGTTAGGTGGAAAAAAGTAATTAATATACTGTGCATGAATGTGTGTATGTGTGTGTGTGTGTGTGTATACATGTATGCATGTCATTTGCTCCCAAGTGGAATATATGAGAAATGAGACTGTGTGATGATATTTGATATAGTAAATATTTGAAACTATTATTTTTGAAATATGACTATACATGCTATATTAATTGTATATCAATTTGTTTTCTCTCTTACTGTGGGAAATTTTTATCAGATGGGCATTTATATTAAATTCCTTGAAAGTAACCCATTATTTTATAATGACAACATATTAACTCAATGAACTAGTGTTTTTCAAACTTTCTGAATTTGTAACATCATAATAGATGAAAAATCTTTAATCCATAGAGTGTTTTGATTTTGTCATTTAAATACTTCCCATTTTAGACCTACTCAAAGATCCTATTTAAAATCATATTTGTATGGAACAAAATCTTTGCTCAGCTTTTTCTTTTTTTAGGCTAATTTATGCTATTTTAAAAATTCTTTATATCCAGGTTAATGAGTATTTGAATCTGTTTGTTTCTTTATTGATTTTTTTTTCCCTAACCCATGTTCCAATGCTAATTCTCTACTTCTCTTTTGGAGTTATTTCTTTTTGTTCATTTATTATGCATTTGCAAGAGTGATTTTCATGAGCTTGTTGTTTTTTATATTACTTCATATTCTCTTCTTGTGTCATTCTTTTTTCATTTCTGTTTCCTTTAGTCATTATCCTCACATCTTCTATTTATGTGTTTGAATTTATTTAAACAGAAGTGTGACTTAAAATTGATGCAAAGTCAGCTTAAATCTTAGAGCACCCAGAAGAAATTCAAAGCAAATCAAATTAAAACTGTCAGCAGGAAACAACTTCAAACATTGTTCTGTTCAGCGGCTACTGTTATAATTTAAACTTTCACTTAGAATTAAAAGCAATTATGATTAAAGGCATTCAGTTTTTATTTTTTCTTCAAATGTAGCAATGTAGGTCTGTTGATGTGACAAAGGTAAATTTGTTTGAGTGTCCTGTTGAAGCTTTAAATGAAATGAGATTATTTAAAACGCTTTTAATTTATGTTCTGTTGCTCCCTGTTGTTAGGATGTGTTTGAGAACTTAATTATCTTCATGACTACTATAAGTAGTAGTCATGAAGTTATTGGACAAGTTACCCTAGGAAATATAAGAGCCTACTTTAGGACCAAAATTAACTGGAGTTCTTTCTACCAAGCAAACTTCATTTTGAATGAAGCACCTGAATAGTGATTGAGAGAAAAATGGAAAAGATTGCGACTCTCCACCTATTCTTGCGAAATGAGACTTAATCTCTACATTTTATATCCAACAACAAATCTAACAAGTTGAAGCATTTTCTTTTTCTAGATGTGTTATTTTCTGTAAGATTTTAGGTTATTTGTTCATTGAAGACCAAAAAGTACTGGTCTTAATTTAATTGCTGGGTATGTGATTTTAAAATAGGATAGGTATATTAGAATGCTCATATCTGTGTTTGATTTTTATAAACCCAATTAATCTAAGTTCAAAATGTAATTCTTCAAAATACTTTGGTGAAAGTGTCAGCAACACTAACATCAAGATGAGCATAGGCGCTTTTAGGTGTGACATTTTGCAGTTAATTCTGGCAGAGGTGTTTAGCCATGTTATCTCTTCAGTACAATTTGCGTTTGACCTTTGTCTGTGCTCCCTCTTACATTTCAAAGTTTATTGTTTTCAAGAAACTGTTTTCGTCTGAACCCCTTGGTTTCCAGTGTCACTTTTGCAGTGTTTGTTCATTTTCATTCTTGCCTTTTTGGTGGGCTTTTCTATGTTTGTACTGACTAACACAGAGTTAAGAAAACCCCCTCTGTTCACCAGGTTATAGTGTCTTTAATACCCTTAATCATGTTGCTTTAAATGTGATGTTCATGTCCCTTTTTCTACTAGCTTACAAATTTCTTAACGTCAAGAACAACATTTTATTTATGTTTGTATTCTTAGTACCTAGTTCAATGTGTAGCATATAATGGATCTGAAATGTACATTTAAACCTGATTACACGGAGGAGAAGAATCTCCTACTTTGACTGAACCACACTGAGGCTCTCTTCCCAGGTTGCGTTATTTTCTAACATGCCAGTGACAATTGTTTTTTTGAAGGGAAGAATAAGAGATATAATTGGTAGTTTGTGTTTGGGGGTACTTGTGTAACTACTTAACTTTGCAAACAAGGTGTTTTTTTGTTTTTGTTTTTGTTTTTGTTTTTTGAGATGGAGTCTCACTCTGTCACCTAGGAGTCCAGTGGTACTCACTGCAACTTCTGCCTCCCGGGTTCAAATGATTCTCCTGCCTCAGTGCCTCAGCCTCCCGAGTAGCTGGGACTCCAGGTGCCCACCACCATGCCCGGATAATTTTTTTGTATTTTAGTAGAGATGGATTTTCAGGGCATTGCCTGGGCTGGTCTCAAACTCCTTAGCTCAGGCAAGCTGTCTGCCTCAGTCTCCCAAAGTTCTAGGATTACAGGCATGAGCCACCATGCCAGGCTGCAAATAAGGTGTTTTAAGTAAATTCTCCTTTTAATTTTTATTTTTTCTCAACAAGTTGTTAGCTTATACATTTGTTTTTCCTAAATTTCAAGAAGAAACTTAGGTGTCAGCTCACAGGACTCCATCCGCCTTCTTGGATAATTCCCTCAGGAACTTGCTTGCTGTTTAAACTAAACAGTTTTTTTTTTTTTTTTTTTCCCAGGGGAGACAAAGGGGCTGTTCACTTCTATTAGTCACTAACCTGTTTTCACTGGCTCAGCACCGTCTCCTAGGCAGATCAATTTTAGTTTTATTAGTACCTTCTGTGTTTCCTCTGTACTTGGTAGAGATCTGGTGTCATTTCACCTTGAGCAGTTGAATTTCAATCCCCACACTTAAGTATATATTTTAGAAGTTCTCCGCATATTTTAAAATTCCAAATAAATCAATACAACCACAGACAGACTAGACTTCATACGGAATTCCTTCTCATCAAGAAAACAATTTCTATTAACATGTTTTGCTAACTTCTTAATCTTCATTTTTAATAAGAAAATATAACCTTTAAAGTATTTTAAAGCTATCACTTTGTTCATCTTTCTCTTTGCATTTTTTGACAAAAAAAACTGAAGTTTGAAAAGTATTTTCCTGAACCATTTCTGTATATTCATTGAAATAAGTTGCAATCTTACTATACATACTCAGAACGTGTTGTTTTACTTTTGTTCTCTGGCTTCCCTTTCATCATTCACCTAATCACCATATGTAGAAGAGAAAGGATAAATAATCGTGTACGCACGACTTACTTAATGTTTTACATATGTTATTTCATTTAATGCTAATGTGTACACAGGGAAACGGGCAGAGCAATTGATAATAGTTACATTGGAGGGCCGGTGCTCAGAGAGATCAGTAACACGTCTATCTTATGGTGTTGAGGCTTGATCTCATCTGATCACATATCTGATGTTCATTCCCACTCCTTGATAATGTATCTACCATCTAATCTTTTTTATCCTTTCACTTATATGGGCAATTCCATAGGACTAAAAGTAGCAAATGTGTATCAGGAACCATACATCACGACATGCTGTATTAATTTCCCCATATTAAGTCTCTGTTTGTAAAACTTAGTTGTGATATAAATTTTGAATCTTACAATTGTTACACAACAATGAACTAGGTGCCACTGAACCAAAAAACTCGGATAAATGGCTGATGATTCATACTTTTAGAAAATTTTGTGACTATTTTACCAACTCCTGGGATCAATCTCATATCATGCTAAATATCAATGCAAGCATCTTTTGGTTGTGATGTTAATTAATTTCTGCAGAGATTCTACAATTCTTATATATCCTCCTAGAGTAATTTATCATCATGGTAAGGTGAAAGTAATTCAATCCATCACTGCTGGATTCTGATAGAGGGCTTAGGGGGACTGCAAGTCATCCCCCCAGCAGTAATCAAACAGCTGTGATACATGCCACTTTACGCTTATATCATCATATAATAGATGGCTTTCCTCTTCATGGAAGCTTGCCTTAAAATTTTCAGACAGATGGACCCTGATGCAAGGTTTCATTTTGTGGAATTTAAAGCTGTGAACTAGTTATTGACAAATACTACATCATCAGTTCCAGTTGAAGACACAGCCTAATAAGTAGAACATTGGCACTAATCCTTATTTAATCAGCCTTAAAATGGTAATTTCAAATTGATGAGGGCACAGGGAATAGATTTTGTACTCATAAAGTGCTTCTAAAAATACCAGTAATATGTGTATACAACGCAAGGGTGAAATTAAAGAGCCCTCAGCATGTATAATAAGAAGAATAAACTGTAAAGTGCATGACAAAAGTACAACTGAAAGACCTCACAAAAACTCAGAAAGGCTAATTCCTCCGGTCTTTCCAGTAGCACATATTCATGTTTGTACTCTCCAGACTTAATCCATGAAACAAATATTCATAGGATTAAGACAGAAGAATTTTTAGAATGCTAGTAAAAGTGCCAGTAAGAATTTCTGTCATTTCTGTAGACAATATCATCAGAGAGTATGTAAGCATTAATGTCAAAAGGGATTTTAGAGCTCATTTGGTCCAATCCCATCAGTTGATATGTAAGCCGGATAAAAGAGGTTAAACTATACAGAGTGAGCTGCTGGGTGAAAATTAGAATCCAGACCTCCAACTGCTGTGTTTTCTATGTTCCTGTGAGACCTCCTCTAACATAGGTGCATGAAGAAACAGTTGGCTGCTTCTGTCCCATGAGGAGCCATAGCTCTATCTCCTTTATTGGGATGTCCTAGCAACCCTAATTGCTGGAAAAGCTGGGACACAGGCAAATTTGTCTTTTGACATATCTTTCCAACTTTTCTATCTCCTCCTTGACCAGACCTCCTGGACACGTCATTTACACTCTCCTTAAGTCTTTGCTAATCCTGATTTCGGTAAAGAATCCATGTACAATAACACATGTTAATAAGGAAACTCTTTCCTGAATAAAGAACCTCAAATATAAAATCTCATGGCCACAATTTGAGTCTAATTGTGAATGCTTAATAGTTAAAGAAGACTTAAACAAGAAAGTTCATGAAGCAGATCTGTCTTCTTTCCTGTGCTTCAGGCAGATTTCTACAGCAGTTTTCTCTTAGGCACAAATGGATATTTGACTTCAATAATAATGGCAGCAGCAACAAATACAACTACTATAGGCTGAGCGTGCATATCTGCATGGTACTAAGGACGTTATACACATTTACCTTTCTTCTTGGAACAACTCTTTTTTTTTTTAATCCTACTTTACATATAAGGAAAGTGTGAAGATTAACTCAATGAGTGTCATAAAGCTAATGAGTGTCGGTAGGATTGGAAGTCTCATTTATTTGATGTAAAAGTCTCCTTTCAAAGATTCTAATGTACTACTTACTACCCCACATTGTTTTACACATGCTAGAATTCTATAGTTCACACTTGCTCCGTTCATATTTCCCAACAACTGGAATCTAATAATTGCACAGCAAAATTCTAGTCCCCACAGCTTAGTTTCTATAGAATCACATTTTAATATATCTCACTTTGGAAGTAATATACCATAAACATATATACATATTACCATATTGGTATATTGAATAAATTGTTTTGGTCAAGAATCATACTGAAAAGAGGATAGAGCATCTACGCTCCTAGAATCAGGTTGGGGAGAAGGGCCTTAAAAATATTTCAGAGTGCTACAGGCAATCAGAGGCTCAGGACATTCATTTCTCAATGAGGTGATCAACAGAGATTTCCTGAAAAGGTTTATATCTGAGCTGGACCTTAATGTTTGAGTAGGATTTTGAGGAGTTGAGGTGGAAGAACAGAATGTGAAGAAAAGGGAAAGTAAAGGTAGCAAGTGGAAGAAAACATGAAATATCCTGTTTTTTTTTTTTCCCTGAGTATCTTTGAAAAATACTGTATATTTGAGCTAGAAAGATTGAATCTGTATGATTGGAAGTAAAGTATATTGAAGATATTTGGTCTTGAGGATATCATTTTTAAAATATTAGCACTGTGAAAATTCAATGGTTGATTAGAGAAAGGTTAGAGATGAAGAAGTCAATTAGAAGGTACCATTATTGAAGCTGTATTGGTATTTCAGTCATTTCTATGACAAACTTAAAAATCAAATGCCAATTTATTTTAAAGATGAAAACATTAACATTTATAGAGCTCGATAGCTTGACCAACATCATAAAACTTTTAAAAAAGAGAAAAAATTTTAAGAGGTTTAAGAAAATGAAGATATTAACATTGGATGATTAAATGGTCATTGTTAAGCAATTTTTTCATGGGAGTAAAGAATAAAGACACATAGCAAAGAATGCAAGAATACAACTCTAATTCCATAAATGATGAATAAATAAAATGTGTGATGTCAGGAAAATATAATAATTTCAGAGATTCTTGTGTGCTCACGAAGACATAGAAATGGCTGGGACTGCGTGCAGAGGAGAATGGCTAAACTAAGCAAGCATCACAAGGGAAGTTAAGGAGTAGTAACAGTTTAAAGAGAGATGCTTAGAGAGTCAGAAAAATTTTAAAGAACTAGTAACACTATGAAACTACGTATTGTATAATGTAAAATAACTAAGGAGTGGAATTAGAATGTTCCTAACAGAAAATGAGAAATTCTTGTGAATGAATTATCCAATCTCCCCGAATTTATTATTACACATTGTATGTCTGTATCAAAACATTACATATGCCCCATAAATATATACACCTATGTATTCAAAATAATTAAATTTTGTTGTTGTTGTTTGAGACAGAGCCTTGCTCTGTCACCCAGGCTGGAGTGCAGTGGTGTGATCTCAGCTCATGCAACCGCCACTGCCTGGCTTCAAGCAATTTTCTTGCCTCAGACTCCTGATTAGCTGGGATTACAGGTGTGGGCCACCATGCCAGGCTAATTTTTGTATTTTCAGTAGAGACAGGGTTTCACCATGTTGGCCAGGCTGGTCTCAAACCCCTGACCTTGTGATCCGCTAGCTTAGGCCTCCCAAAGTGCTAGGATTACAGGTGTGAGCCACCACACCTGGCCAATAATTTAAAAATTAAAATATATATGCATTTATTTAAAACAAGTGCTTTCTAAATCCATTAACTCATAATTAGATTAATAGTAAAAAATTTTATATAGTAATTATCCTAGACACTACGTATAGAGAAGCCTTAAACTGACTAATTTGTCAATATTCTATTTTCAAACCATGTGGGTGTATTATTATATGCACACATGGTTTGAAATTTTAATCTAATTTTAGTTTAAATTTTCTTAATTAATTAGTTACCTAATGAAACCTTATATTAAAAATAAGATTTAAATTTTTAAATACATATAAATTCATATGTTGTGAAGTAATGTATTTTCAACTAATATCACAGACTTGGAATATTCTCTTGAATAGGGCTACCTATTAATTCACTATGGGTAGATTTTGTAAAAAGCATCACTCTTCATCAGTTATAAACTTTTTTTTAGCTCAGTGATATTAGATTTAATAATCAGAATGTAAAAGGCTTAATTTTGTTTGCATTCTATTTCTTTCTTTTTTTTTAAGATTTTTTTTTTTTTAGTGTTTTATTGTGTTTTAGGCTTTGGGGTACATGTGTAGAACATGCAGGATTGTTGCATAGGTACATACATAGCAACGTGGTTTGCTGCCTTGTGGGACATTTTAAGAACAATACTGCCTGGCTTTTAAAACTCCAGTGGTGATAAATAAATCAATTACAATTGCTAAATTTTGTTAATTCAAGACAAATACAAGTGAATGACATTGTAAAATACATGGGATAAAGCATCCAAACGTACCAGCAATGTCAGTTTAAAAAGTCAAGGTAATTCAGTTGTAGGTTATTATTTAAGAGACTTCCAGGCTTATTTTATGCTGATCAAACTAATTATACACTCTAGAATGCTCTCTAGGATAACTGGATCTCTATCTTAACGCTTAGATTTCTCTTGTCCTGTTGTTTTTGTTAGTAGTAAAATTCAAGTTGAACTTACTTTAGGGTGAGTAATAATCTAGTAAACTAAAATGGCCCAAATTAGACGGAAAAGAAAACTCAGCAGAGGCACATATTTAAAAGCTTTCTTGATTTGCTTTAATTTTTCACAGTATGCCTGAGTTTGAAAATAAGTAAAATTCACGTCAAAACAGTCCATATTTTCCAAACTACTTATCTAAATTATGATGAAAAATATTCACAATTTTTTTGTTCTACTTGAATTTTTTGTTTTCATTGTCACTCTGTTTTCCAAGTTTCCTCCATGCTTTTTAAATAGCTATTTCTCAGGTACTAATTTGCATCTCCACACTAGCAGATCTCCCATTTTGTCACCTACTTGTGAGAGAAGGCCTGTCCTGGTGTACCAAATATAGGAATTGCTCCAGATTCTCTGGAGTGTAAAGAATGATTCCCTAACATTTGAGTTCTTGCAGTCTGAGAGGCATTAGGGGCATGACATGCATCTGTCTAGTCCATGAAATGGCTCAAAAAATATTCTTGGACCAATATAGGTCCAAGTTAATACAAACTACAAAATAATACTATAGCACATTTGACTTTATATCTTCACTTGAAATATCGTATTTTGTTCTGGTCCATAAGCAGGAAGAACAGTAAATTATAGACTGAGACCATAACTCTTGGTGTTTTGGGGTAAATTTGTGTCCCTCATTCTATAGCTTTATTTCTTCTTGTGGTATTACTGGTGACTATTCTCAATGCTTATGAACCTAGCACAGTGATAGAGCAGGATGGATCCTCAAAAATGTGTCAACGGTGTTGAATTTAAAAATATTCAGGATAGATTTACAGCCTGGAATTTGAATAGTAGCACAAATTGTCCAATTGCTTTTAAGGCTAAATTAACTTATTTTGAATAAGGAATGGGGAGATACCTAATTTTACTTTATAATCAGTTATACTTGACGATTACGCCTATACATCCAAGGTGGTGTTTTATTTCCTGCTGCTGTTTGCAATGTTCAATCAGCAGTGCTGGTAAAAACTGAGGTTTTAAGTTCATAATCATAATATGTTTTAAAAGATGATTAAGTAATGGGGATTTAATTTTTAGAAGGAAAATCAAAAGAATAGATACAGTACTCATAGGGGAAGAAGGAATTTTTGTCTACTTGTTAGCAAAGAGCCAACTCATTTTTTTTTCCCAAAACAATTCCACAATAGAACTATACACATTTGTTAAATACTATTTCTGATTATTTAAATGTTTAGTCCTCCAAATCTGATATAATTATTTCACTATGATAGAGATGATATGTAAATTTTATTTGGAAATTATTGATAGTTTTAAAGAGGACTCAAAGCAGGCTCTCTAATGAAACATAAGGATTTTTTTTTTATAGTTATCTATTTGTAACTTAGTGACTTCAAAGAACAAATAAAAGCTTTCTGAAACAATCTTTCTGCAAAAGGTCTTTGAATGTAGTCAAATGATAGTGGTCCCCATGATGTAGCTATTTGAATTCAAAGTATCTAAACACATTTTGAATACTTACGCTTTTTAATATAATTAATAAAATGATTCATTTGGCTATTTTTTAAAAATTATTTTTATACCATCAATGGTGTCACAAATAATTGGTATTAAATAGTTAATATTAATAGAAATACTAGACAGTTGATTAAAATAAAACAAACCAAAACAATGAGTGAAAAGAATCAATACCCCATGAATAAACAAAATATTAACAATAGCAGCTATTTTGAGTGCTTACAATGTACCAGGCACTCTCATAAATGTTTTATATGTATTTGAATTGTACAGAAACTAAAGTATAATAATATTGCAGAATCATCACCAAGCAAACACAGATAGTAAGTAATATATTTGAAGTTAAACTCAAATAATCTCACTCTACTGACTGTGCTCTTAAGCACTTCATTATGGCAATCAGTAATAAATGTCTTAAGCATACCTTTAAATTCTTTTTCAAATTCATCATTTGGGATTATTAAGGTGGCATATTAAAAATCACAGTATAAATTAATGTACTTACTTTTAAAATGATTATTAGTATCTTTTTTATTTTCAACTGAACAATTTAATATAGACTCATTTTATTTTTGTGTCACACATCCTCATACATTTTGGAACTTGAGAGAATATCATATACTTCTTCCTGTGGATGTCTGGATGTAACATCAGTGGAGGACAGATAAATTGATTGAAACCATAACTCACTCTGGAATTGTCAGACACTACTGACATATATGTATATCTGAAGTTCATTTTTCGCTCTATGAAACTAATAGAATATAAAGAATAGAACAAAGAAAGTTTATGAGTAATCAAAAGAGATCATATCAGGGGATTAAGGAAAGTCTCATGCACAATGCTTTTCAACATGCATTTTTATTTGAATATAGCAAAAATCATTTCCTTTTGTTAAATATTAAAGTGTTTAACCATTAGTCATGTGTGCTGCAATTTTTTTTCTGTGAAAACATATATTTATTTATCTGATGCTGCTTCTGCTGACAATGTTAACTATATGCCTACATTAACTGTAAAATTCTTATTTTGGCAACCATCCAGAACAGTGCCAATAATTTGTTAATAACATATTTCAGCGTATCACAGAATGTTCAATTTATCTTGGGTTAGTTGAGCACCTATCTCATAATAAATTGTGAAAAATGATGTATAAATAGATAACACCACCCCTGCCTCAAGTTGCACTCATGATAGTGGGAAAGACCTGTAATAACAGGTGTGAATAAACTCATAAACGTATAGCAATAATTTGAAAGTGTTATTGAATGAACAAGTTGAGATCAATTAATTCTGTCTGAGAGTGTAGAGTTACAGGAGGCTTAACATAGACCTGCTGTCCCTTAAATATACCTTGGAAGATGAGTATGAGTGTACCAGAGGAATAATTTTTTTTCAGAGCATGAATTAATTTAGTAATGCCATTGAAGCACATACATATTGGAGGATTGAAATGGGAAGAAAATGTACAAGTGTTGAGGGACTCCTGGACTAAATTAGGAAGAAGATGTGGCAGCTTCATTTGTGAAGAGCCAAACAATGTCTAAGATAAGAAGACAGGATTGGAGGCAAAAATTAAGAGTAGAGAAGAGGACTTAAGTTTGGGGTCAAAACAAGAATAACAATTATAACAAAAACAGCAACTAACAGTTTGTGTTTCCTAAGTAAGCTCATAGCCATACTTAGCACTGTGCTAACATTGTTCTTTCCACAGATTTCCATGCATTCCAAAAGTTGAAGTAGTTCCTAAATTATAGCATCTGGATTTCTAATTCCATTTTCTTGCAAAATAAGGATTACAAATTGTATTTAAATAGTTGCATTTATATTATATTTTTAAAGCTCTTACTGATACTTTTAATAATGGAAATTTGAATAGTGATGCTTCAATACAACAAGTAATATTTTTACATTTGGAATCATCCATACATACCTTAGCAGTTACTTAACTATAGAACAGAAAAAAAATTAGTTAAGTATGTCAGGTTTAAAAATATACTAGCAGGTTAATCTTAAAAATACCATGTGATGCCAATTTTTAAAAGTTTTGGAAAAAAACTTAAAATATCACCCTGGTCATCTGAAAACAATTTACTATGATTTGATTTAACAGTAATATATTTGTCATGAGAGGCATTTAGTATAGCCTAATAGCTATAAAATAGGAACAAATATTTTTAAATAGCTGTGTTGGCGCAAATTTTTGTTAATACCATGATAGTTAAATCAGTATATTAGTCACCAATTTATGTGTATATACCGTAAAATAAATGACTTATTAAATTGAAATCAAGTCTTTTTTTATTCTTAATTTGCACTGTGAGCACTTGTCCTGTTGATTACATGTTTAAGTACACTCCTAATTGATCATTGAGTCTTTTGCTATAAATTATAGAAACGGAATGACAGATTTCACAGGTTGGTTGTGGCTTAATGACAAATTTCACAGTTTGAATAGAAAAAGGATATAAACACACACAGGAATAAGGTAGTTACATGGATTCGTGATGCGAAAAGCTCTTTTCTAATGTATGCAGACACATTGATAAATCGAATGTGTGAATACAGAGAGAATATTAAGCAGTGAGAAAATCAAAGGATATGCTATCAATTACTTCTATCCAAACTTTTATTTTAAAAGGAAAGATATATACAGGATTTGATATTTAAAATTCACAATATATTAACTTAATAAATAAAAGCATATAGCTTTAATAAATGAAATGTTATTTAGTAAAAAAATGGGATTGCTTGTATGTGTTACATTAAATTTTCCTTATATGTATGGTATTTTCACCCATTATACCTTTAATTCTGAAAGGAACCAATTCATTTCAAAAACGCACTTTGAAAAACTGCAGCATCCATCTTTTCATAGAGCACTATCAGGTTCATAAAGACCTGAATATTAAAGATACGTCTTTGAGTGATGGGCAAACTTCTAGTTTTTAAGGATCATGATGCCAGGGTTCCAGAGGAAGTATTTTGATTCTCTTTAGGTTTGAGAATTATGCTGTACAATAACTAGTATAATTTTTAATTCTTTTTTTATACCTTGTTTTGTGGATTTTTAAAATTAGTAAGAGAATATGAAATGGTAGCTAACTCAAAACTAACGACTATAAGAAGAAGATTTGGAAGATTAAAAAAATCATGTTAATATAATGCATTTTTATTAATATCAGTATATTAATAACATAGTATTTAAGTGATTAGTCTTTGAAGTCAGACATACCAGGGTTCAAATACTTCCAAGCAATGAAGCCTTAGACAAGTTATGTAAATTCACAAAGAATTAGTTTTTCTGTCTCTAAAATGACACAACAGTAGTTTTGCAAGGATTACCTGAGCATGTAATAAATAAATGTTCATTAATTTAATGTGTTTTCTTACTATTAGTAGTAAAATTTGTATTTATGTAGCTGAGTGATGTACTTGTAAGAATGCTCACTGCAAAAGCATTTATACTAATCAAATGTTGAAAGCAACTAAAATATAAAGATAATAATACACAGGCAATAAAAAGATGAGTAAATCTAAGAGTATTGTTATGAATGCAGCACATGTTGTTTGATAAAAACACAGGTCTAAAAGTGTACGTTTGATGATTCAATTTTTTTTTTTTTTTTTTTTTTTTTTTTTTTTTTTTTTTTGGAGACAGAGTTTCGCTCTTGTTGCCCAGGCTGGAGTGCAATGGCTCTGTCTCGGCCCACCACAACCTCCGCCTCCCAGGTTCTCCTGCCTCACCCTCCCGAGTAGCTGGGATTACAGGCACCCAATATCACATCTGGCTAATTTTGTATTTTTAGTAGATACAGGGTTTCCCCATGTTTGTCAGTCTGGTCTCAAACTCCCAACCTCAGGTGATCTTCCCGCCTCGGCCTCCCAAAGTTCTAGGATTGCAAGTGTGAGTCATAGCGCCTGGCCTCAATTTTTTAATGGAAGCATAATTGTGCATTAAATGTAACTTTTTGTAAAAAATAAGCACAAATAGTAGTAATCCTTTTTAAATGGCATTACAGAAGACCTTATTTTACTTTATATATCTCCTTATTCTGAATTTTTATAGTTAATATATAGTTTTGTAGTGAATCTATATGTAGTATTTAAAATAGGTAAATTTCATTTGCAGAGAAAAATAATTATGGTGTTTCAGTTTAAAAATTAATGTAATGGGTTTAAAAGGAATTTAGGTAGTTCTTAAGCAGTAGAAGTTGGTCTGCCAAATAAATGAAGCTTAAGATAAAACAAAATTGTTTTGCTTGTATTCTCCCCCTTCCACTTAAAAATGCCTTCTTTGTCCATTTGTGTATCCTTTACCTTGTCAATTTTACTGCCTATTAATGCCAAAAATTTTCAGGGATTGTGAGATGCACTAATGACTTGTTCATTATCTCTTACTTAGGGCCCTATATCCATATAATTCCAAAGTCCTACACACATCCTCTCATGTAAAAAAGTGTTGACTCTATGAGCCTATAAAGTATTCAGATGTGGAAAATTTGTGTGAATCTGTAGATACATCGCTAGTTAACTTTTTGGTTTGTTTTGCTGTTATTGTGTTGGTATTCAGATTGGGCATCATAGATTCTTATTTCTAGGTGAACTTAGTGTCTTTTCACATAAATGTTAAAATAACTACTTTCATTCTAAAATACAGTCACAGACACTTGTAGCCTTTGATATAGCTGTCTAGCTAATTGAAGGGTACAGCATTGCTTTACCCACTCACTGTTGGTGGTAAAATGTAAAATTGAATTTGCATGTGCATATCCAATTACCTGTTAGTAGGTGAACAACTTTTATGATATTTCTCATACTCTTTATTTATTTCTAATTTCATATTTGCTATTTACTTATTCTTTGGCCTACATGTATTTTTTCCTGTGGATATTCCCCTTAACTAATACTTATAGACAGAGAAAGAAAAAAAAAGAAAGGAAAGAATGAAGGAAGAAAGTAAAATAGAAAGGAAGGAAGGAAGGAAAGAAGAAAGGAGGAAGGAAGAAGAAGGAAGGAAGGAAGAAAGAAGGAAGGAAGGAGGGAGGGAGGGAGGGAGGGAGGGAGGGAAGGAAGGAAGGAAGGAAGGAAGGAAGGAAGGAAGGAAGGAAGGAAGGAAGGAAGGGGAAAATCCTCAGTTTTCCAGGGTAAATATTTTCTGGAAAATGTTGTTATGTGTCAGTGAATGTTTGTGACTTTGTAAGCCTTTATAATCTGTCTACCCAGTTGTCTTCCATATTGTGGAATCTCAGTGGTCCTCAGATATGCAACATGGGTTTATTATAAGAATTATTATTCAAATCAAACACAATAATCTCAATGAGGCAAAATGGGAACAAATCGATTATAGGTATTGTAGATAATCTATTTCTATTCCTAGTCACATAAATTTCTTTCCTTTTATTTATCTTTTTTTCCTTATTATTTTATTAAGGACAGGAATAATTATGGTGATTTTCTAGGTTAAGATAATCCTCTAATCTCGTGGTAACATCATGTGAATTGGTATTGCAAATGACATGGATGCAAACTGGCGTTTGCATTACCAATTCACATGATGCTGTCCTATAGATCTGAAGACCTCACAGATTCCAAAATGTCCTTAATAGTCACAAGTAGTCACATGCTGGGAAGATGGTCTGCAGGTAGTTTATACTTTTATAGAGAATAAAATGTAAGTTGGGTTGCTATCCATTTCATTTCAGATCTTGTAAAAAAGAGGCTGTATTCTGAATAACAATTTTGAGGAAATTATTGACTCAGGAGGTTGCAAGAAATTATCCAATAAATATAATGTGTTGAAGGAGAGGGCTCTGAGCTTATACACTGGGTAAGACGATCTAGTAAGAGCTGATGAGCACAACTGAATGTCTAAAGTTATGCTGAATTGAAAGAGTCTTGAGGTAAGCTATGATTTTCAGGCATTTATTTTGAATTAATCTTCATTAAAAAATAACTGAAAAAATGTGAAATTTGACAATCACCTAATATAAACCAGGAGGTGATACTAGAATAAAAGCTAGAATAAAAGTACTAGAATAAAAGCTGTTGACAAAAACCAGATTCTACCTTTTAAATTAAATTCATCCACATAGTCACATTCTTAATATCCAAATTGCCAAATTTATTCTGAGTTTTCAAAGCAATATATTAAGCATAATATAAAATGTTACACACATATAAATAACATCCAAAAGAACACTGAAAGGTGATTTCAAAGTTAAAGCTATACAAAGATGTGTAACTTCTACAAAAATATTCCTCTCTGTTTAAATTGAATGGTTATAATTGTTCAATTTTACTTTAAATTTGATGCTTTAGAATAATTTGTTACTGTGTCATGTGATTTCTATGTATTTAATCCTTAGGTGATTGGTATTAGTCTCCCTGCTGTCTAGATGAAGACACAAAATGTAACATGTATTAAGCAAGAGGATCCATGCCTATACAACCCAAACCCAGTGGGCCTTCCCACTGAACAACACTGTCTCAAAATAGCATAATGTAACACTTTAAGTTCCCAATAATAAATTGAAGCAAGTTTGTATATCTGTCACTTTAATAAGACTTTAAGTTAATACAGTTAAAACAGATTTTTTAAATGTATTATTGAATGTAAATATATATCACAAGAGGAGTCTTGACTATGCCATTGGATACTAAGAGGGGAACCTGTTATTCTAGTCATTATATGAAAGACTGAATCATATAAACAGAAGAAAGCAGAAATACTAACAACAAATGTGACTAGAAAACAAAGTTCAGATACATTTAGCTTGGTAATTGAGTAACCAATTTTAGAGAAAATTGTGTGTGGCCAAAATACTCTCAATGCATTTTTTCCTCTGCTCTCAACACAGAAGTCTTCTGTGAAAAATATGGGGAATTTCTCCCCACCAACAGAGTAATCAGTTCTTCCATGGACACCAGTTGGTGTCCTCTAATTCAGTTCCCTCACTATCTACCTGAAGATGATGTCAGATACCACAGATTGAAGGTCAGTCTTCAAGCATCCCTACTCCTTCCGACGCCCATCACAAGCCTGGACCTTGGGAATTTCTGACCAGGTGGCCTCAAGTTGGGGTTTCCACAACCCTACCTTTCAGTTTATTTGCTAAAGCAGCTCACAGAACTCAGGGAAACAGTTACTTATGATTACCAGTTTATTACAAAGGTATTTTAAAGCATACAAATAAACAGCCAGATAAAGCAATACATAGGGTGAGGTCTGAAAGGGGTACTGGGAGAGCTATTGTCCTATGGAGTTGGAGTAGCCCACCATCCCCTGCATGTGGATGAGTTTTTGTTGACCTTCTTGTAAGCCTCCATGTGTTCAGCTATCCAGAAGCTGTCTTTACCCAGGCCATTTGGATTTTTATCTAAGCTTCATTATGTAGGCATGATAGATTAAATCATTGGCTATTAGTCTTAAGCATAATCTTTAACCTGCCTCCCTTCCTCGGAGTTTGGGGCATGGGGTTGAAAGTTTGGGGCGTGAGGATAAAAGTCCTAACTCTCTAATCATACCTTGATCTTTCTCATGGCCAGTTCCCATCCTGAAGCCACCAAGGGACTGCCAACCACCAGTCAGTCATTAGCATACAAAAAGTCATGTCTTTGGACATTCTAAGGATATTAGGGAGCTGATATGGGGTTGAAAACCAAATATATATTTTACAATTTCACCAAAAGTGATAAATAAAGATCTATAACTAGAAACACTGAAATGCATTAAAACGTTACATATTATAATGAAAGCAAATGAAGGTGACTAACTTTTTTTAAACAATGGAAGAAATATTCTGCTGCTGCTTTTAACTGTTTATCTCCATTGAACAAAGTTGCTTCACTGATAAATATATTGAACAATTACTTGATATTTAAAACATACAGTCTTGTTTTCTTTAGGAGGAAGGTGTCTTAAAAATTTAGGAATTGTTTTGTAAAAAAAATAACAAAGTAGCGTAAATTGAAAAAAAATTTAAAAAGACTTTGCAAAAAAAAAAAATTACATAGCAGCTAAATTAACAGGCAAAAACTGGAATTTTGAAATACCCTGGTATCAGAATTACTAGTTAGAGGTCTCATTTTTCCTCAGTAAAAGATATTGGGAATCACAATATATGAATAAGATGAGGTGGAATAGTCCAAGACGAGAGGAATCAGGTTGGCCTTTGCAGCTTCCATTATTCAGTTACACTGTAGCTGAGAGTCATTAAAGTGAGTAAGTAACAAAACAGAAACAAAAACTGAAAGATATTTCTTTTCTTACATCTGTCTCTCTAGATAGATAGATAGATAGATAGATAGATAGATAGATAGATGATAGATAGATAGATATAGATATATATTTAGTATTTTTGTACTCTTCTTTGATTCTATTTTTTTTTTTGTACTGTTGCTTAATGTTCTTAACCACCATTGTGCCATCCATTCTTTGTTCTGTTCAGTGATTTCTGAAGGATAATCCCAGCCCAAAGGCTTGGCTCACCTACGTATTTATTTACCTTGATAAGTATTTGTGTGTCTCTCTATATATATAAAGAGAGAGTATAATACACATATTATACTTATTTATGTTTTTATTTTTATCACAAATTTAAATTATGCTGATCAAAATTTGTGGCAATAGCGTCTATTTGTTATTTCCATTTCTGACTGAATTGATACTTATTGCCAATATTTGGAAATAATAATCCAGAAATTTAAATAATTATTTTTCTGTGAAAGGGGATATTCTTTGTTCCAACTATTCCTCACCCATTAAAAAAAAACTATCTCTTAAATTGCTTATCACCCCATGTTAAAATTTCAATTAGTGTGTATATTTTAATAGCTTGACATGTTATGTTACCAGCATATTTGCTTTTCATATAAGTTTAGTGATTCTAAAGTTTTGCAAATCCCTCAATGTGAAGAATTCTGTGACATAGCTGTTTTCTCCCAGACATTAGTAGAAACCTGCATATTGGCACTTAAATATCAGTGCTGCTCTTGATGTTAGGTTTATAAAATACAGCTCCCGAAGTCTGTGCATAAATACACATATGTGTGTTCTTATATTTTCCTATAATGTAATAGTTAATTATTATTATTGAGACAGTCACCCAGGAGGGCAGTGGTGCGATTTTCACTCACTGCAACCTCAGCTTCCCAGGTTCAAGTGATTCTCCTGCCTCGGCCTCCTGAGTAGCAGAGACTACAGGTATGTGCCGCCATGCTCAGCTAATTTTTGTATTTTTCATAGAGGTGGGATTTTGCCATGTTGGCTAGGGTGGTCTTGAACTCCCCAAGTGCTGAGATTACAGGCGTGAGCTACTGCTCCTGGGAAATAGTTAATTTTTAATGTAGCTTTCCAGATCGCCTTTTAACAGTCCTTAACATGTTAATATTAAAATAATCTCAGTGAATATAGTAAAATCCATTTAAAAAATATAAATGTTTAAGTACATGAAAAATTGAAATATAAATTTAAAAGAATAATTTCATAAATAGCATAGCACTCTCAATTTTCTTACTACTAATAGTTGTCAAGTAAGTTCATTGAATATAGAGAATATGTACCACAGAAAATAGGGAAAACTATAAAAAAAATCAGAAAGTAAAACCTAATAGGTAAATAAATTGAAATATTTAAACTCTTTGACATTGGAGTGTCAAAGTTTTTGCACCAGCTGATTCCAGCAATAAAGCTCATGCACTTATATTTTTAGCTCTTACGGATAAAAATAAGAATTCCTGTTTAAAAAACACATTTAATAAAGCCCAGGGGGGTAGGAGGAAACAGCAAATGTCATGCTTCTTTGCTCTTCTCACTGGAGACAGGTTCTTTAGTTAAAAGAGTGCTATTTGGGCTAGTTGCTTTAAGGTTTTGTGTGTGTGTGTGTGTGTGTGTGTGTGTGTGTGTGTGTGTGTGTTTTTAACAGAAAAATACCTTTTTGTTTACAGATAAATGGAAATGCAGGACTTTCTATTTTCCATGGTATTTTCCCAGTTATTCTTAGTTTATCTCCAAAATGAAGATTCAGGTAGAGAGCTGCACCTGCTATGCACTTGGGAGAGTATTAGTGTCCTCTAACAGAGACAATGAATTGTTATATTCAGATTTGCCTTTTTACTACCCATTGAAACGATCCATTGCCATTTCTGTGTAGTGCGAGTCCTAGTCACTCATTTGTTTATACCTGTTTAGAGCTATAGTTATATACCAACACAAAAGTGGTGGTTAGGAGCCTGCAATCCAGAATTGATGACTGAGTTCTAATCCATTTTTAAATTGTTAATTTTAGGTAATATTATCAAGTTCTTTCTGTCTTAATCTCTTGTTTGGTAAGATGGTGATAGTAGTAGTGTCATACAAGTGTATATATTTCATAAGACTACCCGTTGGATGGGTGCTGTGGCTCAGGCCTGTAATCTCAGTACTTTCGGAGACCAAGGCAGGCAGATCAAGAGGTCAGGAGTTCGTGACCAACCTGGCTAACATGGTGAAACCCTGTCTCTACTAAAAATGCAAAAATTAGCTGGGTGTGGTAGCAGGCGCCTGTTGTCCCAGCTACTTGGGAGGCAGAGGCAGGAGAATCGCTTGAACTTGGGAGGCTGAGGTTGTAGTGAGCCTAGATGAGGCCACTGCACCAGCCTGATGACAGAGGGATACTCCATCTCAAAAAAAAAAAAAAAAAAAAGAATACTACCCATTTTATTTTCTCACACATACATATATTTCTAATTCGAGAAATAATAACAAAAGTTAATCAAATACCAGTGCATAGATACCACGCTAAATTGTAAATGGGAAAACACACACACACACACACACACACACACACACACACACACATGCACACACTCCTAACATATAAGTTGGGCCTATGAAAGCTTTTAGAACAGGGAAACAAAAGTACCACCCAAAGGCTGAGTGCGACGGCTCACACCTGTAATCGTAGCACATTGGGAGGATGAGGTGGGCAGGTCACCTGAGCTCAGGAGATCGAGACCATCCAGGCCAACATGGTAAAACCCCATGTCTACTAAAAATACAAAAAATTGGCTGGTTGGGGTGGCATGCATCTGTAATCCCAGCTACTTGGGAGGCTGAGGCAGGAGAACTGCTTGAATCCGGAGGCAGAGGTTGCAGGAAGCCAAGGTTGTACCACTGCACTCCAGCCTGGGCGACAGACTGAGACTCTGTCTCAAAAACAAAAAAACAAAAACAAAAACAAAAAACAGACAAACAAAAAAACCCAAACCAAACAACAACAACAACAAAAACACTCAGAAAGTAAAACATAATCATGCAATCATGAATATTACACTGGAATTACATGCAGGGCACAGTGGGAATATGGAAAGCATATTAAAATTTTGGACTCTATCTCTGTGAACTGTTTTTTAGACACCGTGAGGACAGACAGTCAGTAGATGAAAATATAAGCACCGTTTCAGGCAACATGTTTCTTTAAGTTAGGAGAAAAATATTTCACCAATGGCTAGATTTATTGACATTTCTTCACTGGAAGTTGATTTTCTTAATAAAAAAAGATGCAATGGGACATTAAACTGTCAAAAAGAAAAAAGAAAAGAAAAAGGAAAAGGGGGACAGGATGAAGGAAGAAAAGAAGGAAAAAATATTTTCAATCAACTATAGTGTTATATTCATTTTTTCCTGTATTCTTTCCCTTTTACTCAAAATATCCTCTGGTCTGTGGAAATCACTGCAAATCAGTTAGATACCTCACCTTCCACTTCCTATCGTATGTTGAATTCAGCTTAGGTCTTTTGATTATAAGCACTCTGATGGAAATACATGGCTTATCTGAATCTGACCAATTAGTGTTATTTTAATAGTACCAAAAGACTTGTGAGGATTAAGATATTCTGAAAATCACTATCATTCCTTGCCACTCCCTTTTTAGACACTGGTTATTTTATATCAAGAGGAGACTCTCAAATTTCTCTCTGTCCCAAAAAAGAGAAAAAAAAGAGCTTTAGTTAGTGGGTTTCGGCATTTTATCTTGAAGAAATAATTCTGCCATCATCACTTCCTTCTTCTCAAGGCATGCCAGTACATAACTTAAAATCAACATTGCTTATATAAGGGCAAAGATAATTTGTAAGTAAATCTCCAAAATCTTAGACTGTCAGAAGTTCTAAGGAGATAAACACAATCCAACTCATCAACTGATAAAAAATCATTTTACAATTATACAAACCAAATACAAAGTGTGATGAAATGTATTTTCATGAAAATGATAGTTATGTTCAAACATGTGAACAGATACCATGAATATAATGCCAAAGCTTTAAGCTATTTGTAAGCAGCATTGATTCATGCCCGATAGCCTAATATTCTCTCTTTGATCAAGTCCGTGGGTATCAAAGTGACATATTCACATGGAATGTAATTAAAGCTACCCAAATAATATTAGAATGAACACTTAGAAATATCTTTGTCATTTACTTTTAAAAACAAAGAATCTAAAATAGCATTTAATCAAATGAAACAGCTTCATCATTTGGCTTGTATTTCATTGTAGAAATGTGCATTATAAAATTTATCATAAAATAATAGTATTTTTATATAAAAATCTCAGAGTAACCAATAAACACACATACACACAAATATACACTTATATATAAAGTTGATAAATAGGTAGATAGATCCAATGTTGGAATTGTTCCAAATAAAACAACTTAAAATATATGAAAAAATTTTAAGGAACATTCGTAATTTCCATTATAAAACGGAACATATAAAAAGCAATGTAACAATGTTAATGGCTTTCCATTATATAAATTGTAAGTAGTGATTCTTTATTTTGTTAATAATAATTCATTCTCTTACAGACATTATTTTTATAAAAGCATTAAACATAACATGTTTTTAAAAGAAATTTTAATTTTAGATGTATGTACAACCCTTAAAACATATTTTAAACAATTATTTGAAATTATCTGAATGTGACACAAAGTAATAGCCCTGAGGTCTTACTACAATTAAAAATTTTAAAGGTCATACAATTTGCCTAGTCCTGCCTCTTCCCAATGCTGTCATGTTTTTATGTGACAGCGCTGATGAATACTCTCCAACTTTAGTCAAGTATCTCTTAAAAATGACATGACAGTCATTTTTTTTTAAAGAATTAGTTCTGGTTGTTAAAATGTTATTTTGAGGTGAAATCCAGTTCCCAGTGCTTCCACTTTTAATTAAGATGTCCTTTATTATTGTTATTTGTTTAAACAGAAAATAAAGCTCAAATGATTTTTTTTAAGGTAACATTATTCAACAATGGGAGGCATCCTCTTACAGTGGAACTGTAGTCATATACTAATGCAAAAAATGATCTCTTTTCTAACAAAGACATACAGTTACTTTCTAGTTACATTGTAATGAAACTGAATACATGACTAGTACTACTCAGATGATCAAAAACTATGTCTTAAGATTAGGTATTAGAAAAGCAACATAACCATAAGATAATGAATTTTGCTTCAGAGATGTTATATAAACCAGTGTATAGAAGCTGCTTTCAAATTTTCTGAGTTTTTTTTTTAAATAAAAAACAACAATATCTGTTCATGAATTAAATGTTTTTAAAGAAATGGAGGATAATTCTACAGACACATCTTATTCCTATGTTAGCAATTTATTCGTATTCTCTCTGCTAAAAGCAATAAATAACTTTGATAATTTAAATTAAATTCTTATTAGATTTATTTTGCCTAGTACATATAATAGGAAATAATTTATACTTGAAAGGTAATTATGTTTTTCTTAGTTCAATGCAATTACTCTGCTCCGTTTTTTAACAGTGAAAACCAGTAATAAAAGAGACTCAAGTTTATTCTGAACAGAAGCTCATTTCTAATGAATTCTACCATCTCAACTCTTTATTTTTCTTTTCCTTGGAAATCTGAGAAAATTCTATGATTTGAATAATGAACCACATGGTTTTCAGATTTTGTTTTAATCCAGCAAAATGCTTTTGACACATCAAGCAATCACAAAACAAGCACTGGTCTGAGCATGATGACAAGTTGTCAGACTGATGTGCAGTGCCTACCTCGGCATTTTCACGTTTTGTAGATAACAAGGTGAAAAGTGAGTAAACACTGCACAAGAGCATGAAATAATTCCCCATTTGAATTCCATTGCTTACATTTTCTCCACCGGTTAGTTTTACAAGATAAAGGTATATGTTTAATTTTAAATTTGGCAAATGAAAATGTAGATACAAAAAACTGTAAGCTTAGAATATTAAAAATGCAAACAATTGCTTACCTTATACGGATAGTCTATTTTCACAAGGTTACATATGGATAGAATCTATAGATTCTTACAAATACATTGTATACATAGATGTCTTCACCACCACCACAAATGGTGATTTGAGGATTTGTTTTTTTTTTTTTTTTTTTTCTGGAAGGAGGGACTGGCATAGCTATAGCCTAATATGTAATCAAGACAGTATTATTCTCTCTTTACACACCAAACTTTTAACTATTGTTTCCTCATGAAATATAAAATTCCACTTATAATTCTAATCCTGTTTTCTGCACTAATTTTTCAAATTTACTTTTCAAACTGAATATCCAAATTTTAAAAATGCTGTAAATCTAAGACATATTCTAAAAACAGTATATGAGAAGAATCTATTGCTATTAATGAACTTGTGATAGTAGTTTAATTCATTTAGATTTGCATGTATCATGTGTCTATTCCCTCTTGCCTCCTTTTCATTCAATCCACACAAAGTTAACATATGCAGTTTTCTACAAGATATTTTAGCAAATCCTCAGAGTGGATTCTTCCTCTGAACACTTTTCTTATCCATGTTTTCCCCTTCAACAACTTTTGGGCTGAAACAATGGACTTTATTTCTTTTCAATAATCAAACTTGCATACTTATCATGGTTACTTTAATCATAATATCCCAGATTCCCCACCCCTTATCCACTGGGCTTTTAAGAATCTCAACTTATTTGTAGCCAGTGTTGGACAGCTATTTCAACAGCAATCTGTTATAAACAATGCCAAATTTGCGACAGCACACATTCTTTTCTCACTCAAGTATCTGCAAATTTTCTTTTTTTTTTTTTTTTTTTCTGTACTCAGATGGGATGGGCTTTAGGATATGGTTTGGGATCACGTTTGTCCATATGTATCTCATTCTTGGGAGCACACTCAATAAGTGAGTAGCAGCAGTGGGAGAGGCCAAGACAAGTTATGTAAACACATTTAAGCTTTCTGGTATAACAAGTAAAGTACACTCCAAGGACAAAGAAGCCATAACATGGGCTGGAACTGAGGAAGAACTGTGGTCAAAATGTCATTTAGCACCACTAGTTTCAAGGCATTCTATTCATTTGAAGTGTGCACATTATCTACCGAAGACTACTCTTCCTCAACTTTTAGTGCCACTATTTATTTTCTAAACTTCTAGCTGGTATTAATCTGATGGCATTTGATATTCATCTTGTTGATGTTAAAGTCATGTGTCTTATCAAATGTATAGGGTTAATTAAACCATTTTAAATTATATTTTTATGAATTTTCACTTTCAATATGTTTACTAAAGATTCTTAATTCATTTTATTTAATAAATGGTGTTATGTTGAACAATAAGGGTCAGCAGCAATACTAGTTAGTTTTCTATTTCCAGGGTTAAAAGATGCAGATTGTAAGAGCCAAAATGGAATGATGCAGGCTAACAATGTTAGGGTGAGATCCCAGGCTGAGAGTGCACAAAGGATACTTTGAGATAAGACAGCAGAGGACCAGAGAGCAAACATCATCACTGGGGAGACACCATATTCCTCTTATGTTGAGTTTCTTGTTTGATAGAAATCCTTCAGTCTTTCTCTAAACTGTAGAGTTTTGATATATAAACTCAAATGTTAATTCATATAAAATTCATCACCAACTAAATTTAATTTATAAGATGACATTTCCATTCATCGTTATCTTTTAAACAACTGTTTCAAGAATATTTTATTTTATGAGTAGTTAAGGGTTCTAACAGTTGGAGGTTTCATTGTAGTATCCGTTTCCTCTTCTAAGGCAAGTAATTGTGGAACAATTGTGGGTCATTTAGAAATCTCTATGAGAAAAAAAAGTTAAGGATATTGCTTTATTTTGATACTGGTTTTCCTTGCTACTTACAGGAGTGGTTTCCATTGAGTAATTGATTGTCAGAAATGTCCTCTTAATGTAAACTACTTTAAAATCAAAATATTCATATTTTGCATAATTTTTAAATATTTAATTGGCATATATGAAAACACAAAACAGTAGGCTAATTAGTTCATATAACTATATAAAGCATCATTTTGTAAAGGATATTCATGGTAATTTAGCTGAGAAGAGACTTCTCTCTTTTTGACTCTTATTTTGTCAAAAACTCAGTTATTCTTAAAAATTCACATTCTTAATGTTAACATTATATCTAGCCAGACTACTTGACAGTTGTTCACCTGGAACATAAAGCTGTGGCTCCACCCAAAATGCTTTTACAGAATCTCATTTTTCTACCCCTGCCTTGTTTGGAGGATGCTTCAAGAACAGTGCATACAAACTGTTCTTTACATTTATTTCAGGGATTTTCAGAAGGTATAATCTCCTACTTCATTCACATTGTTCTCACCTTTGAAGATCACCTAGAAAAATGCTCTGTCTTATGAATGATATTTACTTAATTTTATTTTTTAATTATTTAATTATTTTTAAATTGTTTGTGGGTACTTAGTAGTTGTATATATTTATACCGTACATGAGAAGTTTTGATACAGACATGCAATATGAAATCAGCACATCATGGGATTTAATTCATTTTAAGTTCATGTAGAAGATTCAAGGTAAGATGATTGAGTGTCATGAAGGACACTTCAAATGCCATCTCCATCTTCGACAACTTTCTAACCTAACTAAACTGTAGCTCCCTATCTATAAAACAGACATATTACTCTCTTCGCAAGATTTATCTGAAGAAAAAATGAGGAAACACTGACCATGTAAGGAAGCTAATACTATCCATGTGACCTGTGAAAATGCTAATGAATAGTTTTGATGATGATGATGATGATGTATCATACATCTTTTTATTTTATTTTACTTTTTTATTGCATTTTAAGTTTTGGGGTACATGTGAAGAACATGCAAGATTGTTGCATAGGTACACACATGGCAGTGTGATTTGCTGCCTTCCTTCCCTTCACCTATATCTGGCATTTCTCCCCATGCTACTTCTCCCCAACTCCCCACCCCGCACTGTCCCTCCCCTATTTCCCCCCGACAGACCATAGTGTGTGATGATCCCCTCCCTCTGTGTCCATGTGTTCTCAACACACCTATGAGTGAGAACATGTGGTGTTCGATTTTCTGTTCTTGTGTCAGTTTGCTGAGAATGATGGTTTCTAGGTGTATCCATGTCCCTACAAAGGACACAGCCTTACCGTTTTTGATGGCTGTATAATATTCCATGGTATATATGTGCCACACTTTCCCTGTCCATTCTATCATCAATAGGCATTTTGGTTGGTTCCACGTCTTTGCTATTGTAAACTGTGCTGCAATGAACATTCATGTGCATGTGTTTTTATAGTAGAATGATTTATAATCCTTTGGATATATACCCAGTAATGGGATTGCTGGGTCAAATGGAATTTTTATTTCTAGGTCCTTGAGGAATTGACACACTGTCTTCCACAATGGTAGAACTAATTTACACTCCCACCAACAGTGTAAAAGTATTTCTATTTCTCCACATCCTCTCCAGCATCTGTTGTCTCCAGATTTTTTAATGATCACCATTCTAACTGGTGTGAAATTGTATCTCAAATTAGTTTTGACTAGCATTTCTCTAATGACAAGTGATGATGAGCATTTTTTCATATGTTTGTTGGTCTCATGTATGCCTTCTTTGGTAAAGTGTCTGTTCATATCCTTCACCCACTTTTGAATTGGCTTGTTTGTTTTTTTCTTGTAAATCTGTTTTAGTTCTTTGTAGATTCTGGATATCAGCCCTTTGTTGAATGGGTAGACTGCAAAAATTTTTTCCCATTCTGTTGGTTGCCGATTCACTCTAATGACTGTTTCTTTTGCTGTGCAGAAGCTGTGGAGTTTGATTAGGTCCCATTTGTCTATTTACACTTTTGTTGCCAATGCTTTTGATGTTTTGGCCATGAAGTCCTTGCCTATGCCTATGTCCTGAATGGTTTTGCCCAGATTTTCTTTTAGGGTTTTTATAGTGTTAGGTATTATGTTTAAGTCTTTAATCCATCTGGAGTTAATTTCAGTGTAATGTGTCAGGAAGGGGTCCAGTTTCTGCTTTCTTCACATGGCTAGCCAGTTATCCCAATACCATTTATTAAACAGGGAATCCTTTCCCCATTGCTTGTTTGTCTCAGGTTTGTCAAAGATCAGATGGTTGTAGATGTGTTGTGTTGCCTCTGAGGCCTCTGTTCTGTTCCATTGGCCTATATCTCTGTTTTGGTACCAGTACCTTGCTCTTTTGATTACTATAGCCTTGTAGTATAGTTTGAAGCCCGGTAGTGTGATGCCTCCTGCTTTGTTCTTTTTGCTTAGAATTGACTTGGCCATGCGGGTTCTCTTTTGGTTCCATATGAAGTTTAAGGTGTTTTTTTCCAGTTCTGTGAAGAAGGTCATTGGTAGCTTGATGGGGATAGCATTGAATCTGTAAATTACTTTGGGCAGTATGGCCATTTTCATGATATTGATTCCTCCTAAGCATGAACGTGGAATGTTTCTCCATCTGTTTGTGTCCTCTCTTATTTCATCGAGCAGCAGTTTGTAGTTCTCCTTGAAGAGGTCCTTTATATCCTTCGTTAGTTGTATTCCTAGGTATTTTCCTCTCTTTGTAGCAATTGTGAAAGGCAGTTCGTTCTTGATTTGGCTCTATTTAAGTCTGTTATTGGTGTATAGGAATGCTTGTGATTTTTGCACATTGATTTTGTATCCTGAGACTTTGCTGAAGTTGCTTATCAGTTTCAGAAGATTTTGGGCTGAGACGATGGGATCTTCTAGAAATACAACCATGTTTTCTGCAAATAGAGACTATTTGACTTCCTCCTTTCCTATTTTTGAATATCTTTTATTTCTTTTCCTTGCCTAATTGCTCTGGCTAGAAATTCCAATACTATATTGAATAGGAGTGGTGAGAGAGGGCATTCTTGTCTAGTGCCAGATTTCAAAGGGAATGCTTCCAGTTTTTGCCCATTGAGTATGATATTGGCTGTTGGTTTGTCATAAATAGCTTTTATTATTTTGAGATGCGTTCCATCAATACCTAGTTTATTGAGAGTTTTTAGCATAAAGGGCTGTTGAATTTTGTCAAAGGCCTTCTCTGCATCAATTGAGATAATCATGTGGTTTTTGTCTTTGGTTCTGTTTTTGTGGTGAATTACGTTTATAGACTTGCCTATGTTGAACCAACCTTGCATCCCCAGGAAGAAGCCTACTTGATCTTGATGGATAAGTTTTGATGAGCTGTTGCAATCGGCTTGCCAGTATTTTATTGAAGATTTTTGCATCTATGTTAATCATGGATATTGGCCTGAAGTTTTCTTTTCTTGCTGAGTCTCTGCCGGGTTTTGGTATCAGGATGATGTTGGTCTCATAAAATGATTTGTGAAGGATTCCCTCTTTTTGGATTGTTTGGAATAGTTTCAGAAAGTATGGTACCAGCTCCTCTTTGTATGTCTGGTAGAATTCAGCTGTGAACCCAACTGGACCTGGGCTTTTTTACGGTGGTAGGTTCTTAATTGCTGCCTCAACTTCAGACCTTCTTATTGGTCTATTCAGGGTTTAGACTTCTTCCTGGTTTAGGCTTGGGAGGATGCAAGTGTCCAGGAATTTATCCATTTCTTCTAGGTTTACAAGTTTATGTGCATAGAGTTGTTTGTAATAATCTCTGATGATGGTTTGTATTTCTGTGGAATCTGTGATGATATCCCTTTTATCGTTTTTTATTGCATCTATTTGATTCTTCTCTCTTTTCTTTTTTATTAATGTGGCTAGTGGTCTATTTTGTTGATCTTTTTGAAAAACCAGCTCCTGGATTTATTGATATTTTGATATCAATATCAAAATATTGATTTTTGTGTCTGCGTCTTTCATTCTGCTCTGATCTTAGTTATTTCTTGTTTTCTGCTAGGTTTTGAGTTTTTTTTTGTTTTGTTTTGTTTTTTATCTTGCTCCTCTAGCTCTTTCAATTTTCATGATAGGGTGTCAATTTTAGATCTCTTCTTGCTTCTCATGTAGGCATTTATTGCTATATATTTTCCTCGAGAGTGCTTTAAATGTGTCCCAGAGATTCTGGTATGTTGCATCTTCATTCTCGTTGGTTTCAAATAACATCTTTATTTCTGCCTTCATTTCATTGTTTATCTAGTCAACATTTAAGAGCCAGTTGTTCAGTTTCCATGAAGCTGTGTGGTCCTGAGTTAGTTTCTGAATTCTGAGTTCTAACTTGATTGCACTGTGGTCAGAGATAGTTTGTTATGATTTCCATTCTTTTGCATTTGCTGAGGAGTGATTTACTTCCAATTATGTGGTCAATTTTAGAGTAGGTGTGATGTGGTGCTGAGAAGAATGTATATTCTGTGGATTTGGGGTGGAGAGTTCTGTAAATGTCTATTAGGTTTGCTTGGTCCAGGTCTGAGTTCAAGTCCTGGATATCCTTGTTAATTTTCTGTCTCATTGATCTGTCTAATATTGGCAATGTGATGTTAAAGTCTCCCACTATTATTGTGTGGGAGTCCAAGTCTCTTTGTAAGTCATTAAGAACTTGCCTTATGTATCTGGGTGCTCCTGTATTGGGTGTGTATGTATTTAGGATCATTAGCTCTCCTTGTTGCATTGATCCTTTTATCGTTACGTAATGTGCTTCTTTGTCTCTTTTGATCATTGTTGGTTTAAAGTCTGTTTTATCAGAGACGAGAATTGTAACTCCTGGTTTTTTTTGTTTTGTTTTGTTTTGTTGTTTTTTTTTTTTCCCCTCTCCATTTGCTTGGTAAATCTTCCTCCACCCCTCTATTTTGAGTCTTTGTGTATCCTTGCAGGTGAGATTAGTTTCCTGGATATATCACACTGTTGGGTTTTGGCTTTTTATCCAATTTGCCAGTCTGTGTCTTTTGATTGGGGCATTTAGTCTATTTACATTTAGGGTTAATATTGTTATGTGTGAATTTGATCCTGCCATTTTGATGCTAGCTGGCTGTTTTGCCCATTAGTTGATGTAGTTTCTTCATTGTGTTGATGCTCTTTAAAGAAAAGAGCTTTCAACCCAGAATTTCATATCCAGCCAAACTAAGTTTCATAAGTGAAGGAAAAATAAAACCCTTTGCAAACAAGCAAGTACTCAGAGATTTCATCACCACCAGGCCTGCTTTACAAGAGCTCCTGTAAAAGGCACGAAGCATAGAAAGGAACAACCAGTACCAGCCACTCCAAAAGTATCATACATCTTTTAAAATTTTTTGCTAACTAAAAACTCAGACCCAAATTCTTAATCTAACTTAAAGAATTTTGCAAAAGTGTAGTATTAACTTTTTGCATATTATTTCCTGTAGAATTATATTAAACATTTATTTTTCTTTTGCCATTTAAAACACCTTATACTACATTTGTTTATAATGGCTACTTTATCTAATGTTTTTGATGAGAAAGAAAAAAGAAAAGTTATCTTAAACCCAATCTGTAAGGATGTGTGCAATTAAGTAAATAAATATTACATGGTCACCTTTATACTAAATTATTTCATTCAAAGGAATAATTTGTTTTTATTGCATTTCATCATAGTGTAGATCTATTTAAAAAAGTACTTAGGTACTTGTTCAACTTGTATAAGTGAGCAGTCTAAATGCACACATAGGCATGTCACTCTTCTGAAAGTATATTAATATATGTGATATTGATTGGCAATATTAAAAAGAAGATCAAAATAAAGGTAATTTATGGACTGGGGGAGGTGCCTATAATGATTTTTAACTTTACATGAGTAATCAACTTTTATTCTATGCTGGGGTGTAGAGGCTGTATATAATGTAGTTGGTTACTGTGATACATATCAGAATAAAGTTCCTCCATGCTTTTTTTAATTAAAAATGTCGTTGATTTGAAAACTTTTTTATGTATTGCTATCAATACTTATATTTAAAATACTATAAATTGAGAAATATCTTGACATCGTTTTTATATCATTCAAATTTGATTATCATTAATTTTGGAAAACTGTGTATAAATCAATCTTTTTGAAATTACATAAGTATTTTATAATCATAAGGCAAAGTGATAATTTTAAATATACACATATTATTCTGTTTTAGTAAGAACATATATTTTTCCAGATTTTTAACAGATACTTAGAAACTAGTAATTTATCAATAATTGATTTGGAATAAAAACTGAATAATAAAGTATTATTTTATACACTGTATTCCTTGGAGATTTGAAATTGCAGTGTGCTTTCTAGTTAAATTGAAAGGTCATAAGGAAGGGGAATGATTAACTGATATAAAAGTGGCAGCTCAATAATTACAAACATCCTATTTAATATAAATATAGCTTATCTATCAGCTTGTCCTTAGTCATCACTGAAGTCCCTTCAGTAGCAGGTAGTATTAAAAATGTTGAATTAAACAGTTTAATTTACAGTGAAATGAAATGAATCTCAGTAGAATAAATCAAATGTCTCACCCATGAAGAGTAATTATCTTTCTTTTTCTCAAAAAAAAAAAAAATGGCATCCATGACTGAGTTATGTCTTCTCAAACTTGAAAAGTAATGAATACTATTTCTAGGTGGATATTTATATGCCATCATTTAATTTTTAAAATATTGTTATAATTATACCTGATATCCTAAAAATATTGTCAACAAAACAGCAATTACTTTGTCAGTTACTGTTGACAGCAAAAAAGTTTCTTATGTAGTTGAAAAATAGCAATTATTAACTCAAAAATCTGTAAATTGCAGCAACTGTAATTATTACTATGAATATTCTATTTTTTCCAAATCTTTCAGCATTGTGAATTCTATTGTTAATGATCCCACATTTCCCCCGCTCTTTCTTTTCTAAAAAGCTGTTAGATAAACATGAAAGAGAAGTTGAAATGGCCTGCTGGCATGGTAAATCAGTGCATAGCTTGGCTTCAATCACTGAAGGGAGAATTGAAACCCATTACTGTGGCCGAATGTTTAACTGTCATAGTAAAAGGCCCTGGTCCATCAAATAGTTTGCAGAGACTACAGAGTCGAGCTGGAGAAGTTTTGTTTGAACAGTGTGTAGGAATTTTAGTTAAATTGCTTTCATTAGCATCAGTAAGAGGCTCCAAAAAATGACTGCGTAGCTCTTTAGAATAGTAGCGATAAAGTAAACTTTCATTAAAATATTTTTTTTCTAAATATTCTGTCACTATTTTGGGATTGTTTGGATACCTTGTATCTGATATTTACAGTCAACATTCTGGAGATTGTTAAAACGACCTTCCTATTACTGAATATAACTCAACTCAGTGAAGTGTTTTTCCAGACTCTAGCTTTGTAATTATTTCTGCTTTTCTTCAGAGAGCATCTCACCTTCCCTGCAGAGATGCTCATTAAGACGACTACTTGGACCGGGCGTGGTAGTTCATGCCTGTAATATCAGCACTTTGGGAGGCGGAGGCAGGCGGATCACGAGGTCAGGAGATTGAGACCATCCTGGCCAACATGGTGAAACCCCGTCTCTACTAAAAATACAAAAAATAGCCAGGCGTGGTGGCACACGCCTGTGGTCCCAGCTGCTTGGGAGGCTGAGACAGGAGAATCTCTTGAACTCAGGAGGCTGAGGCTGCAGTGAGCCGAGATCGCTCCACTGCACTCCAGCCTGGCAACAGAGCGAGACTCCGTCTCCACAACAACAACAAAAACAAAACAAAAACAAAGAAAACAAAAACAAACCCAAAAGCCCACTAATTTGGAAGGAATGGGTCCTGATTGTTTTTCTTGTAAGACTCTGATTGTGTGTGTAGATATGTACACATCCATGTCTACATTGTTATAAATATGAATATTAACATACATACGTGCACAGAGAAAATATCTAGATATGTAAAAATGATACTTTCTCTGCTGAATGTTAGATATTCATATAAGAAAATTTAGAAAGACTGCTTGAATCAAAATGGCTTCACCAACTGAGTATTCTATATCTAGAGACTAGGAAACCACCAACTGTATAGCTATAGCATATGAGACCCTGTGGTGCTCAAGATAACTATGGCTCTTTCATTCACTAAAAGTTTAGCATTCCATTACTTTAAATCTGATGTACAAAAAAGAGGAAGAGATAAAATCTAATTACAAAACAAAGCAAAACAAAAACTCCAAAGAAGGTAATATACACCGAACAAAATGTGAGCCCTCCAAAAGCTCATTTCTCATTTTCGTTGCAAATGAATTTTAAAATTTTTATTGACGATATAAGGTAGAGAATTGGACAACTGTGAGCAATTAAATCTGGTAGAGGTAGAGCAAACTGATAGCATGTTGGTATGACTCTTACTGAATTCCTCAGATTTTTACATCCTGATGAGGTTCTTTGCTCTATTTCAAAATAAACCACTTGCAAACGCCTCCCCAAGTGCTGGAGTTGTTTTAGTGTTGGGCCGAACAGTATGAATCGGCAGTAATAAAAGCATCAACAGGATTCATTTGCAGCCTCCTACCGGGAGACACTTTACCTTAGCAGCTCAAATTATATTGAATCGTAATGAATGAAGAAGTGGATCCCTGCCAGGGAATAGTTTGTAACTTGGAAAAGTAGATATAATTACATAATAATTCTGCCTTTGCAGAAGGTGCCTCTGCTTTAGGAGTACCTGATGTTATTTATGGCTGTTACTTGCTGCTCTGTTTAGTTGTCGTGTTGGTATATCAATCAAACCCAAGAATTTTATATTCTTTTTATTTCTACTTTACTGCTAAACAAAAAATGTAGTGGCCTCTATTTCACTTCTGCAATCTATCTAAGATCTCAGCATCTTAACTCCTACCACTCTGCTACAGGTGTTATTTACAGATCATATATATCTTTAATATGGAGGGATTTTTATAGTCTCTCATTTTCTCCCCCCACCCCTTTTCCATGTATATATATATTTGCTTGGTATAAGATTTACCTGTATAAATATTTATACATCATACTCATAAAGGTATCCTATAGCAAGAAATAGTAAAAGCTCAAATGGTGATTACATGGGAATATCTTAACTGAATCTACATTGTTCTTTAAAAGTTATCTCTAATTTTTTTTGTTTCTTTGACTTTTATCATTTTTATTTAATATTCTTAATATTAAAGGTTATTGAGGTCATTATATATAATATTCTAGAATTGTTCTAGTGTCTTAATATAGCATAACATTACAACAACTATTATCAAAACAGTGAAAAATGCATATTTGAGATTAGATTTTGCTTTATTTCAGAGAGAAATATGAGTTAAAATTATTATTGTGTATATAATAGTTAATCTGCTTTCATGTAATAATAATCTCTGTAAACCTCAGATGGTATATTATAGACACAGCTATTATATATAGTCATACATACATGTTTTTAAGTAATATTTTAAGGTATTTTGGAATACCTTATGGATAGCACTTTATTGATATTGCAAAGCATAAGAAAATTGAATTGCAACTTAGTGTTTAAATTCAAAACATTTCTGCTTCAGAAACAGAACACTAATTTTGTCAACAAAATGGTGGGCAAAGTCTACTGAAAGAAATGGAGGTAGTAAAGTCATGCAATAGGGTGTAAAACCTGGCAAAACCTGATGATACAGAGCACACGTGTACACACACACACACACACACACACACACACACCACACACACATATCTAATCAACAACACTGAGAACAATGTTTGCATTGGTTAAATTTTATAGATGAATTAATAGAAATTGTTACAAATTAGTAATAGAGATGTAATTGAAAGTAGTTTGCAAGGGAGAAGTGAGGTAAAAGCAATGGCAATTTCTGATGGCCTCCTAGGTGTCAGGCATGGCATTAGATGGCTTGCTTGTATATTGCTATTTAGTTTCCACAACAGAACAATGAAGTTGACATTTTACAAAAAAATTTCTTTTGACACAGGGAGAATAAAGCTACTTCCCCAAAGCAATCTCTTAGATAGAAGTTACCCATAAGTGGACCAAGGTCTAGACAAGACAAAGTTCACCACTTTGTGTAAACGCAGTAGGCACACAGTGGGCCAGACAATTGCTTAACAAAATTGACTAGAGATGAGCAGATCAGTTACACAACTCGATTTTCTTAAACTTCTCAATTTCTTAATGTGTAAAATGGGAATAACAAAAATATCTATTTCGTATGGTTGTTAAGAAATTTAAATGAGTTAATTCATATCAAGTGCTCATTAAGTGTTTTGTATAATTTTCTCTTTGGTCTGGTCTCTGCATAGAGTTGACTTCATTATCTGCGATGTAAATACTGAATGATAGCAAAACAGGTGTTCTTGATCCATTTTAGACATTTGCAACACATTTTTCTGTTACCTTTTATCCTCTATTATTTATAGGTATGTTGACAGTAAGAATCTAAGACCATGCTTTTTGCCACTCTAAATAAATTTGTGAACTTGCGGGATTCAAATATTCTCTGGTTTGATCTCTTTTATTTCACCCCAGGTCTCCTTCCCTAGTATCCTGAGATCTCATCATGGTGAATTTCCATTCTGACTCATACCTGACAATCTTTAATCATGTATCTTGCTGCACAGGAATGACTTCCCCTGTTCTCTTACAACTGGCACACAGTGACTTCTCATTCAAGACTCAGTTCAAATAACCTCTTTCTGTGGGAAGCATTACCTGGCAATACTGCCATCTGTATAGTGTGGAAACAACTGCTTCTCAGGATAACAATTCTCAAATGTTCAGGTATAGAAAATCATGTGAGTAGATCATTAAAAAATGTATATCCTCAGGTTTCTTCCCCAGACACTAATTCAGAAAGAATGAGATGAAGTCAAAGAATCTGCATTTTTAACTAATGAAGTGAATAATTCTTATACAGTCCCATGATCATACTTTGAAAAACTCTACATTAGGAAAAAATGTAAAATTTATATGAAGAATTACTTTAGAATAACTCAGTTGGCACAGTGTGTGTGGCATTAAAACTGGATTTACTAAGAAAGATAATTAAGCATTCACCTCTTGAAATCTCAAAATGCCAATTAGGTTTTTACCTTTAATCACATTTCTCTATATAATTCCCTCCCCACAGAGCAGTCAGAGAGATCTATTAAAATATCAACCAGATCTCCTGCTTAAAACCCTCTAATAGTTTTATACTACAATTAGGGGAAAAAAAGAAACCTTCCTACACCTACAAGATATATCTAGCCACTTTCTATCTCACTGTGTATATTTCTTACAGCTTGTACCTGGATTAAAATAAAAAGTTCTTACTAATTTGATCTTTTATATTTCTCAAAAACAACAAACTCAGCATTTGTATGCTTGCCCTAGGGACTTCTGTTTCCCCTATTCTTTAGGCAGTGAGCACTCTTCTCTTTAGAATGGCTCAGTCTTTTCATTTGAGGTCTCAGCTCAAACATCATCTCATCAGAGAAGCGTTTCTGAAAACTCTAAAGTATCTCCCACCCTCTCCAAGTCTTCTGCACCTTGTCAGGGCCAGCTGCTGTCCAAAGTGCTGAAGATACTGTGGGGTACCTCCAGCACCTAAGAGAGCAGCTGGCTTGTAGGAGAGCTCATAAGTGTCTGTTGAAGACAAACGCACTGTATGTAATGGAAATTCTATTGATATTCTTATTCTATGGATTATAGCACGCTAAGGTTGAAATGACATTCATGTATGGAAATAAATCGCAAATTCGAAAACTGAAAAGTAGGCTATAGGAACTTACATAGTTGAGAAAAACTTGTCTTCAGTTGAGCTGGTAAGTGAACTTATCTGAAAATACAAATAACAGAAATTAGGAGGAAAGAAGGTTGACGAGAGAGTTAATTTCTAACACAAATTAATATTTCATAGAAACAGCTACTTAATATTAAATGTATATACCTGGTTGCTTAAACATTTTAAACAATAAAAATTGAAGAATTATTTACATATTAGTGTATTTAAATGATTTTAATATATTTTCTTAGTGATATTTTTAAGGTAAAAAAGTGAGGTTTTTGAACAATCAATATTCATTAAGTATATACTTTTCCCAAATGATCCTTAAATTTAAATTTAAATCTCAACAGATGATAGTGGTGATATTTCAATCTCATGACAATTTCTAGGTTTTAAAAAATATTTTCAAAATACCAACATACTTACTGGAGCTTAGTCCTCTAGTACAGACTTTAAAATTTATGTTACAGTTTTTATTCTGCTATGCTTTGCTTTTTCTCTACAAAACTTAAACTTCTGTTGTAGTTTGGTTCTGTGCCCCCATCCAAATTTTACCTTGTAGCTCCCACGATTCCCACGTGTTGTGGGAGGGACCTGGTGGGAGATGATTGAATTATGTGGGCAGCCCTTTCCCTTGCTGTTCTTGTGATAGTGAATGGATTTCAGGAGACCTGATGGTTTTAAAAACAGGAGCTTCCATGCACAAGCTTGCTCTTTTCCTGCCATCATCCATGTAAGATGTGACTTGCTTCTCCTTGCCTTCTACCATGATTGTGAGGCTTCACCAGCCATGTAGAACTGTGAGTTCTCCATTAAACCTCTTTCCTTTGTAAATTTCCCAGTCTCAGATATGTCTTTAACAGCAGTGTGAAAACAGGCTAATACAACTTCTCAAATAAATTAGGCAAAATGGGCAATAATATCAAAGTGAGAATAATGCATCATTTGGAGAGCTGTTTTGTAACCAGATAATTTATGGAAGAGCCTTTTGTTGACTGAAATAAATGAAGATTTTGGCTGTTTCTTTAATACATAGCCAATTCTCTTTAGCACCATATGGTTTGTAATTTCAGCTGTAAGTGTAGAGATTATAAAGAACTAAATTTAGAGTATGCTGATGACAGCAACCCATTTGGAGATTCCCATGAGGTAAATGTCTTGATTTCATTATTCTCATTGTGGTGCATTTGTGGATACCTTGGAAATTTTTCAGTGCCTATGACAAGCCCAGCTTCGTTGTTAATTTATTTAGATTTACAGTAGAAACAAAACTTCTTTACAGAAGGTTGACTTGAATTATGTTTTGAAAATATAATGTGTTGTCTGTATGGAAATTTAATATATAAGTTATACCATTTTTAATAAAATCTAATAGATTTAATTCTATTAAAATTAATAGAACAGATTTTATCTAAAATCTAAAGTAAAATAACTTGAATATTATTTTTATGAAAAGTTTATTTTAATTCATATCACAATGCTTAGAAACCTAGTGTAGAACTTTGAGAAGCCTGCATAATATTGCCAAGTACACATACTATTTGTCAAGCCTATTGACAACAACTGTGGAAAGATCCAAAGGCAGGAACATTGTCAATAAAAGCCGTGTACTGAGTCTTTTAAGAATTAAATATTGATTACTCACCATGTTTATGGTTGAGCAATATTTGTGGCTGAGTGTTACCATCACTTAATTTTTAGTAAATTTTGTTATAAAGCTGGAAACAAAACAAGATAAACTTTGTTTCCAGATTTATAACTTTAATGTTCTCAAATATTCTCCCATGTGATTGTTACCTTTCTGCTTTAGCAAGTCTATCTTGCTGGAGATAATAATGGTAATATTAGAAAAGTATGAAATATAGTGGTTTTGAGAAGAAAATATGATAATCTGTTAGATTGAACCACATTAAGTTGCCAGTGAATATATCAGTGATGCTCAATTTTATGTATTAGATTCACTAGGGTTATGTTAAAACAATACTAATATCCAGGTACCTCATAAACCAATTAGATCTGAATTTTTAAAGGTAGGGCAAGGGTATCAGGTTTTCTTAAAATTCCAACATTCTTTCAGTACGCAGTCATGGTTAAAAGCCACTAATATATGTAATCCTGTTTTTCAGAGAATATCATAATCTCCACTTCCATGGAGCTAATCACTATATACAGAGAATAACTTTCCATAACAAAGGACGGGAGAATAACTTTTCATTAAAATAACAAATAAAATATTTCTTTAAGAAAAGATTCCTAAACATTACACCAAAAAGTGGAAATATTTTCAAAAGTATTTAAATTCAATTTAGTACAATGTAACAAGCAAGGACCTTCACCAGTGAGAGTACAATAAAGCAGTTAATACTGGTTGCAATTGTGTCAATTTTGCTTGGTATTTGACAAAAAATAAGGAAGGAAAATTTAATAAAATATGAACCCCCAAGCAAACATCCGTGGAAGAGTATGATCAGAGTTTTGAAATAATACAATATAAAAAACTTTTAAAATCCAAATTCCAGTGCACTTTAGGTGAGTGGTAAATCTCCCTTGCTTTCGACTGCACATAGGGCCTTTTTTGGCACAAAGATAAGAATGTGGATGAGATGCCTGAAAGCTAGCAGAGCAGAGGAGCGTAAGATAAAGTAACTAGGTATTAACTCAGCTATTTTCAATGAAGTATTAAACGCATGCAACTACTCTTCCACAGATCAAGTTGCTTATAAAGAGAATACTTAAAATATTAGAAGAATTGCAAACGTGAATTTCAAAGTTTTCCTGCTTCATATAGATGTATACTTTATGAGATGAGTGGACAGAACTATCTACAGCGATGAAGAAATTGCCTAGGGGCATATTTTTTAATTTAAATATTCATCAGCTTATTTTCTTTTTGTACCTCCTTGTAAAAGAAGTATATATAATTGAACCTCATCGCTGGCTCTAATTTATATGAATTTTTATGTAGCACCCCAAGAAGAAATAATACCATGTAACGAGCTGTCAAAAAGTCTCTAAAATTTCTGTCAAAATAAAATTGAGTTAATGCAGTTACAAATTCTTGCCATTTTTGCAAACCATTGTTTCCTAAAAATAATTACAATCTGAACCTCTGAAGAATTTATGCAATTCTTGTGAATAATGCAATTTTACATATACTTAACATATTTTATGTGATAAATCAGCTATTTAGGTGAAAATTCCTAATTTCAAGTTGCTGACTTTCTGATAAGACAATGGTGGATTTCTTGACATAAACTACATAGCAAATTTTAAAATTCGATAGCTACTTTGTGTTTATAAAAATTTGTATATGTGCATACATGTATTTAACAATTCATTCCAATGGCTTGTGGCTCATGTTTCCTGATCAGTAAAATAGGAATTACAGCAGTTCTTATGTGATGGGAGCTCTGTGAAAATCAAATTATTTGATCCATGAGAAATACTTAGCATAGTACTTGCCACATACTAAAGGCTTAAATGAATGCTTCTTGACAAAATGAAAGGGATTAGTGGATACTTTTTAAGGTCTCTCCTTTATAGCTTACTCTAAACCTCCATTGCTATATTTCTTCTTTAAAACACACACACACACACACACACACACACACAATCTCATTAAAATGGTAAGGAGCACATCATGCCTGATGCACAAAGTGTTTCCTGAGAACACAAGCATAAGAAGCATATCCAGGAACAGAACCTACATCTTCTTTTTGCAATTTTGGCATATTCTACTGTGTCACACTGCCTCCACAATTCCACATGGTAAAATTATTTCTAAATGGGTAAAAAAAATGCTCTTACAGAAATAAGTGAATATGTCCAAAAGACCTCATAGTAATCTCAAAGAAGTACAGTGATTTTTAAGGGCTTATACCTTTGATGGTATTTAGAAGATTGTTGGGTACTATAGAAATTTTTTTTTTTTTTTTGAGATGGAGTGTTGCGCTGTCACTGAGGTTGTAGTGCAATGGTGATCTGGGATGACTGCAATCTCCACCTCCTGGGTTCGAACAATTCTCCTGCCTCAGCCTCCCGAGTAGCTGGGACTAGAGGGGTGTGCTGCCACACCCAGCTAATTTATTTTTATTTTTATTTTTAGTAGACACAAGGTTGCACCATGTTGGCCAGGATGATCTGGATCTCCTGACCTTGTGTTCCACTTGTGTTGGCTCCCAAAATGCTGGGATAACAGGCATGAGCTACGACATCTGGCCTAGAAATATTTAAAGAAGTGTTTTATTTAATCTTGAAAAGATTTGTTGAAAACATTTTGCATGTTCAAATCTTGTAACTAAAAGAAAAACATCTTTGAATTAAAGGTTTCTTTTTACTATTCTGGAATGGCCTTTTTCTTGTAACGTTAGTGTAATAATGAACTAATTTGCTATATCATGAGTAATTTATTTTAGGATATAACAAAAATGTTAGGGCATGCAATTTAGCAAATAATATATACACTAATCTATGTGTGTGTAATGTATGATAGTTATTTTGATTTAAATCTAGAAAAAAATCTGTTAGTTAAAAATATATGTATCACCTTGCACAGTACAATGAAATTTCAGCCAGTGATGTACTGTGTATATTGCCATGTTCCACTGAGAGTATAACGGAGCTAAAAAAGTTCTGTTGGTCAGTGGTGGTGCAGTCATCGTAACATCGTCATATAGAACAATACTTGTATGTTTGTGGTGATGCTAGCGTAAACAAACCTGCTGTGCCGCCAGTTGTTTAAAAGTATAGCACGTACAACTATGTACAGTACATAATACTTAACAATGATAATAACAGACTATGTTTCCAGCTTATATATTTCCTATATTTTTTATCATTATTGTAGATTGTACTCTTTCTACTTATATTTAAAAAGTTAGCTATAGAACATCCTCAGGCAAGTCCTCCAGGAAGTATTCTGGAAGAAGGCATTGTTATCATAGGAGATGACAGCTCTATGGATGTTATTGCCCTTGAAGACTTTCCAGTGAGACAAGATGCAGAGATGACAGGCAATGATATTGATGACCTGACCCTGTGGGCTACTGTTGTGTTTTTTCCATGGTTTATAACAAAACAAAAAGCTTAAAAAGTAAAAAGATGATTTTTTAAAAATGAAAAATTAAAAATAGTTTATGAAATCAGGATATAAAGAAAGAAAATATTTCTGTAGTTTGTTTTAAGCTACGTGTTATTATTACAAAAGAGCCCAAAAGTTTTAAAAAATTAAAAATTTACAACATTTTACAGTAACCTAAGGCTAATTTATTTTTAAACATAGAAACTTTAAAAAATGAATTTAGTGTAGCACAAATGTATAGTGTTGATCAAGCCTACAGCAGTGTATAAAATCTCCTCAGCTTTAATATCCATTCACCACTTTCTCACTACCTCACCCACCGCAACTTCCAGTCCTGAAAGCTGCATTTTGCTAAGTGCCCTATACAGATGTGACATTTAAAAATCTTTCATACCATATTTTTTACTGTACCTTTTCTATGTTTTGATTTTTTTAAATAGACAAATACCATTATATTATAATTGCCTCTAGCCTTCAGTACAGTAATATGCTGTACAAGTATGTAGTCTAAAAGCAACAGACTTACAACCTAGGTCTATGGTAGGCCATGCCATCTAGATTTGTGTAAGTATATTCTGTGATGTCTACACAACAAGATGCTTGTCTCAGAATGTATTCCTATCATTAAGCATGACTGCAATTGCTAGTTCATTAAAGAGGTTATTGTTGAATACCTATTATTTTCCATTATAATCTTTAATAGGCATAACTATCAATTATCCTGAAAGGTAAATATTAATATTTCACTCTTTCCTTTTTGGTACCTGGCATGATTAAATCACTTATACTCTTTTTTTTTAATTGAAACATGCATATATATTTACAAAAGTCATATATTTTTTGAAATGAAGAAATGCAAAGATAAATCCTTATATTGATACTGTCATCTTGCATAAACTATGCTTTAATATAACTGAAATATGTTTTTCTTTCCTTTAATATGTTCTAGAATATCTTGAAATAATTCCTGTTGAATTTAAAAGGTATTTTTCAGCTTATTATCTCTCAGAAGGGAAAACTTAATATCTGAAAACAAAAATAACTTAGCCATGAGCACCTAATAAGTGAATGCAGTAACAGGATTCAAACGCCAGTCTTCTGATTTCAAAGCCCATAATGTCCTACTATTCAAGACTGCTTTCCTCCAGGAAAAAAATAGTATGTGAGAGAAGACAAAGTTATCACAAACATTTAGTAAAAATATGGCCAGACCAAAGCTCCTGAAGCCAAATACAATTAAGTCTAATTAAAGGCATCAAGGTACCACAGTCTGATATTTAATGCTGTGTTCTATCAATGCTGTATATGAACAAGGGGGCATAAAACCTTATAAATAACATTTCTAAAGAGCACAATCCCTGTGATAAAATATTACCCTTTCAAGAAATAAATTCCCTTAACACATCAGGATTGTTCAGTAAATGTTGATTTACAATCATCATTATCTCTTGATTGAATATGTAGATATTACAGATGTCTCCTGAACACTCAAATTAAGTCAGACAGAATGAATAGTCTCTAGAAGATTTCAACTTGAAGAGAAAGCTATAAGTTAAACATCTATATAAAAAGCAGGAATTTCAAAGTACATTGAAAGGATTTTATATTATGAATAAATAAAGTTGCTTAATTCTGGACATTTTCCAAAATTATAATATTAAATTTATGTTTCCTAAATTCTTCTCTCAAATAAATATCTCCACAAAATAAATACAGCTACAGCTATGAAAATATTGAAAAAATATTTTCAAACATTGAACATTGTTATTTTCTCAGTTACGATTCTTAGGACAAGAGGTGTTTGCTTTTAAACAGTTTTTACACGTTTCAACAGAACTAGTTATAAGTTATAAGAAATTATATAATGTCGGTATTTTTCATTTACTGCTTATTATACTTACGTTTTACTTGAGCATTTTTACTATAAATATTTTCTACCTTTTGTTTTACTAAGCTTACTTCTTTAAATAGGTAAATTTTTAAAATGCTGTTGGATGCTTCTTAAAATTTGCTTTAAATGCCTTAATTATTCCATACTTATTTCCCCTCCCTGAAGTTTTCTTTCTTTCTCTCTAAAGGTTAGGATTTATTTTTTTCTTTCTTTAATCTCAGAATATAACATCAGCAAATTGCAGGTATGCATATGAAAAGCACATAAGAAGAGAGATATTAGAGTGTTTTTCTGTAGTCGATCTTAAAATATTTTCCCCAATGTAAATTTAGAAAGGTTTTTTCTGTTTTTGTTTTTTTTGAAAAAAAAAAAGAAGAGTAGAGCACTTGTTAAAACAACAATATTTATGATTCTAAAGGTAAAGGTTACAGAGTATATTCCTGTAAGTAAGAACCAAAAATTATTTTAAACTTAAGAGTAATAAAATTAGTTTAAATTTGTAGGTAACATAGGTAAAGGGTAAATAAGAACTGAATATTATTTTAAATTTATTAAATTATGAAAAACAACTTCAAAGTTTGCTTTAAAATGTTACAGTGTATTAAAGGTGTTACAAATAATTTTTTCTTTAGTTTTTCATTTTGAAGTCTATTGAAATATCAGATGAAATAGGTGAATGTCACTGAAGCAGTCAGAAGTAGATGTATGTGAAAATAGTTTACAATCATAAGAAATGTTGAGAGTTATGCATCACTAAACATTGCATTGCACATTATCCTTCTGTGTTTGCTGTGACATCTGACACCATGCATGAAATTCAGGGCCAGCCTTCAGGAGATACTGGAAAAGTTGTCAGCTTAGTGAAACAAATTTCTCTATCACATGCCATTGACTTTTTTCAGATATTAAGTTCAGTCAACTTGTAGAATGCTCCACAAAGAGGATTTGTCTTCCTGTTTTTTCATGGTACCTGAATGCATTTCTTCATCTTTGTATTTTCTAGAAACTGCCAATATGTCTATATCTTGCCTTTTAATTTGGATTCTAATTTAAAGGCACATATTTTGTACGTCATTTTATGAGTAATTTGGATTGAACAAGTGTTTTTCTGATGTATTTGGAGAACAGATTCTAATATGAAGGCAAATAGTGTCATGAAGAAGGAAGAAGATTTCAGGGCAGAGACAGAGAGGGCGAGAGCCCTGAATCACTGACATAGAGTATAAAAGGATCATAGTATCTCCAAATAGGACATGAAAATAATGACATGAAAGAGGGACAAATACTGAGAAGGGAATCTTTCTGCCCAAACTCCAAATCTTTTTACGTTCTGAAAGCTTGAGAAGGCAAGACTTTTGACACAAAGTAGACATGTGACATCCAGGTTATCATGTTTTCTTACCATTTTTTCCTTCATCAATTCAAAGCATGACTAATGAGCACCTGATATGTTAGCTGCTTTGAGAGGACCTTGTTTCTCCATGCCCTCCATACAATTCTGTGGTCTTCTGCCTCTGCCTTGTACTCATAGTACCTGTACATTTCATCACGATAGTACCTGTCTCCAGGTATTGCAGCCATATGCTTATATGCTTATTTCTCTATTTACTTCCCGCTACTCTGCACATTTCAAATATCTTTTTTTTTGTTTTGTTTTTCTTTTTGAGTTGGAGTCTCCCTCTGTCTCTCAGGCTGGAGTGCGGTGGCCTGATCTCGGCTCACTGCAACCTCCCTCTCCTGGGTTCAAGCAATTCTTCTGCCTCGGCCTCCTGGGTAGATGGGATTACAGGCACCCACCACCATGCCTGGCTAATTTTTGTGTTTTTAGCAGAGATGGAGTTTCGCTATATTGGCCCAACTTGTCTCGAACTCCTGACCTCAGGTAATCCACCCACCTCCGCCTCCCAAAGTGATCAGATTTATAGGCATGAGCCATTGTGCCTAGCCTCAAATCTCATTTTTTAATCTGCAGTGCTAAATATAATATTACACCAATCACAGATTTTTAAATGTTGTTGAATGAATGAGCAGAGCACAATCCTTGCTTTAAGAAGTGATTCCAGGAATGGGATCACTTGTATAATTAGGCTTTAAAAAGGGGGGGGGGGTTTGATTATGATGGGAGAATATATTATGGGAGAGTAATGTTTATATAGAAGAGAGACATCGGGTTGGCATTTAACTCATAATAAGGTATTCACCAGGTTTGGAGAGGAGGAGTCAGTATTCCGTGCATCAGTGTGGAGGCAGTAATGTATGAGAGAGGTTCACATTTGTAGGGAAGAGCAAGACGTTTGGTATGTCAGGGACAAGAACTGGTTGGCCGGAAATGTAGACTGGGATCAGACCGTGAATGGCCCCAGACACCATTGTAAAGAAACTGGATGTTTTCCTGAAGGTAGCAAGGTATCAACAGAGGATACTCAAGTCAGGTGGAATGTCATTCTGTTAATATTTTAAAGGATAAATGAGTGAAAAGGTAGTATTGACAAAAATATTAATTTAAAATTTGTTACAGAATTTCAGCAGACAGGTAATTTAGATCTGATCCAAGATTATGACATTGGGTTAAATGGATATTATGGAATTTGAACAAATCTTTGAACTACATTTCTACCTTGCTTCGGAAACTGGATTTCCATCATCTTAGTTTTTGCCTAATATATACCCTGCTGTGTTCACGTGCCAAAGCCAACTAAACGTCATTTGAAGAGTCAAACCAAATAATTAGCCTGAGGTCGGGGCCCTAAAATCCACTCTAGCTACTAAAGCCCAACTTTGTAACTTAAGGCATGTTAGAATTTAAATTAGAACTTCTACCACTGCATTAAATGTCACAAACATGTTATTATTTTAATGTATTGCATTGATGCTTCTCAACCTCTAACACTGAGGGCTGTTGCTTCTTCATCTTTTCTTAGCAAAAAAAAAAAAAAAAAAAAAAAAACCAAAAACAAACAGTAATGAAAGTAAATATTCTAGTAGTACAAATTGTGCTTTTTCCAATTCAATTAACCATTCATTACACATTTTTTCATGTTCTACCCTATACTCTCATCTCATCTCTAGCATTATGAAGCCCATAGAAATATAGTGAGGAAAATCTCATAATATACTGGATTTAAGAATAAGTTCTTAAATAGCACAATTTACATATGAAAGAGGAAATTGGTAGAGTTGGACATTATAAGACTGAAATCAGTTGAAGCAGCCTAAATTATTGGTCTTTATAGGTTTCTTTTCCCAAAATTATATTGTTCAGACAGGGAGAAAGAAGCCTGGAGTTAGAATTATGTCTGGTATCTTAAAGATTTTTCCTTTAAACCTCTGAGGGACAGGGATATCAGTTATGAAGGTTAGAATGTAGTCATTAAATGAGATGTGTGCACTTACTGCAGTTCACAGGCTTTCCATCTCCTTGACCTTCAAAACAGAACCACCTTTCAGGCCTCAGATTAAAACTGATACATTACCAAAAAAAAAAAAAAAAAAAAAAAAAAAAAAAAAACAGAGAGAGACAGAGAGAAAATCATTCCTGTATTTGCCAAAGATAATGGAAGGCCATTTCTCTTTGCATTGCAGAATTGGAAACTGTTTCCTCATACTTAGATGGGCAGCACTGTTTGTTTAATATTGCTCCCAAATTTTGGGTAAACTAGTTATAATCAGCAGGGAATTCATTCAAAGATAGATTATGGAACAAAGCTGAAGTTGACACAATGAAGATATTGTTTAAACTGAAACCTAAGAGATACTGGTTTACTGCCAAAAAAAAAAAAAAAAAAAATAGTAACCAAAAAGTATTACATAGAGAAACAGTGAAAAACTAAAAGTGAAAGTAAATAAAAAACATTAACCTCATAGCAAGGAGGAAGAATAGAATGGAAAGTTTAAAGGAGAAAACTAGTTTTAAAAAGCTGTTGTCATTTTTCATTGAAATTAGATGAAATTAGAAAAGAAATTTAATTTAAGATTTAATCAATTATGATGATAAAATTTTTAGGAAAAAATTAAGTGTCTATTATTTGCTCAGATAACCTAACTTTACAATATAATTATCCAGACTTATATAACTTTACCTATGATTACACTGCTTGGAAATGCTGTTAATGAGTCAGTGGTAATAAGGAAATATCTCATAGAAAAGAGGATGCATTATTCAGTGCAGTACAGTCAAGCAAGTTTCAAGTTGCATCATTGTAATAGGAGCAGAAAATGACAAAGATAGAAGAAACTTTGTTACAGGGTACGTTTTAAATACAGTATTTGGGAAATGAATGTGAAAGACATTTTTCCCTGAAATTAGAACCAACTCATCTGCCTCACTTTCTTTTCCACCGTGTTTCATCACAATGTTTTCTCTTGCTGAATTTAAATGACTGTGACATTATTTTTCCTACCTTGGCAAATTCTGCAAGGAGATATTTTCTTAAGTATATTAATAAGTCTTAAACGTATTGTAGAAGATTGAGTTTAATTGGAAAACAATTATAATATTGATTGTTCATGGTTCAATTTCTTGGCAGATATTTCTTCTGCAGACTACTGTTGACCATAAAAATGGAATGGTGATTTTGAATTATACTGTGCTTGTTTAATGTAGCATGCATACTTCTTGGCTCAACATGGGCTGCTCTAAAAAATTGTATAAAACTGACTTGCTTTATTTATTTTTCATATGCTGAAGCCCTAACCCCCTAGGTGGCTGTATTTGGAAATAGAACCTATAAAAAATGTATCAAGAATATAATGAGGTCATGAGGATAGGGCCCTAACATCTATGATTAAACTTCTAACATCTATGATTTAACAATGACGCCATGTACAATAAAAATTATTCTTACAAACCTAAATTATATATCACAGTAGATTATATTCAACAAATGATAGAAGCCTTTCTTCTCACAGAAACACAAAAGACTACTGTATAGCACTGTAGAATCACAGACACAACCAAAATTGTATTGTCAGGTATAGACAATACTTAGTTTATTGGGCTCCCCTCCTGCTTCAATATAGTTGATTCTACTGTATCTAAAGTATAGACAACTCCCCTCCCCCATTATTTAAACTGAATAAACTATAATTTCAGTAAATCAAGCAAAGAGCTAATCAAGTTTTGATTTGCTAATTACTTCTCAATTTGATTAAAGCTGGCAGCTAATCATCCCTGGAAATTTAAAGTCAATCTCTGGCTCACATTTTCAAATGAAGACTTCAGTGTAAAACAAAATTGGAAATATAGTATAAAAGTTCTTTGTGGTATAACAAATAATTAATTTCTACTTATTGCCACAATTTTGACGACAAAAAATATTTTCTAGGATACTTCAAGTTAAATAATACATGCAGTACTTATTTTTTTTTTATTTTGAGGCAAACACCATGTATTTAAACAACAGTAAGTTTTCTCTCTCACTTTTTTAATATAAAAATTAATATAAATTTGCTTTTACTTGTCTTATTGGTAAGGGGGTTTTGCTAGAACTATATTAAAGTCGCTGGGTGATTTTCAGATAATTTTAAATATACATTTACTTAGAGATTAAAGCTATGTAAAAAGTTTTTATACCGAAATTATTTTTATTACAATTAATCTTGGAAATGATAAAATAACTGTTTGTTAAAATAAACTTTTTTAAAGTAATAATATATAGTAAGTAAAGAATATCCTTACATTATAGATATAGTGTTTTTTTCAAGAATGATATGTTGCACATTGGCCTTAAAAATATATTCAGAAACAAAAGAAACAACAAAAGAAAAACTTTATTTTGAAAGGTTGAAATCTGGGGAGGGGGTAAGAAAATATGTTATTAATAAAAAAATAATTCTTAAAGTGGAACAGCATTCTTGACCCTAGATATACTCCCTATGGCGTCTCTTCCAGAATTGTGTTTGAACTGAATCTGCCTTCATGAGTTAGGGGAGTGTAATATTTAAAACACTAATACATTTTTTGTTGTTGACTTCCCTTATCAGTGGAAGCCCTCAAGACCAGCCTGGATTCTAGTGGATCATTTTCTGTCATTACAGTTAGCACTTCGGATAAAAATTATATTCAATGTTAAACCTAAATACTTATCCCTTTTAATTCTTTTCTTCTTTGGAATTTAGTGTTTCTATAAGCTTCCATAGCTAACTTCAAATCTGACCTCTTTCCTAGATGATTGGGTGTTTAGCTTTACAATTGTTAATAGGCATATCAATCTAGCTTAATACCAGATAATCATTCCGCAATAAATTTTTATGTTCATGTGATTTATTCAAAAGACACATTCTGAAAAAATCCTCAAAACCTAGTTTGCTGGTAAGTAGTTAATGAATGAGGTCAACAATCAACTAGGAGCACAAAAACTGACTTCAAGTTGCTGACCAGATTGTTTTCTCTAAAGAGAAGTATTCAGGTGCTAGAACAAAACTGTGAAACAGGTTGTTTGCATTCACTGTTTTGTATAATCACATAAAGTTCTCATCATTGTATCAACTAATTGTAGAGGAAAATTGTTTCTCACTCAAGCATATTTGCATTTCAAACTGAAAATCAACCACAAAAACATCTTGAGGACCCAAAGAAAGGAATAACATTTTAGGCAGGATGACATACCGCAGAGGGAAACTATTTGGGATGGTAGTCTTTCTAGTTACCCCTCAAATGTCAGCATAGAGGTGGTCTGTTTTTAACTTATATTTGAAAACTGGGCCAGATTTAAAGCTGGGAAATAAAATATTATTACAATATCTTTTTATTTCCTACCAATGTATCTTGTTGATCTATCTAAACTATTTTGTCGTTAATTAACACAGGGCAATAAATGAATTAATGATTTGGAATGCTTTTGTATCCTTGGCTGGTTATAAAGCATCCCATGTGGCATAGGTATTCTAAAGACACACAAGGTGTTTTTGTTTATAATACATCCTTTGGTTTTCTATGGACATTAAAAACTCTCTATTCTGGCAGTTTTTCGAACATAAGCTGGATTTGTAATCTTAGGCGCGTTAATAATTTAAGCTTTGGTGTCATCGTCTATAATATGAGAGGAATTTAATTAGATCAGGGTTGTGGAAGATGAGGAAAAAATTCCCAACTCTCTGCCCTTTGTCAAGTACTCATGGAAGATACAGATAATTAATTTTTCATGTACATTTTCTTGCTAAGACTTGTAATACTTATTCAAATTTATACCACATAGCCATGGTATATAATTTGAGTTTAGCATGGAAAATGAAACCATTCCGCAATCCTCAAATATGGATAAACACAGAGCATTTCTTTTAGCTTAAGATTTTAATTGTATTTTTTCTATACGTAGGACATTCCCTCATTTATACTGGATTCCAAGAGTTTTGTGGACTATATATATTTGTACAATCTACTTAGAAGTTTTAAAAAATATTTAAGTTAAAGGAAGTTTTTAAAAATATTTAAGATACAGAACAACCCTTATATCCTCATCAATACAATACACACTAAGTTCATCTGTTTTAAAGACTTGTGAAATTTATTTGTGAAGAGAGAGTTTTTGTGATTTTTAATATTTGCAGACACTTTATAAATGATGCTTTTTTAAAGCTGATTTTTAGAAAACATCATTTCAGTATAATCTGTATTATATTCCCAGATAGAACAAAAGACAAAAAAAATAGTTTAGATTCAATTTTATTTTATAAATGTTTTAAGATTAATTTTATTCAAATATTTTAGTGACACCTCCCACATATTAAAAAATGAAAACTACAAAGCCATGTAGATACCCATTCAGTGAGTATCAAAATACGATTTATATTTCTCTAGCCAACAAAAATAAAGGAAAGGAACTGACTTGCCACCCAGTTGATTAGCGTTCATGTACCAATAGATCCTTTCTGTGTTTAATTGAGTCTCCTTCTACCATTTCCATGTATCTCATGTATTTTTCCTCCATTTATTCTGTATTTGTATTAATTTTATTTCTTACTTTCTTTTATGTGCTTTTGAAATGACATACTTTTTGCCCATTAAGAAACTGTCGCACAGCACTTTCTTCTAAACTTGAATACAGATTTTTGCCCATGTTTCTATGATGTAATTTGGGTAATTGACAGAGACAAAGCCAGTTCACAAAGTTAATTAAAATTTTCCAACTCTTCACTTTCAATTAGTTTCATTGATATCACACTTTTTTTTTATTTAATGTCTTACCGTTAGCACTAGGCAGTACACAGGTTATGCTAGTTAGTCAAATAAATGGTGATTATTAAAATAATCTTTAAGTAGACACTATTTTGATGTTTTGATTGTCCTCTTCTCTTTGAGCAGATGAATGTTGTAATTAGTATTTACTTCATTTACATAGCAATTTTAATTTGTTCTTGAAGGTTTTCTTCCCCACGCCCCAATCTGGGAATCAGAAAGGATTTACTACAAGGCAAAGGAAATAAGAAATAATAGTATTATACGTTTAACTACAATGTGGTAACTGAAATACTGGTGTAAAACTATGGTGTCTTTAAATTAACTCTGATTCTATTTGCCTCTCCTTATTGTTTAACATCATTTATTATCTGGGGCATATAACTTGGTTAAATTATATTTAATCTAAAGGAACTTCTATAGAAATGCTGCTAAGGAAATGTTTGCAGATTAATGTTATAGTTAATCTAAGAAGAAATCCAATAACCACTGAAAATTTTTCTCCATTACTGAGATTTCACCTGGATACCTTAGTTTTACACATAAATAAATTACAAGAGTATTTACTTATTTTCTTTTGATGTATTTTTGAATTCAGCTTTTTAAAAAGCCATGTAATATTCATGGAAATGAATCATCTGCCAAAATAGTCATTTTAATTTTTATATTTTTACTCATGAATTCAGATTCATTAAAATACATCCCTTTTTTCATATCACAGTGGAGTTAATGTCATGTAAAAGAATGAAATAAGTTATTATTTTGGTGATTTATGTTTTTGTAAATTCCTCTTGTGCTCTATTTAGAAAGAGAATTTAAACAGGCTGGTTGAAGAAATTACTTTTATAACATCCTTTTCTATGGAAATTGAGACCATTTTAAATAAATTTCTATTTTAAAGCAATAACAAAAACATTTAGGATGATAAATACTTTGTGAAAAGAGTTACGTGAATTTAGAATACTTCACAGACTCAAGAGGTTAACTTCATTTTTATTATAATGGGTACTTCAATGTCATCTCTTTCTAATGAGACCACTTCTGTTTCTTAAGAGTTTATTTATATTGATTCAATAGTTATATATGCTTATTGTTTAGCAAAATATTTATGTAGGACACATGAAATGACTATTTAAATTATTTTATATAATAGAAAACTTATGTAACCATAAAATATGGCTGAGGTATGCATTTGAATTTTTATCTTAAATTCTGTTTCCAAAATGTTCCCTCATGTTTTGAAAATGATAAAGATATTCTAAATACAAGAAGCATTTAGTTAGTGATAGGTTTTTTAACCCATATAGCTCTAATAACACTGTCATATGGTACCTTTAGTTATAAAAATCAGGAATGTGGTTAAGTTACCTTAAGAGAAAGGATAGTTTTGAGATTGTAGATCTCACAGAGTTAAAGGAAGGCTTAACGGTGGCCTTTACCCAATGCAGGCACCGGGACATGCCTTAAACGACAAAGGAGGTCTTGCTTCTGCTGTCTCGAGTTCAGGCATTGGCGTAACTTACCTGTGAACTGACTCATGCTGTGTGTCTCATGGCCTGAGTCTTGATTGCTCAGTCCAATCATAAATTAGTTTTCATGTGGTCAGAAACTGGTCAGAAGAGGTTGTATCACATGATAAACAGGACAATCAGGTCTGTGGGAGAGGAAATGTGTGTAAGAGGATTAGTGAGAAGTGAGGATAATGACAGCAAAGCAGCAAACCATAGCCATTAAATAGGCGTCACTGTAGGCCTCTGTGAAACCTCTTCGTTTCTCCTCATCTTTTTCCACCAATTCACTTAGCCCTAATTCTGTATCATTTATGTCATTAAATTCAACTTGTCATATTCTGCTCTTTAAAGTGGTTATGTTTTTGTGGCTACATATTTTATCTCCAAAAATCATGATGTTCAGGTAACTGAATGTTCTAGATATCAAGGGCTATATTCTCAGCTTGCAGCTCTTCTTTCCCAAGGTGTAACTGGGGGGTATGGGGGGGGGGGCATCCCAAAGAGCTCCCAGTTCCCCAATCTGAGATTCTTGGCTTCTCTTACCTCAAAAAATGGAGAAAGAGGCCCCAGAGGCGTGGTGAGTTTGCCATTCAAATAAACATCATGGACCCAAAGAATTTTGTGGCGAGGGATTTATTAGAGAGAGGGAGAAAGAGAAACACAGCTCCCAAGCTGCCGTTGGGGGAGGATCCAGAGAAGGAATCCACATACGGAGGGAGCAGCAGGATTTTAACCCTTGAGTTATTCACACCCTATTCATGTTCTTGTCCAATGAGAGGAGTTCTTTCAAGCTTCCTCTGGAGTGACTGATCTTTGACTCTGATACTGGATTGGCTGCTTGGTCCACAACAGATCCCCTCCTCCCAGAGCTTTCGTGGGGTTTTTGGACAAAGGAGCCCGCCTGATTTCTCTACCTAGACCACACTGGGAAACCCAGACAAAAAACTTTATATTCCCAGATGGAGGAGTGGAGCCAGAAAATCCTGCCTTTGAAATCCTGTCCCTCACAGACACAGGAAGAGTCCCTCAGTCCCCCCTGTGAATAGGAAAGACCAATTGCTGTTGGGACATGGGCCATGATGGCTCTTTACCTCCTGCTGAATTGGGGCCTAGAAGGGGCCCTGCAGTTGAGGTTTCCTCCAGAGGGGAGTCTTCCAGGGGTGCAGGTTCATCCAGAGGTCCACCATAGAACTTATGAGCCAAGGACATCCGGGTTTCCATTTGCAGGACCATTTGTTGTCTTATGGCCTCAATTCTAGAGTGAATGAATTTGACAAGAAAATTAAAGATGAGAGGCCCAAAGGCCAGCAATAATAGATGGTTTTAAACAGGCCTAGAAGAGGGTAGAGCCAGGACAGCCAGTTGATAAACAAGCTCCATGATCCTGTGTCTTGAAGGCCTTTAGCCTTGTGTTCGATTCAGTCCCTGAGTTCTTTAACTTTAAGACAATACCCGATTGGTTAATAAAGTAGCTGCATTCTTCTCCTAAAGAGACAGTTTCTTCCTTTCTCTGCTGTTAGCAGATCCAGGGCCAATTTTGAAGAGCCACGGCAGCTAAAGAGTTAAACTGCTTCTGCAGAGAGAATTAGCAAGCATTCCATGTTATTATTTAACAACTCCTGAGCTAGCTTATAGTAAAACCAGTAGAGCCAGTACTTCCTCCAATGCTAGTACCAAGTCCTCGTATTATTCCCCCCGCCACCACTATGAAAGGAATCATAGGCATTTGAGGATGGCATGGCCTTGGCAAGAGAAGACTCTGCACCTGAGAGTTGATGTAAATTGTATGGTGGGGGCACCCAGAAGGCGAGGAGGAGAACTATGAGACAATCTGTAGGGGCAACCACAGAGTCCAGTCGCAGGTGGTAAAGTCAAGAGTGATAGTCCTGTTAATGCCAGGATGTAAGTTAGATTCGTGAGTATTTACTTTCCTGGGGATCTCATCGGAAGAGCAAACGTAGATCCTCTAATGACTCACAGGTGTACAAACGGTCATCTCCTGGAACTTCAGGCTGTGGAGTGGAGGGCCTATGATTTTCTTCAGGAGATGTCCAAGGCTTTAGCTGTGTGTGTGATGAATCCAAGAGTTAATTCCCACACCTTATCTGCCATTGAGGTTAGACAGAATAACCAAGAATGGTTCTTCCTAAAATGGGCCTAGAAAGGAAGAGTCTGAAAGGAGACACTTAACAAACACTGAGTCTCCAGGGCAGAATAACTCTTTCTCCTTTTCCCTAGGATGACCCAACACTGCCCCTTACAGGCAGTAGGAGGAGAATTTGGCCCAACCAAGGTACATACCTGCTTTTCACTTTCTGACTTAAAGTAAATCAAGGCAGACTTAGGAAAATTTTCAGATGACCCGGAAAAGTACATGGATGTTCTGCAGGGCCTGGGTCAGTCCTTTGAATTGGATTGGACCTTCTTAGGACCTTCAGGTAGGGTCCTAAGAGCCTGTTGGTACTTAGCCAAGGAGGTTATATATTTTATTAGATCTGCTATTTCCTTGTCTAATACTAGGATCATTAGTAAGAAAGGGCTGTCCATAAAGCATCTCATAGGGGCTGAGATAAATATTGGGAGAGTGCTTCTCCTAGGACTCCTTGGACAGTTACAGATTTGGGGGGCAGCCATCCAAGGCAGGAAAGCAAAATTTAGAAGGCCATACCAGTGTCCAGGAGAAGAACGGTGTCCTGGCCCTCCATGGTTAGCTTTACCCGGGCTCAGTGAGGATGATGGCTTGTGCTGGTGCTTGCCGTAGGCACCATCAGTCCTGCTATTGTGTCATCTGGTTAGCCACCTCAGGCCCTGGGAACCTTCATCCCCTGGGACAGTGTGCTTTCCAGTGATCCCCTTGGCACAGTGGGCAAGGACAAGGAGGTGGTCCCTTCCTCTGGGGTCAATCTCTCCTAAAGTGTCCCTGTAGGCTACAGCAGCAGCAAGCTTTGCCAGAGTGGCGGCTAACCCAAGCTTTCTCCCCTCTGAGCCCCTGGGGTCTGCTTGCCTCAAGGCCATGACTAGGGCTGCGGCGTTTCTCTGGTCCCTCTTGTTCCTTTCAGCCTGTTCCTCCTGTCTCTATTATAGAACACAGGGGTTGCTAGATTTAGCAATGACTCTGAACTCTGTTCTGGTCCCGGGGCCAGCTTCTGAAGCTTCCTCCTAATGTCTGCTGCTGATTGCATAATAAATTTGTGTTTTAGTATTAGCTGACCTTTGATAGGGTCTGGTGACAGGGGAGTATATTTTCTTAAGGCCTCTTGTAATCACTCAAGAAAGGCTCTTGGGTTTTCTTCTCTTCCCTGAGTTATGGTGGATAACATTACATTGTTCATGGGTTTTTTCCTAGTTAGCCTTAATCCCTCAAGCATGCAGGTCATAGGTGCCTACGACTGCAGTCCCCTGTTCTGAGTCAGGATCCCAGCGGGGGTCCATGCTAGTGACTACTTGTTTACCTGTAGGGAGTGTATCCTTCTCCTCTGGCGTCATTTGCTCATGTACTTGACTAAGGTACCACATGTCCCCAAACTCTTGAGCCGCTGCTAGAACAACCTCTCTCTCATTGCTGGTTAGAGTCTGACTCAGCAGTAACATGGCATCTTTCCAATACAATTCGAAGGGTGGACCCAGGCCCTGCAGAACACCTATGTACTTGTCTGGTTCATCTGAAAGTTTTCCTAAGTCTGCCGTGATTTGCTTTAAGTCAGAAAGTGAAAAGGGGGTATGTACTTTTGTTGGGCCAAATTCTCCTCCTACTGCCTGTAGTGGGCAGAGTTGGGTCATCCTAGTAGCCTGAGGTGCCTGAGCCGCTTTGACCTTCCTGACTCCTCTTGGGTTGTAGGAGCCGAGGAGACCTGGTCGCATTGGTGGAGACAGGAGCCACAGGAGTCCTAAATATGGGGGTAGTTCTGAGGAGGGGCCACAAGGGCATAGGTTACAGGCCTTACATAGCTGAGGATTATCCCTTAGGGAAAAGAAAACGTGATCATAAGGGACCTCAATCCATTTACCTTCCCTCCTACAGAAAAGGTCTAATTGTAGAAGGTGTTATAATTTACACTTCCCTTAGGAGGCCAGGTTTCTCCACTCAGCAGAGGGTATTGTGGCCACGTTGTTTGGCAGAGAAAAATGAGCCACTTCTTCAAAGATCATGGGTCAAATTGGTCCCAGGTATCCAGGATACACTTTAAGTGTGATTTTGCCTTGGGAAGAGTAGCACCATCTGAAACTGAACACAGGGATGCCCACATCCCTGGTTACTCCTTGCAACTGTTAGCCCTGGGCATCCCCCAGTTACAGCACCTTGTAGTTTCCTTGCGCCCTAGATGCATGATCATCTTCTGCCCCCCCTCCATATGCCAGGTTTAATCATGCTTACTGGTGTCACGGGCACACTCTCACTGTCTAAACATCCTTATGCCACCATAAGGACGTGGGGACTGCCAGGCTTAGTGACCCTGTACGGCACGTCCTTGAAGAACTAGGCCAGTGAGGCTTGGGTGATGGGTTCCAATATTCCCTAGCAAGAGTTCAGTTAACAGAGGCCTTACCATAAAACTGCCCTAGGAGCATAGACTTCTTGAGCGGGGCCTCTAAGCACAACAATGTTAAAGAAGGTAATGTCAGGCCGAATGGCTGAGGCCGGAACAATGACCTCATGACTGGCCTTCTCCACACCCCACTTTCCATGATAGGAATAAGCTCTAGGATTGTGGGGCCTGTAATTAATTATTTGAGTCTCAGACCAGGTCTGACTATGGTATCCTAGATGGAGAAGTTCTGCCTTACAGAGAGCCAATCCTGGGCAAGACAAATTATACATCATCGGATTCTGGCACTGCTCAGTTGGATTGGGAAACTGCAGGTGACAAAAAAACAAAATGTCTTGTAGCCTCTAGTACACACTGATAGATTCTGGCTCTGTTAGGACATAACCTAGCACTGCAGACTAAGGGAACTGGCCCTGTGTATTATAGGAGGTCCTTATAGACATAAGCCTGAGGGCACCGTGGGCAAGGGTCCCTGGACTGCCACCCAAAGAGCCTCATGTGTAGGAAATATCATAGAGGAAAGAGACGGGAAGAAGTTTGCCTCACGGAAATCTGGACCCAGGAGGTTGGGCCCTGAAAGGCTGGGTGTGGCTCACATAGGTGGCTTTTTATCAGGAGGTTTAAGTGGGACCCTGACTTTGACCAGACAACCAGGAGTTTGGGACTGCCCTTCTTCCTGCCGGCCCCTCGGGTTGGCCCAGAGAAAGAAAGAACAGTAAGAAAAGGAAGCTGGTTCGGGGCTGACCAACGCTTCCTGTTCCAGAGAGCCAGGGTTTGGAGAGTCGTTCACGGAAAGCCTGACACACGTGTCTTTAGACTGGTGGCGGCACTTTTGAAAGGCTGGGTGTGGCTTGCATAGGCGGCTGCTGGTCCGGCCGCTGGCTGCGCGCCCGTTGCTTTCTGCAGGCAGCTCTCACCTCTGCCACTGCGCGTGGCCCCATGCAGGCCTGGCCGCCAGGTGCTTTCCACAGGTGGCGCCTGCGTAGCCCTCCCTCTGCTGCTGCTCCTTGTTGGCCGCCCCTGCACCTGGTCTTTACCTATTTAACAAATTTAAACGAAGTGAAAGGACAGATTAGCAAGCGAAAGGGGTCCAATATCACTCACCACTCTGAAGTCCAAGGGTCTCCTGGATGGCTTACCACCTGGGAGTTTGGGGGAGTCAGGAAGATGCTCCCGGTTCCCTGACCTGAGGTTCCTGGTCTCTCTTACTCCGAAGAATGGAGAAAGAGGCCCTGGAGGCCAGCAAATAAATATCATGGACCCAAAGAGTTTTGCAGAGGGCGAGTTATTAGGCAGACAGAGAGAAAGAGAGAGGAGAGACGCTCCCACGCTGCCATGGGAGGGAATCCAGAGAAGGAATCTGCATAGGGAGGGAGAAGAAGGATTTTAACCCTTGAGTTATTCCCTCCCCATTCATGTCCTCATCCAATGAGAGGAGTTCTTTCAAACTTCCTCTGGAGTGACTGATTTTTGACTCTGATACTAGATTGGCTGCTTGGTCCACAAAGCCTCCTCCTCCCAGAGCTTTGGGTGGGTTTATTGGACAAAGAAGCCCACCTGGGTTTCTCTACCTAGCCCCCACGGGGAAACCCAAAGTACTTTACCTTCCAGATGGAGGGGTGAAGCTGAGAAACTCTTGCCTTTGAAACCCCACCCCTCGAAGACCCGGGAAGAGTCCCTCAAAGGCACAAAAGGTGAAGTCTTCTGAAAATTTCCTTTTGAAGTTGAGATCTTTCTATTACCCATTACACTAGTGAAAAAGTAAGGAGAAGCGCTTTGTGACAAATGCTGTGAGTAGATAAAATCTTTTAAAACAAGCTTTAATAATAATTGTGCTTTAAAGACAAGCAAATTCAATGTACTGACATGTGGATGGTTTGTGATATCATATTAAGGGAAAAATTAGTTACAAAACAGCATTTACAAGGGATACTGAGTGTGTGTGTACCTATGTGTGTGTGGTTGTTTGTATATACATATTATAAGAGATCAAGAAAAAAAAAAAAAACCCTCAACAGAGAAATGCCAAAATGCTAAATCTGATTTTTCTAGATCAATGGTTCTCAAAGTGTAAACATGCAGCATCATTGTCACCTGGGATCTTGTTAGTAAAACGAATTATTTCTATTGAATCAGAAACTCTGGGAGTGGGGTCCAACAATCTGAGTTTTAATAAGCCCCTGAGCCCTCCAGGTGATTATGTTGAACACTCAAGTTTGAGAACCAGTACTCTAGTCTAAATGATATGATTACAGGTGATTTATTTTCTTCCTAGGACTTAATGAATATGTATTTTGTTTAAATTTATAAAGCACCATAAATGTTAATTTTCTAAAGAAGGATGCCTTCTAAATAGCCACATTATATACTTCTTTGTAAACCCTGCTCTTGCAAATAACTATTTGCATAGCACAAAATGCATGCTGATGTCTTAATTCAACTTGGCTTCAAATTACATCTTCATCTCTCCCATTTTCAACACCCCCAAAATTGTATTGAGTGTGGTTCACCTAGGTCAAGGTTCATGGTTTGAACAACTTTAACCAATGAAGTGTAAAACTATTTTAGTGTGTTTCCTCAGGGCTACAACATAAACAAAATTTATGTTGCATAAACTGCCATAGCTTGAGTATTGAATTGTTTAATTTATTTCAAAAATTCAAATAATTAATTTAATACAGTCTGAAAAAATTCAATAAATATTTTATGTTGAGCTGGGTGTCAACATTAATATTCCATAGCTATTCTTGAGCTTGTTGACGTTGTAGGTCAAATTAAAGGTCAATTACAAGGAAGCAAGCAAGTTCCAAATTAGTCCCGTCTTTGTGGATTGGCACTCTACCCATTTAGTTTTTTCAGCTCTTAAGGATTTTATAACAGCTGTTTAACTTGTATATTATATACTCTAGGCAATATGAAGACAAGTTCAGTTAACAAGAAGGAATCTGACAAAAGAGAAGCATGATAGAAATGATTTTTAGGAAGGAAATAAAGACTATTCCAATGAGACTCAAAGACACAGATATAGAAAGACAAATCACGATTTCTGATATAATAAAGAAATTGAAACTAGATTACAATAAACTATTTTTAGTTGCTTTGTCTTCTTTGGAGGTTATGTAAATTTCTATATAGTCTCATTGATTCAGGTCATACTAAACCAGGGTATGTATTCCAAAGCTCATTATTCTTGCTTTCTAAACTCTGACTATACTCTTGGTTTGCATTACAAAATCTTAGCACTTGGTTATGTTAATCTGTTGACTGAACTTATTTTTAACGACTTACGATGTCAGTCTCATTTACCCAATTAAAAGATTAGTATCTTAAGAGCCAAGACAGGCAATAGATGCTTCCTTTATACCATGCTCTTATTAAATAATGAAAAATGATATTAATTGGTTGAGTCATGAGCCTTCTAGAAGCAGGGGTCAGCATGTGATATCTGCATTAGTTATCTTGCATCATAACAAATTACCCCAAAACTCAATGACTTAAAACAATGCATATACATCAGTTTATTTGGATTAAAAATTTAAAGCTCACCTTAGCTGAGTCCTGTAATTCAGAGAAAGCTAAAAGTAAGGAGTTTAATCAGGTACAGCTATCTCAATACTTGAGTTGGAAACAATCTGCTTCTACTCTCGCCTGTGGTAATTGTTGGCAGGATTCACTTCCTCATTGCCTGTTGGACTGAGATGCTCATTTCTATGCCAGCAACAAATATATAGATCTTAACATGGTCAAGGAATGGCAAAGAGATTGGTGCCTGGAACAAAATGTGTGGTGGAGGAAAGAAATGGAAAATGACATCAGAGTGAAGAGTGGTGGAAAGATTATTTATGACAGTATTTCCCAAATGTGAATGTGCATACAAATAAACTGGAAATGCAGTTTAAGTTCAGAAGGTCTGGGATGTGCCCGAGATTCTGCATGTTTAACAATGTGCCATTCATATTGTTGTTCGGGAAATCACACTTCGGTAGCAAATAATGAGAATATTAGGATAATTACATCAGTTGCTGGCTTTTACTGTGAGCAAGATGGGGAGCCACGGGAGGGTTTTAAACAGAGGGTAGAGGTAGGAAGACCAGTAAAAAGATGATTGAAAAAAGCAGATGACAGGTGATAGTGTCCTAGATAAAGGCAGCAGCAGTGGACAAGTAAAATACGGAATGCTTCTAGGTATATTTCTAAAGTAACATTGACAGGATTAGTTAATGGCTTGGCTGTTGTATGAGACTGAATAAGCAGCGTATAAAAGGTGAGGTTTTTGGCTTAAGTAGTGGAAACATAGTGATTGCTGTTTTCTGAGCAGAAGGCTGTAGGTGAAGCAGATTTGTCAAGGGAGAACCCTCAAGAGATTTTTACAATTTAAATTTGTTTTATGATACTTATTAAATATCCAAATGGGGATGTTGCATATGTAAGTCTGGAGTTCAGAGAATGGGTCATTACTGGAGACGTAAATTTGGAAAGAATCAGAATGTAGATGAGGTTTATATTTATGGGAGTGTATGGCATCACCTAGGGAGTGATTTTCTATAGAGAAGCTGAATAAGTGCTGAAACACCACAATTTTAGGAGATTTACACAATGAAGCTAATCCAACAAACAGGAAAAATTGGTCCTAGTAACTTAGAAGGAAAATTGGGAGTCACCAGTTTCGAGGGCCAAATGAAGAAAGTGTTTCAAACATAAGGGAGTGATGGATGATGTCAAACACAAGCTGCAGACTGTGAATTGACCATCAGATTCATCAACCTGAAAGCCACTGATGGCCTTGACAAGAGCAGTTCGGTGGATTTGTGGGCACCAAATGCCTGACTGGAGCGAGCCAAAGGGAATGGGAGTGAATGAATTGAAGACTGGTTGACTAGGTAATTATTTTGAGGCACTTGCAGTAAATGGGAGCAGCTTGACTGGGTATTCACTGGAGGGAAAAAATAGGTCAGAGAGGTATTTATTAACAGAGAAAAAAGAAGACCATGGTTGTATGCTGAATGGGTATATCAAATGGAGGGAGAAAATGTGATGATATAATAGTCAAAGGTTACAATTATTGGAATAATGTCGTTGAATAAGCAAAAGGGGATGGGCACTAGTGCACAAGAGGAACACAGGGCTTAGGAAAAAGTAGGCAGAGTTCATTTATGCCAGCATATTAACAGAAGGGAAGGCAGCATACATGGGCAGAAGGTTCAGTAGATACATTGATGAAAGCTTGCAAAAGTTTTCTGAGTGTGCCCTTTTCTCAGTGAAGTTAAAAAGCATGATTGTCAGCTAGGGAATAATAAAATAAGTGATAGAGCTTTAACAGTGAGTAGAAGATCCAGAGAGTCATTGAGGCTATGGTAAAATGAATGTCCTCAAGAAATACAGAAATTCTGTAGAGGAATAACAATGCACTTAATATTAGTGCCCCTGAATTTGAAATTAGATAGCCTCTAATTGTTCTTTACCCCCATGCATATTTTTTTGTCACTCCCTTGAAATACCACACACTGCCTTTAAGCTTGGTGAATTTTTCATGTGCATATTCCAAGTCTAATTCTGACATCTGGGGTTATGTATTTTATAATTCTTGTATTCTCTACATTGTTGACCAAAATACTTTAAACTTCATTGTTAATTGATTGATTGATAGCTTCAGTGATAAATGAAAAACAATCATGAATTGTAGAGTTGGAAAAAATCTTAGACATCATTAAGTTCATTCGCAGCATTTTATGGTTGAAAAAATTGGAAATTAAATCAGTTAACAAAGTGGCCCAAGGTCACACTGTTAGTTAAGACTAGGAATTAAACATGGTAAGAGAATTCATATGCTTTATTTTGGAATATCCCATTTCATTTTGACATGCTTGGTTAAAACCACCAGGGTTCTAATAACCCAAAATGAGAAACAGGAATCCACCTTGGTAATATTTTAATCTGAGCCATCATAATGTAAACATCACTTCTTAATAAAAAAGCTATCATTGTTAGGTGCTTCCTTCCCGTTGGGCACTGTACTAAAATTCTACATGAATGATTTGTTAAAGTCCTCATATCACCAGGATTGAGTGAGAATTCTTTTACAGATGGAGAATTTGAAGCTTATCTAATATGAATAACCTGCCTAAAAGCACACGGTTAGTGAAAGAATCATAAATTCAAACCCAAACTTTAACCAGCAGAGGCTAGTGACTCTCAGTCTGTAAAGGGCATCAGCATCACCAGACGGGTGATTGTTAAAACACAAATTCTTGGGCCCCATTCCCCAAGTTTCTTAGTAGGTTTGAGATAGAATTGAATAACATATATGCCCAACATTCTCATTTAATGCTGTTGCAGCTGGTCCAAGGACCCGGTTTTGAGAACCACTGCACAAGTTTCTCTTCCTCATAGAGCAGAAGCCTCCTGAATTTTTCTCCAGAAGTTCCTCTTGTTTTCGTTCTCTTCATCACTATCCTAATTTAAGCCTTTTGTTCCCTACTCCATTCCCAGTCACATCTTGGAACATTGATATTCTGAATTCTTCTCGTACTTCCTACGCTGAAGTGAATAAAATATTAGGTAAAAGTTACATGTTTTCTGTTATGAGAATAAGCTATGATCCTAACTTTTTATATTCTTATTTTTAGTTTAATTATTTCAATTTCTTTGTGGTGGTATAAACATTTTTGATATTTTAAAAATTACAAATAATAAAACTTGAATAAATAAAACTCTCATAAATCAATTTGTCTAGAAATTATTATAGCTTATTCAGAGCTTCTATAGCTTTAAAATATTTAAGAAAGGCAGGGCGTGGTGGTTCATGCCTGTAATGCACTTTGGGAGACTGAGGTGGGAAGATCACTAGGTCAGGAGTTTGAGACCAGCCCAGCTGTCATGATGAAATCCTGTCTCTACTAAAGATACAAAAAAATAGCCAGGCTTGGTGGTGTGCTCCTGTAATCCCAGCTACTTGGGAGGCTGAGGCAGGAGAATCACTTGAACCTGGGAGGCAGAGGTTGTAGTGAGCCAATATCATGCCGCTGCACTCCAGCTTGGGCAACAGGGCAAGATTCTGTCTCCAAAAAATAAGAAAAAAAAATTAATATACATTCAAGAAAAATATTCAGACTGTTACAATTGCTTCTTATGTGAGTGTGCTGCTGTGCTCTGTCTCTTCCTAGTTGTATCTAAAACAAATATATTTACTAAATCACCGACTCTATATTGAAATTTTCATCAGCTCATGAATCAGATCAAGAATTTTCAATGAATCCCCATTGCCTAATAAACTAAATTCCAACTGAGCACACAGGGATTAGAGATATACAGTGTGATATCAGTCAGTCTACCCAGCTTTGTCTTCCAATTCTATCTTCCCATGTTCTATTCAAAACATGATTATACTACTTCTAAATATGTCCAGATTTTAGGACTACCAAGCCATTAAGCATGCAATCCCATTTTCTTGAAATATTCTAGGCTTTTTGAAATTCTAGTTCTTCCTCCTTACTCATATTCAAGGCATATCCTCTGTGAGGGCTTTTCTCAACATTTAGCTAGCTATATTTCTCTGTCTTCCTTCATATCTTTTGTAGCAAATGTTTGTTTTTATGTGAGCTCTTCAAGATGATACAGATATAGATAACTCAAAAAGCAGTGACATTTAAACCCAGATGTGAATAATTATTTTCACTTATTTAACTTTTCAGTTTTGGTTTTCTTTTTGATAAAATTAAGTAACAATATTCATGTTGTAGAGGAATTCTAAGGATTAAATTAAGCAATACATTTAAGAGGCCACAGCATGGTCTTCATAATGGGTTATCAGTAAATGTCAGTTCTCATAATATTGATTAATCTTCAACTTGTAAGTCACAGAAATCTTAGTCAAATTACCACAAATAAAGAGGGAATTTAATGTTTCTGCCTCTAATGATGTCATTAGAATTGTTTCTCTGCAGCTCTTTGTGTCTAATTGGCTTTATTATGTGGACTTTTATTCATGTATATATGTAGATGGATATTTTCATTATTACAAATAACTGTTTGTTGCAACAATTATTTGTATACATTTCTTTTGTAAAAATATACATATATATGTGTGTATATACATATATACATGTTTTATATATACATACATATATACATGTTTTGTATACATATATATATACACACACATGTTTTGAGTTAAATTGTGTTCTCTAAAATTCATATGTTCAAGTCCTAATCCCTAGTACCTTAGCATGTGGCTTTATTCAGAAACAGTGTAAATGCAGATGTAATTAGTTAAGGTAAGATCATATTGGAGTTAAATTAATTGGAAGACCAGATTAAACACACTAATTGATGCCTTATTGTATATTTCTAATTCTTATGTGTTTGGTTTGTATTTACTTTATTAGGCAGTGGGGATTCATTGAAAATTCTTGAGTTAAGCCATGAACTGATGAGAATTTCATTTCAGAGTGATTGATTTAAGATGTGTGGTTTGGATAGAAGTAGGAAGAGACAGAGCACAGTATATTCACACAGGAAGCAATCATACAAAAGTATAGTGGGGCTCTAATTCAGTATGATTCACATTCTTCCCAAAAGGGGAAATTTGGACACAAAGACATAAACCCAGGGAGGTGCCACGTGAAGATGAAGGAAGAGATCTATACGCCAAGGACTGCCAAACACTGACAGGAAACCATCAGAGGCCAAAAGAGAGACATGAAACAGATTTTTCTTCACTCCATTCAAAAGGCACTAACTCTGCCTGATACCTTCACCTAGGACTTCCATTCTCTAGAACTCTAAGGCAGTACATTTATTTTTTAAGTCATTCTGTCTGTACTACTTTATGGGAGCACTAGCAAACTAATACAACATATTTATAAGGTCATCTGTCTGTTTTTATATCTGTCTATCTATCCATCCATTATCTGTCTATCAATCTTCTATGTATCCATCTATGAATTTCTCTATCTATAGCTACATTGGATATATGTACTTACATACATATATGCATATGTTCGTTTATATCTGTGTGCTCTTGATCAACATCTTTCTGAAATTTCCAGTAAAAAAAAAAAAAGAAAAGAAAAGAAAAACCTTGATTTATATTAGGGTTTATAGCAGAGAAGTTTTTGACAGACTCTACTAGATCAAGCTGGACATGGTAGCACATACCTGTAATCCCAGTGCTTTGAGAGATCAAGGCAGGAGGATCACTTGAGGATAGAAGATCGAGACCAGATCGGGCAATGTAGTGAGAGCTTACTTCTACAAAAAATAAAGAAATCAGCCAGGCACAATGGTGTGCCCCTGTAGTCCCAGCTACTTTGTAGGCTGTGGCAGGAAGATAATTGAGGCCAGGTGCTTGAGACTGTAGTGAGCTATGAAAGCATCATTGCACTTCATTCTGAACAACAGAGTGAGACCCTGTCTGCAAATGGTAATAATAAAATATAATAATAATAATAATAATAAAGTTTTGAAAACTCTACTGAAGCCCTTTCCCAGGTTTATTCCAAGCACTGTGGAGGGTATGGTTCTTTGATTTCCCTGCCTCTGTCTTATGCTCAGGGGAATATAATCGACAGCCCAATCCTAAATATATTTAGTGAAAGTGGTGGTTTCCTCAACAAAGGTATTCTGACTTCCTTTATCTTAGTAGACATGTAGTAGAACATGTCTACTACATTTTTTCCTTTCTCTTTCTTTATAATATTATAATTTATGCTGCCTGACACACTAGGAAATAACTATATATTTGTTTTGAATTACTGTTTATCCATCTGCAGATATTTTGTAAACTTGAAGATGTGGACTTTGTGTTAGTCATCTTTTTATCCCTTATATCAAAACGTTTATAAACGGAAAGTACTGGGTTAAAGTTTATTTAACTAAAAAGGAAAAAAAAAAGCAAACCGAAAACTAATGCAGAATAGAGAAATCTGCAAAAATATGCAGGGGGAGCTTGTTTCAGAAAAGCATGCTATTAAAAATTTTCATTTTCATGTCTTCTCTCATTCAGAATTCCAAGTTAAAGCTCTCTGTAAGTCCTTACGCAGCATTTATTTTTACTAATACATCCAGCATGTGGATTAGAAGTTAAATTTGTGGCAGCTCTCAGAAGTGTTGTCCAGGGCTTAATGGACGTATGTGTTACCCATGATCTTGTTAAGTGCAGATTTTGGTTAAGTATACATGACATAGGGGCTAAAATTCAGCATCTACAACAAGTTCCAAGATGGAACGATTGAATATCCTGTGTAGACCACACTCTGAGTAGCAATAGCTTAAACTTGAGCACAAACTGTGCACCAGATCCAGCTGTGGATGTATTTGGTTTAGCCAGCACAGTATTTCAATTAAAAAAAAGTAAATTAAAATATCTTCTTATGTACTGCAATGATCCCATTTGTCCAGTACCTTCTTTATTACTTTAAATTCTAAGAATTCACAAATTAACAATGTCAACCAGCTGCCAGTGAATGTTTCATGTTCAGATACCTGATCATTGATTCTCTCCGTTTGCACCAAATGATCCCAGTGAGTCATGTGAATGTTCCTAGGGGAGGCTCTCAATGAGATACACCGTCTCTGGGACTGCAAGAGGGTGAGAGATTCCTGTATTTTTGTAAAAATATTTCAGCAGGCTGAGGTCCTACTTTAATCATTTCTAGTAGTTTCCATTTTTCTTAAATGGATGGAATATATATGATAGTGGCAGGGGCAGAAAGGAGGCAGTGGAAAAGTGAGGTGTTAGTTTGCTGGATTTTAATTTTCAGAGAACAGCAGACAGCCTGCAACCTTTTAGACTTTCTCTTTAAGAACTTGCCATGTCCAGATAAAAGGAATTTATTAGGCTTTTAGCTCTCCTGTTTTTTTTTTTTTTTTTAACTCGAAATGAACAAATTTTCAAGTACAAAAGAAATGCTTTAAAAGAGTTCTTTTAGCCTTTATTTGAAATCTCCTGCGCTCCTTCAGTTCACAGATGTGTCGCCCACTGAATGGAGGAATCAGACTACTACACTTTGATCATTTCACTATCTTGTTTGATTAGTGTTTTCAAACTATGGAGTTTATCAGCAGGGGGCAGGTTGATCCCTGTGGCTTATAATGGGCAAAGTATGGGGGAAAAATAGGTTTTTAGAAATCGTTTAAGATCAATCGGTTTCCTCCTTCTTCAAGGTTTAAAAATAACATCATGGACAGATAGACTTTGACACAGAATAAGCTCAGATATTTCCAAAGGGAAAACTGACCAGTATGTACAGTGCACTTTTTCCCTCCCTCTTTCTCTCTTTAAAGTCGTGACTTCTAGTCCTTAGATTATTACAAATTATAATCAAACTCATATATATATATATATATATATATGTATATATATATATATATATATCTCAAAGCAATAGGTACAACTGCTCAATTTCAGCTTTCATTTACTGAGCAAACACCACTTTCAGAATGAAGGTTAAGGTGGTTAAATGAGATTTTAAGAATTCAGCTCTTTGGAGGAAGGTATTGAATTGTATTTCATGAGGCAATTTTAACTATTGCTGTGAACTTAGGTTATTCATCCTCCCTTTAGGGATTGTCAATCTGCAGTTCCATACCTCTAATTCAGGAGAAACAGCTTTGCTTCTGATTTAGTAAATTAACACTGACACATGGGCTTTATTTTTTGGTATTTTGGAGATATCCTGAGTGGCAGTGCTGTGCAGGTTGTCAGCTGGTGACTTTTTACAATGGCTGGCAACATATGATTAGCTCAAGGACTGGCTTCCTTTGTAGATCTGGGGAATGATATCTGATTATGGATTTTTTAATTTGGGAGTAAATGAGATCATGTGGGACTTTCCAGTTTAAATAAATTAAGTAGTTTTCAATTTGAAATGGGCACAAAGGACCAAACGAAAAAGATGCTAGTTAGGCCAGATTCTAGACAGACAAATTTGCCTTAGGCACCTCCTTGTTTCCTGATGTTCTTCTCTGAAGCAGCCAGTGGATGAACAGAAGGAGTTGGCTGTCTCTTAGGGTTAATCATGATATGAAATGTCCATGTCTTCTTTAGCTAGTTTATTTTCCAAAGCTCTTTTTTTGTTTCCCTGAAGCATTTTTCATCTCAACTTTATATAAAGAAGGGGAGAATTCTACATGAACTATTTCTTACTCAAAGTGCATGAACACTAGCTCAAATAACCAGATAAATTTCTTCATTCAGAATTCTAATGAAGAAACTCTCAGGCAGCTTTGCAAAATAAAATGGAGAATAAAATGGAGATATTTTGAGATTTCTAGACTTTCTAAAACTCATTTTTTAACTTTTACCTTATTACTCAATAATAATGTTTTCCTATTGTCTTTATTTAAAAGTAAGATGCTTTTGTATGTTATTATTCTCTCAGAGTTAAACATACAGTAGGTAATTATTCATTGTATCTGCCTTAAATCAATAAAGATTTAATATATTTGAGTTCTTTCAGGACTTTTAAAAGTCTGCAAGAATATGTATTCTATATGTAGCAAATTTTTACATCAGTTAAGTCTTCAAAGTGAAACTGCTGACTATCACATACAATGCTTTGATAGAAGGATTCGATACATATTTATTAATTATTGATTAATAATTATTTATCCTTTGGTCATTAAAATTTTGACAATATAGGTGTTTTTTTAGTACTTAGATATATCAGGAATGGGATGATACCAGCAATGTGGTAAAAAGTGAAATACAATTTCAAGAGATTTCTCTTAGGAATTCATCTCTTCTCCATCCACACAAATGCTGCTTCACTCCATTACTAATAGGCACTAAAATGATCTCTTTGTCTTAAATATTCTCTCCCACTCCCTTTCCAACGTAGCCTCCAAACTGAGTCCAGCATTTTCTTCATAAAATACAAAGCTTCTCAAGCCGCTCCTCTCCCTCTGATTTTTAAATAGCTCTCCAGCTGTTGCCTGCACAACTTTCCCACATAATCACTCCACATTTTCACCGTTCCTCCCAGATGGAACAACTTCAGGTCTCTGCAAGCAATACTTTTTGTAAGATTTTTGTACATGCTGTTCTTTGCCTGAGGACTTTGTATTTATTCTTCAAGAATGTGCCTAACTATCTTACCATCTGGGAAGTGTTCTTTGACACCTTTTCTTCCCACCTATCCCAAGAATATTTAACACTTCCTCCTCAGTCGTTCCATTAGACCTCAAATATAGCACTTACCGTGGTAGCTTGTGATTGTTTTATTGCTTGTTTCTCTACTAAAATATGAACATTGTGAGAGCCAAGAACATATTCTATTTCTAGAAAACTCACAAACCCATATCACACTACCCAAGTACAAAATTCTAAAATTTGCCTAGTTCCTTTGCTCTCGTGCTTGAACTCTACCCTTTCTGGATTCCACATCTTAGAAATGGCCCCAATACCGTCTAGTTTTCCTGACAAGATTATTGGTGTATTTCATGGAATATGCAATTAGTGGGAACAGCAAATGTAGTGGTAGGTGGTTCAGGCTACGTATGAATTAGAATCCAGAGAGCAACTCCTATGAAGCACCTGATCTTAGGTAATTTCCTTAGTCTTCTTTGTTTCGGCATTTCTTTAACTCTGTAATAAAGATGGCAGTAGTACCTTCCTACTTCATAGGGCTACTGTGGGTATGTAGTAACAGCATACTGTTACTCCATACTCCACTAAAGTGAAATAAAGCTGGAAATTAACACACAGGCTTGCTGCCCAAAGTGCCTTTAAATTTAAGCTCACTGGCCTTGTCGGTCTCTAGAAAACCTACCATATTCCCAGTCAGCTCTTTTTTTCATTCAGTTAAGCGACTATATTATTCTCTCTTTTCTCTTCAGCTTCCACATATCTCTCATTCTTGCTTTCATCTGATGATTTTGCTTCCTATTTTCCTGAGAAAAATAGAAGGAATCAGAGTTGAAGGTTGCACAGCATGCCACCAACACTTTCATCCCCTGTCAACCTTTATGCTCACTAAGCTGCTTTCTGTCTGGCTATTACTAGCTACAACTAGCAAAAACCAACTCCTTCAATTTTGTATGGACCTCACCTTCTGTCACACGAGACTGCTGCGGAGCCCCAGCAATTGCTCCTTCTTTTTCCTCCATCAGATATTTTCATCTTCCCACAAGATCTTTCTTAACAGCATAAAAGCATATTTCCCTCATCTAAAAAAAATGATGATTGACTCCACTAGCTACAGCCCCACCCTCTCCTCCATATATTTGCAACAAAGATCCTCAAAAGAGTTGTTTATACTATCTGTACTTGTCTTTGATTCTTGTGCTTCCTTGCTACCTTAGACCACCCTTCTATTGCCATCAAACTGTTCTAGTTAATGTCAATGGTTAATTTAGAATTTTCATCTTACCTAATTAAGCAGAAAACTTTTACACAGTAAGTTACTGACTCATGCGTAAATGAAATAAAATGAAACATTTTACTGATTTGCCAGTCAGAAATTTACCTTCTATGTTTCCTTCCTTCTCTCTCATATGATAATTCTCTTTAGTCTCTTTGAATGCTTCCTTCTCAATTCCTCTATCTCTAGATTTTGGCTAAGTCCCTTGACTCCTCATTTCTATCTACTTTCATTTGAATGGGTAATGTCTAGTCTGATGCTTTTAAATTTCTCCCATAACCCAGTGATTTTCAAACTTAAAACTACAGTATGAACCCTTCTTCTGAACTTCAGACTCATGTATTCAACCAGCAACCACAATTTCTATAGCTACAGGCATTTCCAAACGATCATGTCCAAAATACTTTCCTTTTATTCCCCAAAATGTGTTTCTTTCAAATCATTACACATTTCTTGTGTAGCAATTCCATCCTTTTAGTTTCGAAGGATAAAAAACTTGGAAGCATTCTTTACAACTCTTTCAATTATACCCTATGTCAGATGTATCAACAAAATACCTGTTGTTTCTACCTTCATTATATCCCCAGAATCATTCCAACATTCACTGCTCTCCCATACAACTTCCCTGGCTCAAGCCATCATCATTTCTTTTCCTTATCATAGCCACTAATAGATCTCTCTGATTCTTCCATTACTTCTGCAAACTATTCGTAAGGCAGATAGAGTGATTCTTTAACGATATAATTAACATAACTTCCTTTCTCTGTTATCTCTGCATTGCCTTCCAATTGGAAAGCCTTAGATCGGACACTTGCTCTCTCTTACCTCATCTCCTGGAATACCTCCATAACTGAGTTTCCCTTTTCATTTAGTGCTTTGCTAAAACTGCCCCCCTTACGATATTCCTATCCTCCTTTTCAGATATTTTTCCCCATAGCACGCATCACTAATGAACATAATATAACATTAATTTACTCATTATAATTTTGTTCTATTTCCACCAACTAGAATGTAAGCTTCATGAGATAATTTTTATCTATTTTGTTTACTGCAAAATCTGCAGAACTTTAAAGAACTTGGAATGTAATAGGGTTTCATTCAATAGCTGTGAATAATTAAGTGAATTAAAAGCTGTTATTATTTAAAGAGTCTTTTTCATATTATCTGATATTAATTACAAGCATTTTTAATTTGAAGCCTGTTCAATTGTATCAATCACATTGTACATGCTCAGTCATTTTGAAAATCATCACTTTATCATATGTGGAATGGTGATTTCTAAAATCTTAAAATACATTTAAGATTTTAATTTATATTGAAGATGAATTTAATTAATTTATCTCCAACTATATTAAATATCATTTTTAATAATTCTGAAAATATTTTAAAGATCTTAATGACTTAGAATCATTATTGTCCTACAATGCATATGGGCTTACCTTTAATTTGCATTGGTGTTTCATTATACACAGGAACTTAGTTGTTATTTAACATAGATTTTTAATAACAGTTAATTTTGTTTTTAATTTGACTCTTTCAAGTGACAGTGAATGGCAGAAATTTAACTCTCACGTCTGAGCTGTGCTACCCCATTATTTTGCTACCAATAGTTTTAATGAAAACAGAAGGACCCGTTAGCCAAGAGTTTTTTGTTGTTGTTGTTGTTTTGTTTTGTTTTGTTTTTTCATTTTACTAAAGTCTTTTATGCCTTTAAAAGCACCCTTTGTCTTTCTGATAATTCACCATTCCCCATTGTTTCAATAGCAGTATTAATACAAGTCACTTCAGATTTTGGTTATATTTTACCTCTCTGCAGCTTTTACTAAATTTTTAACTCTCATTCACACTAGCTGTGATATGATTCTCCCCTCATTTCCAACCTCATCCCGCTCTTTTCAAATAAGTCTAATTATGGGATCCAGAGCAATAATTAATGATGAGAAAGGCTTTTATTTCCCTTCATCTCTTTGAGATAACAAATTTGTCAATTGATATTTCAGTGTTAAGTATCTCAATGTTAATATCTCACTGTGAAATCGTTGCAACCTTGGTTATTCCACCCACGATGATGTCCTGAAACCACAACATTCAGCCCCAATATCTCTATCAGATTTACCTAGCTAAATGCCTGGTGAGGGGAGAAAAAGTCATATCTGTTACTCACTCATCACAACGTTTGTGGCTGAGACCGCTGGAACAAAAGAGAGATTAAGAAAACACAAAATATTTATTTAATATATTTTAAATAATATAAGAGACTTTAGAAATGAAGACTCCTCCCCGCCCCCAAACCAGGAAAAACTGTATTTTTATGGACACTCATGTGGAAGAGGATAAAGGGTATGACCTAATGGTAACAAACTGAGGGAAAATTAGCAAGGCCTGCTTGTTCAGATTCTTCTTGGTGTATCTGTTGATTTTTCTTCCTCGGGTATGGGTCTGAACACCTGTCTCATGAAGATATTCAGGGGAGAAGGGAAGCAGAAGATCAGAGAGTGATCTTCCTAGGTTTTATGGCAGAAAGAAATGAAAATATGTCTGGGGCAGGAGTTGGGGAGCTTCAGCTGTTTTCTCAAATGCCAAGGTATTTTGGCATAGGGTTTTCTGCATGCCATCATCAGTTAAGGGGTGTCATAATTTTCCAGGCTGCCCTGTACGTATCCTTCTAAAATTATATATTTTCCATGCTGATTTTACTGCAGTATAGAAAGCAAATAAATAAACAAACAGGATATTACAAGATGAGCAGTGGGAAATAACAAGATTGCTTACATTCTTGTAACGGAAGAATCTAGTCTACATCTTAGATTTCCTGGTAAAATTATAATAGGAGCAGACAGGAAGTATAGCTTAATACATCTCCTTCTAAGAGTAAAAGTCTCAGAAGAAATCACTTTAAATCCACACTGTATGATAGAAATATAAGGAGGAAACAAACTTAATTCTAAACGCATTGGTAGCCACTTGTTAACAATTATTTTTAAAAGGCCACATTAATTTTAATAATATATTTAGTTCAATGTATTTTAAATATTATTTCAACATGTAATCAGTATAAAAATTATTACTAAAATAGTTTATATTCTTTTTCCAGTATTAAGTCTTAAAATCCAGTATGTATTTTCTGCTTATAATGCATTCAGTCCAGACTGGCCACATTTCCTGTGCTCACTTGCAGTACCAGGCTGGTGGTTGCCATATTAGCCATTGCAGCTTGAGGTAGAGTAGGGATAAGTGAAAAGCACTCCTCTTTGATTGGAGAATGCAATTTGTATCCGTAGAGACCACATTCAGGATAAGTCTTGGGAGATTTCAGCCAAATCCAGATCTGTCTCCTGAATTTTCTCTCAATGTGGCAAAAGGGCTGCTCAGGGAGTATTCTGATTTTAGGAACTACTAATCTTCTAATCTTCTTTCCCCAGCGGCTTTAAATCAATTCAGGACAGGCAAAAGAGACCTGAGGGAAAAGAGAATTGTCATGTCACACCTGCCTACTAAGTAAACTTAACTCCTTACATGTCTATTTCTGTATCCATACAATGGAATTCATAATATTACCTTTCTCATAGGATGGTGGTAGGAGTTAAATGAGACCATGAAGATAAGGGATAAGCCCAGCACCTCAGAAAATAATTATTACACAATAAATGCTAGCCTCTTATCTATTTCTGTGCAAGTCAAGGCTAGTTTAACCTAAATACATTTCAACATTGTTGACTCATAATAGGCCTTCAACAAACTTTGGCTTGTAGGAAGTGTCTACAAACTAAATGCCAAGTAGTTTTTGTAGTGAGTTTTAAATATTTTGAAATTTTAAGAATCTTAAAAAATTACCACTTATGTAATGGTGAAGGGAAATGGTGGAGATGGTTCTTTCCCTATCTGCTCATCACCCTTCTGGTAGCAAAATCAGAAAATGACAAACACATCAAGCACCGAGCATTAACATTACCTTCCCTGAGAATGGACAGAATAATTTTTCATGTTATCCTAGTGCCAAAGCAAAACAAAACAAAACAAAAAACTCCTATAAACCTAGTATTTGCATATAATAAATACATTCAAATTTTTTGTTGTTGTTCAATGAACAAGGTGGTTTATAATTGATATGGTTTGACTGTGTCCCTACCCAAATCTCATCTTGAAATGTAACTCCCCAAATTCCCACGTATTGTGTCAGGAACCTAGTGGGAGATAATGGAATCATGGAGGGGGTTGTCTTTCCCATGCTGTTCTCATGATAATGAATAAGTCTCACAAGATCTGATGGTTTTAAAAATGGGAGTTTCCCTGTGCAAGCTTTCTCACTTTGCTGCCATCCATGTAAGACATGATTTGTTCTTCCTGACCTTCTGCCATGGTTTCTGCCACAATTGTGAGGCTTCTCCAGCTACATGAAACTGTTAAGTCCATTAAACTTCTTTCTTTTTCTTTTGTAAATTGCCCAGTCTCAGGTATGTCTTTACCAGTAGTGTGAAGATGGACTCATACAATAATTCATCTATTTGAGTATAAATGCTCATGACATGTAGTTTATAAACCTTTTATTATGTGCAATGTCTCTGGTTATTCACATTGTTGTAATAGTGAAATACATTTATTTCTCTGGGAAGAAATGAATGTGGGTTTCATAGGTAGTATACTTAACTCAATTTTTCCACCAGATGGTAAAATTCAATTTTCCTTTTTAAGAGCAGAGATAATTTCACCTGATAAAATGTAAACATTGCTAACATATTCTCAGTCTCATTCATTAAAGAGCTTGTTGCCTTTAAACTTGTTTACTGTATCTGTTTCTAACCTCAACTTTATTACCCATCATTTTATCTTGACATTTTTAGTATTCTTCTTGTGCTAAGGAAAGTTTCTTTCTTCCATAATTGATAGGATAAAAAATCTAAGACTTCACAACTAGTTCATTTTTTACTTGGATGGTTCTGCAGCCATTATTTGCAGCAGAAAGCACATTCTTTCCCTGAGGCCAAAACAATTATCTGTGACATCATAAAGAAGTGAAACGGGCACATGTGAAAAATGCTTGATGCATTTACTTGATGAAAAGAGGAGAAAAAGGTTAAAGGTCATTTTGTAAGTGGTATTGGGAAGTATTGAGCATATAGAATGTGACACTACAATACATAGATATACCTTTTTAAAAGTGAAATACTTGCATTCTTGAAATCAAAGCAATGGCCAGTCAAGTATTTATGATTGTCACAGAATGAAGAGCAATGTGTGTTTTCTGCCTGGAAGAATCTCATCACAGTGTGAATGACTGTCTTTTAGAGCAATTTCAAAGAAACAGAAATGCATATAATCAATCATAATACTTTTATAGAAGACAAAACAGTATAAAAGGATAGCATCCCTTTCTTTCATAGATCCCTAGGTTGATAAATCTTTAAGCCTATGGAAATATAAATACAACCAATGCACAGAAAACAAAATTGAAAATAAAATAATAGCAACTGAACATAGAAGCATTTAACATGGAGCAAACAACGCACACTTGTTTTGTGTTTTGTTAAGGTCTACTTTCTTTGTTGTTGTGTTTGTTGTTTGTTAAAGCCCAGACCCTTATGATGAAGGAGAGGCAGCATGATGTTAGGGAAATACTGCTCTGGGTCAGAAGAATCTTGGGTTCTTTTCTCAGCCAGGCTACTAACTAAACTGCGATCTCAATGAACTCAATTTCTCCCCTTGGGTTTCAGTGTCCTTATCTGTAAATCGAAAAGAAATTAGATTAGAAGCTCTCTAAGGTCTCTTTCAGTGCAAACATTCCCCATTTCTAATTTTACATTACAAATCTACTTCTGGTCCCAGTGGAAAAGAAATAGAACCTACAAATCTGTCCTCAGTAAATAGTGTACAGTAAATGAACAATACTATTTGTGTGCTTTCTCTGATTCCTGTTCACATATGAATTCTTTTTATAATTAAAAATGAAGCTATATTGTTTTGCTGTTCAGGAGAGAATAACTAAGTAGAAATAAATAATACAGTAATATATATTTGTTTTATTGTATCATCTAGTAGAAAATATTCCTTAAATTTTCCTTTCATTCAATCTAAAATTTTCCTTTTATTTAATATCAAATATCGCAAACATAAGCCTAATTTTAAGAGCCTGCCTTACTTAATATTCATTAAACACGATTCCAAAATTTCTGTTTTCTGCTGATGGCATGTCAGCATCACATTTTTCCCATCTTCTAAGATCTATCCATCCACAGCCTTCCATCTTTTCATCATAAGTCAGCTTACATCTAAGCAACTCAAATTCAACTTCTCAGCAACTTGCAGAAAAAAGCACCAAGAGTATAAATCAATAGCAGTAAATGCTAAACCTGAAATTTTACCATAAAAAGGTTTTAACATGATGGCCATGTATGATCTGAAGTTGTATGAAAGTGTTATCTCCGAGATAGAGATATGTGATATGAAGAAGAGAGATGAGGAAACAGTTTAGCAAGACGGCAGAGACATCAAGAAGGCTGTCATTCATAGCGGAACATTGGAGTGACTATCCTGTTGTCACCTCTGTTTGTGGCCTTATTATTTCTGTATTTTCACTCTCTTCCTGCTTTTCCCAAGTTTAATTGCTTGGGTCCTTCTCACTCATAGATTGATCACTTCACCCTCTCTTTCTTCCAGCCTGCCACAGAAAAGTCAAAGTGTGATTAGCTTGTAGCAGAGTGGCTCAGTGATCTTTTTGTACAGCTAGTCCCATTTAGGCCAGATTTCTAGAAGGCTTGGCCTTTCATAGCCAAAATGGACATTTAAAAGTGCTTTGTTGGACAAAAGAACTGCCAGTTCCTGGAGGTAAATAATGTTTCTCCTATAAAAGGAAGATTCTGCAGTGTTTCCATTAAATTGTATTTTTTTCTTCTTTACACTCGCAATAAATCCCCCGTCGCTTGGACCAACACAAATGAATCTCTGTAGCTTACAATCACAGAGATCAACTAAAATAATAAATATTTCTTGCTTGTTTTTCAAAGCTTGTGTATCCTGGGATGGAGATGGAGGAAAATAGGCTGCATGATACTTCTTTCTCCCATAATTGTCATTGCTTGAAAATTACAGTAGAGCAACAAACCTGTTTTCCAACAGCATATTAATTTAATTATTGCTTTATAGCTGAATTATTATTCTTTCATTTTCAATGCAGTTACAATTATTTTAAATATATACACGTTGAATAGCTGCCAAGGGACTGAAATGAGAAGTGAAAACTAGTTGACCTAGCTTCGGACCCTCTTTCCAATTCATCCCAGTGCCTTTAAGTCTGCAAGATCCTACATTGTTTTTCCTTCTCCTTCCCCTTCTCGAACTCTATGTCAGCCTCTCTGGCCTTTTTCCTAGCTCTTAAAGACATGAAGCAATCCTCATACCCCAGGACCTTTGCACTTGCTGTTCTTTATGCCTCTAAAATCTCCCCTCAGGTATACACATAGCTGAATCTCAATTTATGCACACCTCTGTTCAAAATTTATCTTCTCATATATATGTCACTTGCATATATACTTATTCTGAATTAGCATCTCTCAGTACTCTTTATGCCCCAGTATTTCTTTTTCATAGGCCTTAAATCTAATATAAAAGAAATTAGATTATCTTATATATTTACTGGGTTATTATTACCATTTTCAAAATTGATGTCTGGAAAGGAAGGTTGATGACTGTAGAAATATTGTTTCTTCTGTTCATTGCAGTATCCAAAGGACTTACTATAGCATCTGTCACAGGGTAAGTGTTCAATAAATATTTATTGAATAAATGAAGGAAGACATTAGTGTAGGAAAATATGTTGAAAATCATATAAAGTTATTCAAACATAAATCAAGAAAAAAATGGACAAGTAAAATTTACATAATTCTGAAATTTACTTCTAGGGTCCTTAATGATATTCACTAAAGATTCCCCATTTGATAACACTAATACTTAGTGGCTTGGTTAAAATAAGCATTTGCTCTCTAGTTATTTAAATACTGATATCTCTTAATGTGAAGTATCATTCAGATCAATACTCTTTTGGAAGAGTAAAGATAAACTACTCACTTGAGTTTCTGATAATTTTTATGAACCAAAAATATTGTAATTGAAAACATTCAGTTTCCCACTATTCATTTGATTTTTAAACCCTTCTTAAATTATACCATAAGCATAAAACCAGTTATAAAATACCCCTAATTTCTGACATGTTACAGAAATGGTTATGTGCATAAAGAAGTATGTAAGCAATCTCAGTGTTGGGCTATTTAGAAAATGCACAGATTTTTCATTTTTATTTAATCATCTAAATTGAATCAGATTTTGCAAGTAAGCACTAATGACACTTTAAAAGCCTGGTAAAAGCAGAATGAGTGTAGAGTGTTATAATACCCATGTTTCTGTAGTTTTCCCCTTGACTAAATAGAAAAGCCGTGTTAATGCAGTATTTCTTGCCTGCCTGTTTATCAAGCCATGTTAGGGTCAGGCTTGCTGGGACTAAACTGGTAGCCTATGACTATAAGGAATGTCAGGTAAATGGATGTAAATTGTCTGTCTTCTGACCTAAGGGCTCAGACACAAGCACAGGGGACAAGTGTCCCACAAATGCAGCCCATTAACCAGAAAAGCCCTGTGCCTGTGTATAGGGACAGAAGGTTTCCAACAGCATGCAAGTAAAAACCTCACTGCCACTTAGCCACAATTTTTCTTCCAAGTGTAAAAGAAATTCATTCTCTGAGCCAACAATATTCAGCTTGCAAATTCTGTCTATTCAGTTCTAAGACACCGACTATCTACCTAAAGCTCTGATTAAGAAGGAAAAATAGGATAGTCTCCAGGGGCATACTAATTTCAAGCTTATGTGAGTGCGCTCATAGATAAATTCACCAAGGTTACAGTGTGCTTGCTTGGCAATTTATCTAGATTACATGACAAGAAAGTGCTATGAAAAAAAAAACCTGCCCAAAATACAAAAATAATCTTTTATTTAAGTGAAGTACCTAAAGAAACACCAATTCTGACGGAACTATTAAATGTTAATACAGTAGTGCTACTTTCTCTCAAGAGCTTATAAGTAAGATATTAAGAGGAAGGAAGCAAGGATGAAAGGGAGGAAGAAGAGAAAGAGAAAGAGGGAGAAAAAAGTAAGAAAGACAGTGTACTTTCTACTCTAGGCTTGTTTAGACCCAAATTAATTTTGTGACACCTTTTACTTTACTTTAGCATATGATGTGGTATGTGTGGGGTATGGTTAGGGTTTGGGAATGTGAGAATTTGTGAGTTGCAAAGTCAGAAATTCTCAGTATTATATTTGAATTAAGACATTTGTATTAGGATTGTCATCAAAAATTTTTAACCAGAAAACCCATAAATAAAAAGACGCTGGGAAGTTTTCTACCCAAGAGTCACTCAAACAGTTTATATGTGGCCAGAATTCCCTGTCTTTTGTTTCTTGGGGTCATTCATTTATTAATAAGCTTCTGGTAAAACATGAACATTGGGTTAAGGTTGGATATAGCAGTCAACAAAACCAGAATGGATTTCTGCACTTGTGAGGATTACATTTTAGTAGGTCTGGCAGATATTAATTTTTTTAAAAAAGCAGATGCACTGAACTATATTAAATAAATGTAATGCACACATCCACTTAAAACAATTATGTTTAAAAAGCATATGTGATCAATGTAATAAAGGAAACTCTCCAGGCTAGCACGCCCAAGTTAGTATTTTATATTTTGATGGTCCTATATCGTGGTTTTGTGTTCAAATAGTTTTACAGAAGTTGTTTTTATTCTTTTATATTCTGACTGTCTAAAGAATGACTTATTAGGTTTTAAATTTGAGCTATGATACAATTGGCTAAATAGAAACCTTTTAAAGTGTCTAAGGTATCTTGCAAAGAAGACACCAGGAATATAAATAATGCAAAGATGAAAAATTGCTATGAAAATGTTTGTGCTATAGCAAGCTTTTATCATTTATTTGTAATTTAGCTTCCTTGCTATGACTTCTTAGTTTTTAAAATATTAAAATGAGATTATTTAAATAGATGAAAGAAAAATCATTAATTCATTTCTCATTCTCTGTGACAGTTATCATGATCTGTCAGCCATAAATATGTCCAAGTGTGATACCACCAGGATTTGTAATAGTATTTCGTTGAATGATTTGTATTGATTTGCGTGAAAAGTTGATCAAAAGATCTTTCTTATCAAATTAATATACTTCCTGGTTAAAAACAGCTGTACTTTTGTGCTATTTATGTGAATAGAATTTATGACCATCATAAGAGACACTAAAGTTTTTCATATCTAAATATTGAATTTCTGTTTGTAAGAAGATGTTTGCCCTTTATGACTATAGTTAATAATTGTGTTTCAGGTCCCATCTTGACTTAGCTAAGTCATTCTTAAGTTTTGCACTGAGTATAGAAAAAGCACAAGTATCTAGACTGCTGATTTTATTTGCACATTATGAAATATTTGCCAACACTTGACTTATGCTCATTGATTTACTTCAGTCTTCACCTATCAGTGAAAAGATGACAAAGTATCCACGTGTCACTTTTTCCTTTATGTTATTAAGGCATATACAGTCTCTGGTACTGATAATAATTTAGAAAATTATCCAAACCTGAAGGCTCCAAGTTTCCATTTTTAAGGTTATATTTAGCTCCTGTACCTTAGGATACATAAACTTTAAGTGCAATTTTATAGCATTTCATGAATTTATTAATCTTTTGAGCTTTAAACTTCTTTCACCTGTAAAATCGACTTACTTTTAAATATAGCTATTCTGTTTCACAAGATGATTTTGTTGTTCAAAAAAATTTTTTCTTTTATTTATTTATTTATTATATTTAAAGTTCTGGGGTACATGTGCAGATCATGCAGCACTGTTACATAGGTATACACATGGCATAGTGGTTTGCTGCATCCATCCCACCCTGTCATATACCTTAGGTATTTCTCCTAATCTTATCCCTGCCCAATTCCCCTACCCTCTGCTATCCTTTCCCTATTGGACCCAGCAATCCCATTGTTGGGTATATACCCAAAGGATTATAAATTGTTCAACAAATTTTAAGGAGAAATTTAAATGTGAAAGAAAGATCATGAATCAAAGTACTGCTTTGTGTTTATACCGTGGGTCAGAGGACCGATTTTTAGAAGCTAAGTGATCTGTATGGGTACTGTGATATCTATTCAGTTTTCATGTACACACATTTAACATCCCGATAGAATTCTATATTTCATACCTCTTTCCTGGTATCTTTTCTAGTACACTGAATAGAGTAGTTGTTTAATAATAATTTTTGGTGCTGGGAATACAAAAGAAATGGACAAATCAGAGTGCCTTTTTAAGACAGGCTGGGGAAAACCACTCATTCTGCAGCTGTCAATCATTAATCACAGAAGGTGTACTTTTGTGACAAAAGCGTTGTCTAAATTTTATTATAAAATTTTAGAAGTAAAAGCACCTTAAAGGGCAACTAATCTAATTTGTTCTTGTGCATGTGTGGAGTGGGAGACAGCAGGTGGAAGGGAGAGGAGATAACATGCATGGCATTGGAAAATAAAATAAGACCTCTGCATATTTTAACTACTGTCAGGCTTTCGGCATTTACAGGCTAATTAGAGAGACCCTCCCTTTTAAAAACAATGAAGTGTCATTTGGCTTTTGGCACTCATGTGCACTGAAGTAGCCAGCACTCACTGGGCTGCTCAGGACTATTGACACCACAGCAGATACCTCACTTTGACATCTTCCTGATTCCCATTGATAGTGTCTGTTGCATTAAGCCTCCAAGTCTGAGTATTGGAACAGAGCCCATTCATTCCATGTAGCCTTTGTCCTTTATAATAAATATAATATTTATATTAATAAATATAAATATAATTTGTTTTAATAAATATAATAAATATATAATATCATATTATTATAAATGGGCTTAAATTTCCTTTAAAACCAATTAGTTTTACATCATAGAAATCTAGACTCTGAGGCTGTAATAATCATTTTGTCTATCTCCCTCCCAAACCCAAATAGAAAACTTGAATTCCATTTGGCATAAAATCTCTGCCTTCCTGCTACCTTTGTTATTCATGAAACTTTTGATAAGATCTGCCTAGAGACCCATGTCTATTAATTTAAAATGTAATCTTATTTTTAATTTTAAAATTTGAATGCTACTCTTTTCCCTTAGTGTATCTCAACTTACCTGCTTATTAAAAGTATAGTTTTGATTGTTGTAATGTAGGGAAGACTGGTGAGATTTCAAAATCAGTAATTAACGACATCAAAAATGACTTCTCAATTACATAAGACCTTCCATCTTGAGACAGCACTATTGGAAGCAACTTTCTTCCATTAATCTAATTTTTTTGTTTTTTTTTTCTTATAGAATTTCACTACAACTGTTACAGCCTCTTCATTAAAGAACATGCTTAGTACTTCTTCCCTGTTACAATCTTCCCACCATATAAATGCTGCTCTTTGTATACAAGCATCTTATGTCTCCACGTTAGACATCCCCAGTTGACTTAACACTTGTTTGTCATCCTGCTCTTCCTGTGACACCATGCCCTCAACACACACACCTCTTGAAAAATCCTTTGTGACTATTTATATCCGATTCAGAGTATCTCATTAGTTATGATTCCATTCTATATTTCCTATAAGATGCTATACTTTCATATAGTTTTATACAACTTACAAGTGTTGTCTGCCCAATGAACAGACATTGTGGAAGCTGTCACTGCTCAGACTCACAGAGGACACTTCTGCTAATGTAGCCTAAAGTTAAATTAGCTTTTCTCAGCTTCATGACACTGTTCACATGTATTGACCTTATTACTGATTAACACACTTAGGTTAAACTTCCTTCTGTCTACAGTATATATTTATGTATTTTTTTAACCCAGGGAATGATTTTTTTTAACCCAGGGAAAGATTTTAGGATTGTCATTCAACTTGAATTATTTGATAAGCCAGGTACTTAAATATATTTTTGTCTTCATTTAAAATAATTACTTATGCCATTTTATGTTATTTATAGCATTCACTCACATACCCTATAACTTCATGCAAATCTCCAGATGCAATGGAAACATTTGAGTGCAGAGACAGAACAATAACAAAGTAGAGAAGCTACATTATACGAACATGAATTCAGGAACAGCCTCACACTATAGAATCAAATATTTTCCAGAAATTTATTGTTGTATACTATATTGAAGTAAGCTAAGAGTATAACAAAAATAACTAACTTCTGAAGAGCTACTTTATAGCATGATGACTATAGTTAATAATGCTGTATTGCATTCTTGAAATTCACTAAGAAAGCTGATCTTAAGTATTGTTACCATACATAAAAATTATAACTACGTGAAAAGGGAGATCTATTAATTTGGTTAATTGTGGTAATCCTTTGACAATGTATACATATATGAAAATATCATGTTGTACATCTTAAATACATACAGTTTTTATTTGTTAAGTGTACTTCAATAAAGCTGGAACAAAATCTAAAGCAAAAAACAAAAACAAAAAAAATTAAAATAAACTCAATATATCTCTAGTCTTAAACGTTCAATAAATATAACCACAAAATATATACATAAAATAAGGAACTATGTTTGAACATAAAACAAACTCAAAAAGGAAAAATGTATAGTTAAATAACGAGGGACAGGAATTAATGGAATATTCTGAGTGGGATCTAAGTAGTCGCACAACATATCTTTAAAGAGTTTATGTTTGCATAACTTGGGAGATATGCTTAAAGACAAAGCTTCCAAAATGAAAGCAGATGAAACAGTGTTCTTCTCATCACTAGAGACAGACAAATAACATCTGGCTAAACATATTTCTGATTATTATGATGGGATTCATAATTTTTTTGACAGCCCTGCTACTGTGCCTCTGGATTCTTTCTAACTTTGATATCCCATGACTCATAAAGAATAAAATATAAAAACAATTATTTTCTATGCTTACAACTATGGTTGGAGGATAACAAAGAGATGGGAAGGATAAAGTCTAATCGCATATTGGCTTACCAAAAATGAAAGAAGACTAGCATACTATGTTAAGCAATTATTTTCTGGACAACCTGGGACTGATGAGTGACACATCAGGTAGCTCAGAGATCCATGCTGATTGATGTTGTTGGCTGAGGTATTTTCGAGAGGTGACAAATGAGTTGTGCTTTGAAGGCAAAGAGTAGAGTGAGATGGATGTTCCAGGGAAGACTTTGGTAAACAGTGAGCTGTGGAAACATAAAGCAATAAGATTGTGAAAGAGATTGACAGGTCATCTTCATCACCATCCCACCTTACTTTGAGACTTTATCCATTCTGTCTAAGAGGGTTGGATAGCCTAGAAATTGTTAGAGTCCTAGGCTGTTTCCAGAGCAGTGCATTTCAACTAGCATTGTTCATGCTGACTGCCGACTGGTCTTCATACCTGTAGTGCCCTGTTGATACTGATATTTGGTGTTACTGCTTTCTAATCATCCCACATACCATGTCAGACTGATCTCTTAAAAATACTTTTTTCAAACTTAACTCATCCGTTTCAGAATCTATAATCATGGCCAATAGTTCATTTCTGTTATATAGCCTGATCGTAAAGTTCAGGCTATACTGCTCTAAATATTGTCCATTCATCCTCTAATTTAATCCTCATGAAAATCTAAGAAATGACAACTTAATATTAGCAAACACAAATGGACATTTGGTTGTGTGATGCCTCATATAAGTTTTTTTATTTGACTATTCATTAAATGAATATTATATGCTGGTCAATAGTGCAGGGTGGTAGATCTCAACTGGGGTGAATTTTGTCCCCTAGCTGAAATTTGGCAATGTCTGGAGACATTTTTGTTTGTCACATCTGAGGTGGGTGGCTGCTGGCGTCTGTCGGGTATGCTACTAAACATCCTACGCTTTTTAGGACAGCCCCCCACAATAAAGGATTATCTGGTAATACATGCCAATAGGCTGAGGTTGCGAAATTGCAACGTAAGGTTAAGAGATATAGTGCCTAGCAAATCAGACACTCTGCCCTCATAGAGTTCATGTCATTTGTTTGGAAGGCAGATATAAAATCAATAACCACAAAATTAAATATATAGTATTAAATATGATAAACCAAAGGAAGATAAAATATAGGGGACCAGAAAGAATAAAACTGGAGGGATCGATTTAGATTCTGTTGGAGGGAAGGGCCAGGGAAGACTCTTTGAGAAAGCTATATTTAAACTGAAATTTAATGAAAAAATACGAGTTCACAGGGCTAAGTATGTGCAGAGGATCTAGAGTGGGAAAAACATCACACATTCGGAGAGGAGGAGAAAAGCCAGGAGGAAGGGACTAGAGTGAACTGGGGTATGTGGGTGAGAGATGAGGCTGGACTCTGATTGACTTATGTATTTATAAGTCTTTTCTCTCTAATGATATTGTAGTTCCCATGAGGAGAACATTACAAATACAGTATTTATTTTCTATCCCATGGAGCCCTTTAAACAATATTGGGACATAATAGGTAAACAATAACTTCTTGCTAACTTGACTTGTGCATTTTCCCTAAGAATCCAATTTCTAGATTGTATTATGCCTGTTTTCACTTTGGGGGAATGGTAATGCATTTGACAATTTTTCCGATTAATTCGGGAATTGCTTCCAATCGCAGAACCAGCCTGAGTGCTGCCATTTGTCAGGCAGTCACCATCTCCGCAGGCTGCCCGGGGCTGCACTGAGCTTTTCATATAATGACTATTAGTAAATCACTTGTTGTTAACTGGTTTTATTTTTGAATTTGAATAAAAACCATAGATTTTGTTATTCTTCCTAAAGAATTCTTTCTAAATACCATTTTTCTCTCTATTAGATATTAGTAAATTGTTTAAAGAGTAGGGCAGATAATCATTTTGCTATATGAAGAATTCATATGATTTATAACACCCTGAATTATTACAATCCATTTAATACCAGGAGTAATCCAATATAAATACTCATAAAACATTTAAAAATATGATAAAATAAAAACCCCTTGGATTCTAAGATTTTCTTTGGAAAACATTTCAGTTACTATTAATATAAGGGAATAAATTTTTTAAAGGCCATTTTAAAAGTATTCCATAAAAAATATTTTGATTAATTCCAAATACTCCCTGAACTTATATTTTATAAAGTTAAGGAGTCAATCTAGATTAGCGAAAATATAAAAATTCTTCACACTTCTAAGAAGTGATGATTAATATATACATTATCATTTTAATTAAAATTAAAAGAATCATTTTGGTCTGAATTGGTGGAATTTTGACTAAGCTTCCTCTAGAGGATAAAGGACTGATCTTGAAATTTTCATAAAAGGAATAATATGTTTTGATCAAAATAGAAAAATGAAACACTTTCATATAATTGGCATCCAGTTAAGTATGCTGAGTTGAATACTTTGTTAGATTATTCTCTGTAATGTTTGTTAGTGTGTTTAGCATATCCTGGCTGCTTTATGTGCTCCAGAAGTGATTATTGAATGACATGATGAATAAATAATTATTAAATCCCACCTGTGTCATACACCCTGAAATAAAATTTAAAAATATATGCACACCCATAGAGAGATGTTTTATGATTATTTTAATAAAACCTTGTTTGGGGCAATATATATGTTTAGGGGAATTCAAAAATATCTCTCTAATTAGCACTTTACTTTTTCTCCATTCTCTTTATTTCAAAAACTGCTTGCTTTCTGGAGTAAGCCTGTTATTATTCCTCTAAGGCCACAAAAATGGCACAAACTTATCAAAAGGTCAGTTCAATCTCATGTTCCTTTGGCCTCTTGCCACCTATGGGATAAAGTTCCTGATAGAGAACTGTGTAATCAATTCAGAGAATGTTGGGGTTGGAGTAATGAAAAAGAACGAAATATATGAAAAATTCATTGTTCTTCACTGACATATATACCGTTCTTTGATTTTCATCAGACAGTAAATGAGGAGAACCTGAAGTCTTGTTTGTGTTAACAGGACTCTTTTAGATGCTGGACAACTCCTGTAAATAAACACTTAGCTGTCATGAAAAATTCTACCACTGCATACAAGAAAAGACTTTGTCACACTGGAGCCTAAATGTAGACAGTGATTTTCCTGACTGGCTACTGTTAAAAATAATTTACTTTAATAACAAAATGCATGGAAGAGAAGGTGCAGCATGAGATGATATTACCATATAGGATTCAGAGGCAGGTGTGAGATTTACAGTTCATTAGGCATGCTGATTACATTCAGCATTAAATTAATATAAAGCGATAAGAAGAATATCAATTTTGCAAGTATATTTTGGAAAACACTTTCTGCTTAATCTTTAAGTTAAGTGCTGCAGATGAGGTTAAAATTTTTCCATCTAGAACAAAATTTCACTAACATATTGAATTTTAGTGTAGTTACTAGCATGCCTTAAGTATGCAGATTTCTCTAAGTGATAATAATTTAAAGTCTTATATGTGTGAATGAGAGGCACTGTATAATTTATGATATTAGAATGGCATAACATGTTAGAGCTGAAAGCGACCTTAGAAATCATCTAAAACTGTCTGCGTCATTTTACAGGTGATGAAACTTATACTAGTAGAGTCAAATGATTTCTTGAATTTTCATGATAAATTTCTGAAAGGTTTTCCACCATTTTTGCTACCCACCCATTTAGCTTAAGCATAGTACACAGTTAAAAAAAATTAAATCGCATATTTTTACTTGCAAAATTCAAAATGAAGTTTTGTTCTATTGCTTCTTACTAATTAGTAAATAATTTTCAGGTTAAAACCATTGCAAAAATATAATAACATTTTATGCAAATACCTGATATATTTCACACAGATAGCTTGTTTCGGAGGTAGATAAATATGCTAAAGGGCTCAACGTGCATTTTGCAGTGTGTAAGAGACAAGCATTTTTATTTTGCTGTTGATCTGTTGCTTTTAGCCATGAAGGAAGGAATGCACTTTGGTTTGCTTTTTTCACAGCTTCTTTTCTCATGTGTCTTAGAGTGACACAAATAGGCTGACAACAGATTCATTACCTAAAGCTCAGCTGAAAAATTAAACGATACAGCTAAAAGCCAGAATCGGCCTGAACTTCCTCTGACCATTACAGGATTGACTGAACCCTACAAACTGCAGAATAATAAAGTGGTGAAATATTTGGGAGAAAAAGAGGTTGCGGATAAATCACTAATCAGTCTTGACTGACTAAAGACGGAAATACTTTTTAAAACGTCTATTCCATTTCTAAATTATTTGCCTTTCTAAATGGAGGAAAGTTGACTTTTTCCCAGTAATCCACTCAGTAATTGTCTCACGTTTTTACAAAGGAATATAATTATTTACTATAACTTTTCCACATTCAGGTTATCTGTTGAGCATTAAAGGAAGCTAGTTTCAGCACCCGTGGCAGTGAAGCTGTACCAAACTGAAGTCAGGAACCTGAGAAATGTTTGCTTTACATACGTTCAGGTGATATTGTGTATAAATTAATACATAATTTATATTTGCTAAAAATAAACATTTATACACTAAAAATGGTGAGAACACTAAATTTTTCTAGTTTGTATTTGATGTCTTTTAATAATTTCCGAAGTGGGATTGATTCCAAAGCTTTCTTTTCCAGTAAGGGACAAATTAACATTCTGTTTTGAATACAGAGAGTCCTGAATCCCACTTTTTTAAAGAGATTTTTGCATGATTTTCCTTTATATTGTTTCAGGGGGACTATATAATGAATCTTTTGTTATTTATTTATTTTTATAATTTTCACTTCAGGGAAAAATTATAAGGAAGTAAATGTATCTTCAGAGTCTAGAAGATTTTGGTAGGTGTGAACAACATGCCCAAAGGTAAAACTAATCTTATGTCTTATTGAATATGTGCCAACACTTTCTCCTTTATCATTAAATAAAGAAGTTATTTTTAAAAAGCTTCAGGGTTTATTATTCCGGGGTACCTATGTAATATGAGTGAAATAAAACGAAGCAAATAAAAATCTTTTTTACTGTGGGTACCATCTAGATAATAAGTATGTGTGATCACAGAGGTATATCTTCTAAGGAGTTACATCCTGAATCATTTAACTTTTCTATCTCCCTGCTCCGTCTTGAAGGAAAATACAAAGGATGGAGGAGGAGAAATAGATTTAATAGTTTACTATTCTGTCTAAAAGCTTCAAAGTTCCCTAATGTGTTTATTCAGAATTATCCCAACACGATATTGTTCTTCATGGTTGTCTGATTTGCTTACACTGTATGATGCCCTCCCTGTCTTAACAGGTTAAAAGCAGAATGAATGTCATAGAGCTGTGTGAGTCTTTTTCTGATAAATAGAACCCTTAGTGGAAGTCTAATAACTTCAAACATAAAATATTGATCCTGCTCTACTTATTCTTGTGAATTCATTTAATATTGCAAAATCTTATATTTTCACAGTTACATGAAAAGCAAAATATAAGGTTACAGTTTATTTTCCAGATGTGACTGGTTTATTTTTACAATGCTGAATGTCAAATTATGTTTGCTGAATAATTACAGCAACATTTAATATGATGAAATTTTCAAATTGCCCAGGATTATAATGAATCTAGCTGGTGTAAGTAGGAAAATAAAGTATTTTTATACTTGCAATTGTGCTCTTGCTATCCTCAGATACATAGAAAACAGTGGGAAACTTAGCAGAATCCAGGTGGTCTAAATCTTTGTCTTTTTCTCCCACTTCTACAATGTGATCCTTGAAGGATAAGTCTTTTAAATTAAGTAGTCACTATGACCATTCAAACTGTGAAACTATTAGTAGGTCTAATGGTGCTGTGTGTGTTTATGTGTCTGTAGTGCTATAGCAGAGAATCACCTTCCTCAGCAAGCTTTAAACGTATATAGCCTGGATACAGCCAGAACAAAAGTGGCATATGTTTACACCCATTGGTGGATCAGAGCTATCACTCACAAGATGTGGAAAAGGAAAACAAATGAAGCTTACATATAATATGCCTTAATATTTAAACATTATAAATCATTATAATTAACTATAAATTATTATAAAATATGTTCAAGTCTCCTATCTTGACAAATACAGCTCCCTAATGATCTGGAAGGATTAATTCAAATATAGAATTCTTGGACTCCTGTGAAACCTCACTTAGTATGGTGATGCAGATCCCTGGTCCCTTTCTACTCCCCTTCACACACTGGACTACATCTTAGTAAAGAAGAATATTTGTTTGCACACTAGATCTTACATTCCCACTGCAGCTATACTCCTAAAGACAACTGCCTATTGGTTAACAGTGGGCAAGCCAGAACCCTTTGAGAGAGAGTATCAGGTGGGCTCTGAAGTGATTCAAAGAAATTTGGACAGAGAGTTGCTAGGGTCTTGTGTATTAATCATTTTTATGCTGCTGTTAAAGATATACATGAGACTGGTTAATTTATACAGAAAAAGAGGATTAATGGACTCACAGTTCCACGTGGCTGTGGAGGCCTCAGAGTCATGGCAGAGGGCAAAAGGCAAAAGGCATGACTTAACATGGCAGCAGACAAGAGAGAATGAGAGCCAAGCAAAAGAGGAGACCCTCAGATCTCATGAGACTTACTCACTACCATGAGAACAGTATTGAGGAAACTGCCCCCATGATTCAATTATCTCCCACGGGGTCCCTCCCAGAATATGTGAGAATTGTGGGAGCTACAACTCAAGATGAGATTTTGGTGGGCACACAGCCAAACCATATCGTCTTGTGAGGCTTGACCATAATCTAAAGTCCCCAAACAGCCACATCAGCAAAACCTAGCATCTTGCCAGAAATACAGAATCTCCAGCCACACTCCAGAACTGCTGAAACACAATCTACATTTAAAATGATATGTCAGTAATTTGTTTGCATCAAGGTTTGAAACCCATTGGTCTAAAGGTAGGGTAAGTGTGTCACAGATGCCAGATAGGCACATCCTCTTGGTCCTTCAGACTCTTCTCCCAGGGCTCTCACTAACTTCCAAATCTGGGATGTAAAAGCTGTAAAAACGTTTGTATTAATCACCACAGACACTGGAACTAGCTGGGGTTTCTATTTTTAGATACATGTAAACTAAAGATTTATTTTAATGAGGGATGTTGAGAATAGGGGAAGCTATGTATTGTGTGGGGGCAGAGGTTATATAGGAAATCTCTGGACCTGCCTCTACACTTTTCTGTGGACTTAAAACTTATCTAAAATATTGTCTTATTTAAAGAGTTCTAATAAAATAATTTAAATATACTATACACTTGAAACATTTCATTTCTTACTGATAGAAAATAATGATTATAATAGTAGGCCTCTGTTTAAACAATCAAATGTTTTTATATGGCAGTAGAGAGTTTAGTAGAAATTCAATAGTATTTGTTTCTGCTTAAAGGCACAAGCTCAAATTTTGTTCTATCCATGTGTTAATATATTTTGATACATGATGTATACAGGCAGCTGTTGACTATAGCCCAAAATGCCAGCTGCACAAATTCACAAACTACAACACAGTTCCTTCTGTTTAACATCTAATTATATTTCTAACATTGAAGACTAAAGGCCTAAAGTTGAAGTTTTATTATTTGAGTTTTTGTTGGGGATTTGAGTTTTATCTTAAGCCTACCTTCACTTCCTGTCAACAATAATCATATACATATTGAAAAAATGCAGTATTTGCCATCTCAGTTGCCTTACATGGATTTTAAAATTTTGTAATACTCGTTAGTGTGCTTAAAATGTTAATGAAATTTTAATTAAATAGTTACAAATATTTTTTAAACACATCTTTTATATTTATGTAATCACACACTATTTTTGATGATGAATATTATCCTAAGAAGAATTACTAAGAGGATTAGCAGTCTTTTGGCTTAAAAATTATTTATAGATGATAATACTTTGTTATATAAAATATTTAGTATCTAAATGACATCTGTCCACTTTATATGATCTAATATAATACCAAAACTTGGTTTAGAGTGTGAAAGGAAAAATCGTGGGGCCCCAAAATCACTAAGCTAAAGAGAAAATTCAACCTGGAAACTGCATAGGGCAAACCCGCTTCCCTTTCTATTTGAAGTCACCCCTCTTTTTACTGAAATAAATGTGTATCTCATTGTCTTCTTTGGAAAAGCTAATCAGAAACTCCAAACAATGCAGCCGTTTGTCTCTTATCTATCGATGACCTGAAAGACTCCTCCTCTTTTCTAGTTGTCCTACCTTTTCAGACAGAACCAATGTTCATCCTACATATGTTGATTGATGTCTCACGCCTCCCTAAAATGTCTAAAACCAAACTGTGCTCTGACTACCTGGGGCACATATCAGGACCTCCTGAGGCTGTGTCACTGGTGTGCATCCTCGACCTTGGCAAATAAACTTTCTGAATTAACTGAGATCTGTCTCCGGTTTCAGGGGTTCACAAGAGCATTTTTATTTTGTGTCAAGTATCTACTTAAAATGTTATATTTATTTCAAGTAACTCTCAGCTGAATTTAATAGGATTGTGTGTCCTAAAATTTTTTAAATTGACAATTATATTTAATAGGTTAATATAATTTTAAAATCATTATGTTTACTTACCAATTGATAGGAACATTCAAAATGAATTACAGTTAGGTAATTTAAAAGAATATTATTATAATAACATAATTAATTATCTATAGTTGCTTTTGTTAATAATTATAAATCACCTTATTTAACTTTGTATAAGTTAGGAGACACAGAAACTAACACATGAAAGAATTGTGGAGATAAAATCAATGATGAAATAAAAATAATTAAAAACTGTTGTAAAGGGAAAAATATAGAATGAATTGCTCTTTCATCTAAAAATGGGAGATTTGTTACAAATTAATAATTCGGGAGAAAATAAAAGACATTAGGAATTTGTACATTTTAGAAGGAATTAGTATGTATTATATGAGTAATAAGCAATACTTGATATATTTTATTTTCTTATAATTATTTTAAGAGGAAGATGGAAGAAGACATTTTAAAGCAAAAGAGGTCAGTGTGCTAATATGCAAACGACATTGAAATATGTGGATATTTAGATATCTATAGTCCTCCAACTATTTCAACAAAACTACCCAGAGGATTTCAATGATCTAAAGCACAGGTCCCCAAGCTCCTTGCTTTGGACCCAGTACTCCGGGTCACACCGCAGGAGGTGAGTGGGTGAGCAAGAATTACTGCCTGAGCTCTGCCTCCTGTCAGATCAGTGCTGGCATTAGATTGTCGTAGGAGTGCAAACTCCATTGTAAACTGTGCACACCAGGGATCTAGGTTGTGCACTACTTATAAGAATCTAATGCCTGATGATCTGAGGTAGAACAGTTTTATCCTGAAACTATCACCCTCAGCAGCCCACCCAATGTATGTGGAAACATTGTCTTTCATGAAGCCAGTCCTTGGCGACAAAAAGGTTGGGGACAGTTTGTCTAGAGCTCCTTCCTCAGATTGACTTCACAGAGAGCCAACAGTTATAAAACATAGTGAATTATGAGCTGTGGGTCTGAGATAAGACCATTTACATACATAAAGAGCATCCAAAACTCAATAATATAACATCCACCCTTTGTGAAAATATTTAAATTATTTGAGCAGTCACTTCACCACAGGAGATACATTGATGGCAAAGAGGCAATTGAATAGATGCCTCACATCATTTCTCACTAGGGAAATGCAAATTAAAACCAAAATAAATCTTCACTACCTATCTGTTATTATATCTTAGATGAAACAGGCTTATCATACCAAGTGTTGGAGAAGATGTTGAGGAACTGAAATTCCCATGGACCACCACTGAGAATGCAAAATGCTATTCTCCTTTTGGCAGTTTATTTTGTATTTATTTACTTTTTCTTTTTTGAGATGATGCTTCACTCTTGTTACCCAAGCTGGAGTGCAGCGGCACGATCTCGGCTCACTGCAACCTCTGCCTCCTGAGTTTGAGCAATTCTTCTTTCTCAGCCTCTGAGTAGCTGGGATTATAGGTGCCCACCACCATACCTGGCTAATTTTTGTATTTTCAGTAGAGATTGGGTTTCATCTTGTTGGCCAGGCTGGTCTCAAGCTTCTGACCTCAAGCGATCTGCCCACCTCGGCCTCCCAAAGTGCTGGGATTGCAGACGTGAGACACTGTGCCTGGCCAAATTTGGCCATTTCTTAAAAATTAAACACGCTCCTACCACATGATCCAAGCTTTCATTCCTGTGTAGTTACCCAAGGGAAACAAAATCAAATGTTCGTGGGAAGACTTTGATGTGAATGTTCATAGTAACTTTACTTTTCATATCCCAAAACTGGAAACAACCCAAATGTCTATCAACAGGGACTATGCCTGTAGAATGAAATACTACTCAGCAACACAAAGGAGAAAACTATCAATACACGCAAAAACATGGATTAATCTAAAAATTAATTAGTCAAAAATGCTGAAAAAAGAATACATATTGTATAAAACCTATTTATAAAAGTCTAGAGAATGCAAACTCACTTGTAATGACAGAAAGATCAGTGGAACCTGGTGGGGGTAAGGAGGGATGGGGACGATGTGATCATATTTAAAGTATGTGCAGTTCATTGTATATAATTTTTATCTCTATGAAGCTATTTTTTAAAAATGTTACAAAGAAAAAAAAAATAAAAAGTTGGGGCCAATACAAAAACCATGAAACAGAAGATGTAACTCAGAAACATTTTATGTTTTATAATTTTACATTTTATATACAGTATGCTTGTGCATATGTTTGTGTATATATATGCATCACAGAGGACAGATAAAAAACTGTTTAGGATGGTTTACCAGAGAAGACGTTATCCAGAATTATTGAGGGATGGATTAAATAGGTGCAGAAAGACAAGTTGAGGCTAGATTGAAAAACAATATCAATTTTGCATTCAAAATTAGGAGTTGCTGGGTCATGACATGTTCAGGGCCATTCTTTAGGGAATTTCTAAGATGTGGGATACAGAGTTGATTTAAAAAATATATTTAAAATGAGTAGATTATTCAGAAGACAATTGTAAAAGTATAGGAAGTGCTAAGAAAATTAAGCTGGACTTAAAGCAGTGCCTGTGGAGAATATAAAGATAAATAAGGTATGGTTTTCCTTCCCAGAAGACATGCATGGAACACGGGTATAAAGTCATTTATGGAACAGTAAGAAGCTTGGCAAGATGAAACAACAGAAAGAAAAAAGGCAGGGCAGTTTCTGCAAAATAATTGGAAGGTACTGCTTTTGGATACCAATTGTATCTGGGTAAAATTATTGCAAAGACCTTGAGGTCCCATGCAAAGGGCCAATGCAGAATGAGACAAGGAAGTGCTGTAGGTAATTGATTAGAGATCAGTTGCTTTGTAATTTTTTTTGTCACGGGAGAGGAGATAGTAAAGCTTCCTCAGAGTTGGAACTGATACATTAGTGATAGAATTAGCAGAGTGATTCTACCTCTAGAGAAGACCTCAGTGACTTTCCTGCATGGGGAGTCAGATCAAATGGAGTAACTGGTAGAGTCAGTGTATGTAAGGAAATTTCTGTGGGGAAACATGAAAACTAAAGGAGCTCTAAAGAGAGGTAAACATTTAATATTTAGTAAAATTTTAGATTTTACTATTTTGGAGAAGAATGAATTATGAGAGATGGAGTTAACAGGGTTCTGGTAGGTAGCTAAAGCAATGAGAAGTAAAGTTGGAAGAAAAACACAGGGCTTGTAAGATACAAATGATTGTTATTACAAGACAAGGAATAAAAGTAAAGGGGGGGGGGGGTTGAGGGGAGACAAGGGAAGGACATAAATGGAGGGAGGAGAGATAGTGACAGAGTAGAAATCAATATCACAATATCCTTGATGAGGAGTAATTTTGGGTATAACAGCCTCTGTATTGCTAGCAGTCAAGATACAAAGAGAAGCAATAAGGTACATGGTTCATATTGCTAATTAGTAGGCAGTACACCAGATTGTAGAGAGAGAACTTCCTGGGACATTAGGTCTTATTCTCTTTTTTTAAAAAGACCTTTCTCCTCTTGCCTGGGAATTTTTTATATTGTGTTCCATTTATAAGTATTTGTATGTATTTGTGGTACAGTGTGATACTTCTATGCTTGTATATGTTATGTAAAAATAGAATCAGAGCATTTAGCATGTCCGTTACCTTATACAGATATCATTTATTTGTGGTGATAATATTTAAAATCCTATCTTCTAGCTATTTTGCCATATACAATACAATATTGTTAACCATAGTCACTCAATTGTGCAATAGGAAACTAAAATGTATTTCTTCTAATTGTAACTTTATATCTGCTGACCAATCTCTCCCTACACTTCCCTTCCCTCCCCAGCTTTTGGTAAGCACTATTGTACGCTCTACTTCTATGAAGTTGACTTATTTAGACTCCACATATGAATGAGATCATGCAACATATGTCTTTCTGTCCCTGGCTTACTTCACTGAACACAGTATCTTCCAGATTCATTCATGCTGCTGCAAATGACAGGATTTTATTCTCTTTTTTATGACTGAATTCCTCTGTGTATATGTGTGTGCCTGTCTGTGTGTGAGTCTCTCTGTGTGTAATCTTTTCTTTATCCTTACATTTGTTAAAACACTTAGGTTGATTCAATATCTTCACCATTCTTAACAGTGTTGCAATAAACATTTGACAATATTCTTGATTGCTGATTTTTGCCAAAAATCTAGGTTGCTTCTTCCATTTAGGCAGGACAACTACCCTAGAGGGTAAATTAAGAGATATTGCCTCCCTGGTGAGAAGGTGCAGGCTATTGGGTCTAGAGCTTTGCTAAAGGATTGTAGCTTTGGGAATAAAAAAGTTCAGGCTTCCCTAACCCCAGCACAGTCCACCATCATGACCATGTCTTGACTGATCAGGTGCAGGCTGAATCTCAGGCCTACGTGCCTTTATGCAGTACACACCTTGTGCAGGACCAGCAAATCCATATGTATTAAGATCATTTGAGTCACAGGTTTTATGAAATCTTGGTTTTATTCTACAACAAGAAGTTGTTTAATCCACTACAGAAACGAAAGTTAGAAAGTCATGTAGCTAGATGAAGAAAATACTGATAGCATGTTGTAATTTTTAGAATATGTTTCGATATTTTAACCCTCAGCCCTTAAATTTTAATTAACTTTTCCTGTAGTTTTAATAAATCTTTTACCTTACTGAAATTGTTATTTTGAATTCTGGTCTTATAAAATCATCAATTTAACTATCATTTAATCTAAGGCACTTGTTTATGTACAATTGTGACTGAAATAATTTTCTCCCTGGTGACTCATCACCGGTTATTCTTTTTAACAAAGACAATAGGTCATTATGATTTCTTTAACTGTTATATAAGAAATATTTAGTGTGTAGCCCTACTTCCACACTTAACCCAATTCTTATTTTCCCCAAAGAAAGCTCATTAAGCTTATTTTTGATGACTCAGAATTAGAGGATACCTCTCAAATCCCTTCTCCCACCTACTTCACTGGTTGTTCTGAACTTCAAAGAAAGAAAAACCACAAAGAAATGAATGTTGCTGTTTTTGTGTTTTTTTGAAAAATACATATAAGGAATGGAATGACTGACTTGGTAGTTTTGTAAAATTTCAGGATATTTTTATTTTCCCTTTTACTTTTTAGTACTTTTAAAGATATGTACTCCTTTTTACTTCAGACCAAGGGACAATTTTTCTATATCATCTTTTATGATGGCAGCAACAGTGAGTTAAAATACAAATGCAACAAACACGCTAAATATGTGTTAACAGACCGATTCTACTGCTTCCTCTCATTCATATGTTTAAGCCTTCAATGTGACTGTATTTGGAGATAGGGCCTTTAAGGAGGAAATTAAGATTAAATGACATCATAAGGATGGAACTCTAATCAGGGAGGAATTCTTTGTAAGAGGAAGAGACACCAATACACACAGAGAAAAGGCCATGTAAAAACACAGCCAGAAGATGGACATCTGCTACTTAGGGAGAAAGAACTCAGGAGAACTTACTCTTCCAGGACCTGCATCTGGGACTTCTAGCCTCCAGAACTATGAGAAAATGAATGTTTGCTTTTTAAACCAACCAATGTGTGGCATTTTGCTATGGCAGCCCAGCAAGCATATATTTTAAAGATGCAATATGAGTATATTGATAAACACTAAAATGTAATTTATAAATATTTATTCATATTTTTCTTCAATTGCTCATTTAATTAAATATTTATTGGACTCCATCTGTACTCCAGGCACACTCCCAGCTGCCCCTGGGATTTTAAAGATGGATTGTGTCCACACTGAGTCAATGAAGTACTTAATCCTTTCCCTAGTTATTTCAATTATAAAAATCCTAAAATACATAGAATACAGACATAGTGGCAAACATTTGTTTCCCCGGTTACTTGGGAGTCTGAGACAGAAAAATCCCCAGAAGTTCAAATCCAGCCTGGGCAACAAAATGAGATCTTATCTCTTAAAAAAAAGATAGATGAAATGATAACTAATTGATTTTAAAAGGAATATTGTCTGCCCTTCCCTTGATTCTCTCCTAGAACGTAAGCTCCCCTGATGTCTTGCGTTTTTTACTGTTTTATTCTGATTGTATCAGATACACTATGATCCACCCCCTAAGAATGTTAAAATGATGACTTAAATATTTATTGTTTCATATTGAAAATTTTTAATCTCATAAAATGCAAATAATTTAGATTTGTTTCAATAGCTTTAGGGATACAAGTAGTTTCTGCTTACATGGATGAATTGTATAGTAATGAAATTTGGGCTTTTAGTGTACCCATCACCAAAATAGTATACATTGTAACCAATAGGTGATTTTCTAATTCCATCTCCTATGCTTCTTCCCCCATCTGAGTCTCCAATGTCCATTATACCACTTTGTATGCCTTTGCTTACCCATAGATTAGGTCTCACTTTTAAGTGAGAAAATGTGTTATTTGGTTTTCCTTCTCTTTGGATAATGGCCTACAGTTCCATCCCATTTGCTGCAAGAGATATTATTTTATTCATTTGTATTGTTGAGTAGTATTCATACACACACACACACACACACACACACACACACACACACTACATTTTCTTTATCCATCAATAGGTTGATGGGCATTTAAGTTGATCACATATCTTTGCAACTGTGAATTGCACTGCCATAAGCATACAAGTGCAGGTGTCTTTTTGATATGATGACTTCTTTCATTTTGTGTATATACCCTGTATTGGGATTTCTGGATAGAATGGTAGATCTATTTTAGTTCTTTGAGAAATTTCCATATTGTTTTCCACAGAGGCTGTACTAATTTACATTGAACAAACAGCGTATAAGCATTCCCTGTTCACACCATGCCAACATTTATTTATTTTTTTCTTTTTAGTAATAGCGATTCTGACTAGGGTTCAGTGTTATTTAATTGTGGTTTAAGTTTGTATTTCCTTTATGATCAGCAATGTTTATCATTTTTTAATATATATATTTTCCATTTGTATATATTCTTTTGAGAAATGTCTTTTCTGTTGTTTGCCTACTTTTTAATGGAATTATTTTTTTTTCTTGCTGATTTGAGTTTCTTGTAAATTTAGGATACTAGTCCTTCATTGAATGAATAGTTTGCAAATATTTTCTCCCAATCCATTGGTTATCTGTTCACTCTGTTGATTATTTCTTTTTTGTGTGCAGAATCTTTTTAGTTTCATTAAGTCCCATTCATTTATTTTTGTTTTTATTACATTTACTTTTGTGGTCCTAGTTAGATATTCTTTGCCTTGGCCAATGTCCAGACAAGTTTCTCCTCATTTTTTTTTCTTGAATTTTTATACTTCCAGGTCTTACATTTAAATCTTTAATTCATCTTGAGTTAATTTTTATTTTTATTTATTTATTTATTTTTTTGAGACAGAGTTTCACTCTTGTTACCCAGGTTGGAGTGCAATGGTGCGATCTCGGCTCACCACAACCTCTGTCTCCTGGGTTCAAGCAATTCTCCTGCCTCAGCCTCCCAAGTAGCTGGGACTACAGGTGTGCGCCACCATGCCCAGCTAATTTTTGTATTTTTAGTAGAGACGGGGTTTCACTATGTTGACCAGGATAGTCTCGATATCTTGACCTTGTAATCCACCTGTCTCGGCCTCCCAAAGTGCTGGGATTATAGGCGTGAGCCACTGCGCCTGGCCGTTAATTTTTATATGTTATGAGAGATAGGGACTTGGTTTCATTCTTCTGCATATGGCTATCCAATTTTCCCAGCACCATTTATTGAGTAGGATATCATCTCCCCAGTGTATGTTTTTGTCTGTATTGTTGAAGATTAGTTGGTTATAGATATTTGTTAGATAGGTGTGGTTTTCCCCTTTGTTAGTAATTAAAATTCTTAATATTTACTTGTGGAATGTTTTTATTACAGGGCCAGTGCATTTTTTCTTGATGTTTGTTAAAACTTAAAAATGTATTTATTCTTAGAGTTCTCTTTAGGCTTACTATAATAGGCTTGGTATATACTAAGGTATTATTATCCATAAGAATTACAACATTTTGAATCTGTTGGTATTGGGCTGTAGTGTTATATAAGTACCAGGTGATAGCCAGGGTGAGCAAAAATCCTTGACTACATGCCCAAAAATGTTTCGCCTAATTCCAAAAACTAAGGAAGCATATTTTACCCTGTACTATTTTGTCTTTAGAAAATTCTTTTCATAAATAGAGCTGCACTATTTCTTTGTGACGATATTACAAGTCAGATATTTGAAACACTAATAAAGTTTCATAGAGCTTTGTATTGCAATAGCATTACCCTATTGTCTTAAGTTTCTTGTTGCGTATATGTACAAGGCATCTCCATTTAGCTATTCTGAAAATAGAACAGCTAGATTGTATCTGTCATTGATAAAAAGTATATATTTTCTCCTCATAATTTATTCATAATTTTTTAGATTCAGAATCTTTCAAGAAGCGTCATGAATCCACATACCATTCCCAAATGCTAGATATTGTATTTATATATGTGATTCGGCTGTCAGATGTATAAAGTAACATGCAACTAGATAACCTTATAATGAATAAGTATCTGTGACTCCTGAAAAATGCTATTCTTTTGAAGTAGATATACAATATCATCTAAATAATCCAATCCAAATGTATTCCCCTAACTTAATTGCATATTAGTAACAGTAAAACTAATGACCTATTTTTAAATATTTGTAAAATGATACACAGAAACAATGCATGAAGGGAAAGAAAAAATGTGTTTTTGTTGTACTTCTTAAATGTGGGTTATAAACTGTGTGATTCTAGATGTTACAAAGTAATTATTTTTCTGTGTGGTAGTAAGTAGATACAGTCTTCCCCTTCCTTTCATGGTGTAAAAGACAGAGAGATTAGGACATGGAATAGGTGAAAAGCATATAGGAAGACACAAATTATTGACAAAGTTCCATTTATTGGATTTCTTGTGTATTCCTCTTGATTATTATAGAATATGACAGATTCATGTACATTTATATTATTTTATATGGCACAGATATTATATTTTAAAACTTACATAAGGGGAAAAACAAGGAGATGGTGATTTATTTGCTTTTCTGCCATGTGGTAGTCTGCCATGCGGTAGTGTGTGTGTGTTTTGCTGGGGAACTAAGGAAGCATTGGAGAGTTGCATGCACCCAAGCATTTATTGTGTGTGTTCTTTATTTACTCATTAAATAATAACTTAAAGATCAACTTAGGACACATTTGATTCATCATTCTCACTCATCACATCTTCTAATCTCTCCTAGTCTACTTATGTACCAAAAAACTTGGTAGATTAAAGTAACAGCCATTTTACCATATCTCAAGTTTTGAGATTCAGGAATTTAGCCAGGTAATTGCTGGGCAATTCTGCTTTTTAATGGCATCAATGGAAAACACCAACTGATATTCAGTCAGCAGAGGGACTGATATATAGGGTCCAAGAAAGTTTCACTCATAATGGACATGTCCAGTGTGTTGCAACCTATACAGTGAGATAACTCCAGGTAGTCAGACTTCTTATGTAAAGTCTGAAGTTTCCATGAAGAATTTTTCTAGTAAGCAAGGTGGAAGCTCCATGGTATTTCTAGCTGTATTAGTCCACGTTTTCATTGCTATAAAGAAATATGTGAGACTGGGTAATATATAAAGAAAAGAGCTGTAAATTGCTCATGGTTATGCAGGCTGTACAGGAAGCATAGTAGCATCTGCTTCTGGGGAGGCGTCTGGAAACTTACAATCATGGCAGAAAACAAAGTGGGAGACAGCACTTCACATGTTGGAGCAGGAAAAAGGAAGGTGATGTGGGAAGTTGCCACACACTCTTAAACAGCCAGATCTCATGAGAATGCCACCATGAGAACAGCACTAAAATTATGGTGCTAAACCATTAGAAACTGCTCCTGTGATCCAATCGCCTCCCACCAGGCTCTACCTTTGGCACTGGGGATTACATTTCAACATGAGATTTGGGTGGGGACACAGATTCAAACCATATCATTTCTGGCCCCTCCCGGCCCCTCCCAAATCTCATGTCCTTCTCACATTGGAAAGTACAACCATGCCTTCCCAGCAGTCCCCCAAAGTCTTAACTCATTTCAACATTAACTCAAAGGTCCACAGTCCAATGTCCTGTCTGAGACAATGCTATCCCCTTCTGCCTACAAGCTGGTAATATCAAAAACAAGTTAGTTACTCCCAAGGTACAATGGGGTACAGGCATTGGGTAAATTCTCCCATTCCAAAAGGGATACATCAGCCAAAACAAAGAGGTTACAGGCCCATGTAAAACCAAAACCCAGCATAAAGGCGGTTAAACCTTAATCTCCAAAATAATCTCTTTTGACTCCACATCCCACATCCACAGGTTGCTGGTGCAATTGGTGGGCTCCCAAAGCCTTGGGCAGCTCTGCCTCTGTGATTTTTCATGGTTCCACCTCCACAGCTCCTCTCAAAGGCTGAGATTGAGTGCCTGTGGCTTTTCCAGGTACAGGATTTATGATTCTGGGTCTGAAGGATGATGTCCCCTTTCTCACAGTCCTTCTAGGTAGTGCCCTAGTGAGAATTCTGTGTGGGGCTCTAACCCCACATTTCCTCTCCACACTGCCCTGGTGGAGATTTCCCATGAGGTCTCCTCCTCTGCAGTAGTCTTCTGCATAGACATTTAGGCTTTCCATAAATCCTCTGAAATCTAGGAGAAGGCTTCCAAGCCTCAATTCTTGCATTCTGTGTACCTGCAGGCTTAACACTACATGGAAGCTGCCAGGGTTTATGGTTTGCAACCTCTGAAGTAGTGACCTGAGCCTTACCTGGGCCTCTTTGAACCAGAGCTGAAGCTAGAGCAGCTGTGATGTGGGGAGCAGTGTCCCAAGGCTGCACAGGGCAGCTGCGCCCTGGGCCTGGCACATGAAACCATTCTTCCCTCCTAGGCCTCCAGGCCTGTGATGGGAGAGACAGCCAGGAAGGTATCCAAAATGCCTTGAGGCCCTTCCCCCATTGTCTCTTCTATTAGCATTTGGCTCCTTTTTACTTATGCAAATTTATGTAGCCTGCTTGAATTTCTCCCATGAAAATGGGCTTTTCTTTCCTATTATATGGCCAGGCTGCAAAATTTTCAAATTTTTATGTTCTGCTTCTCCTTTAAATATAAGTTCTAGTTTTCCTTTATTTCTTTGCTCATACATATGAGCATAGGATATTAGAAGCATTCAGGACACATCTTGAATGCTTTGCTGTTTAGACATTTCTTCTGCCAGATACGCTAAATTATTACTCTCAAGTTCAAAGTTCCATAGATCCTCAAGGCAGGGGCACAATGCCACCAGATATTTCTCTGAAATGTATTAAAAGTGACCTTATTCCAGTTCCAAATGAGTTCCTCATTTCCATTTAAGGACTCATTAGTCAAGATTTTATTGTCCATATCACTATCAGCATTTTGGTCACAACTATTTAACAGGTCTCTAAGAAGTTCAACATTTTCCCTCATCTTCCTCTCTCCCTTCTTCTGACCCCTCCAAGGTGTTCCAAGTTCTTCCCCTTACTCATTTCCAAAGTCACTTTCACATTTTCAGGTATTTTCTGAGCAACAACCCACTCCTCAGCACCTCTTTTCTGTTATAGTCTACTCTTTTATTGCACACACACAAAAAAAGTGAGAATGGGTAATTTATAAAGAAAATAATTGTCTCACAGTTCTGCAGGGTATAGAGGAAGTGGTTTCAACTTCTATGGAGGCCTCAGAAAACTTAGAATTTTGGCAGAAGGCAAAGGGGGAGCTGCCACTTCACACAGTGGAACAGAAAGAAGAGATAAGGGGGAAGATGCTGTACACTTTTGAGCAACCAGATCTCATGAGAATCCTATCATGAGAACAGCACAAAAGTGATGGTGCTAAACCATTAGAAACTGCCCCTGTGATCCCGTCGCCTCCCACCAGGCCCCATGTCAGCACTGGGTATTACATTTCAACATGAGATTTGGGTAGGGACATAGATCCAAACCATAGCACTAGCCTCAGAAGTAATGTGGTATCTTCTTTGAGTACTTTACCTATGCAGAGGTCACATGTTTGTCCAAATTTAAAGGAAGTGGGCAAGTACACAATAGGCTCTTACTAGGCTGTTTTTTGTTCAACTACTTGCTCTCATTCTTACCTTTTTCCTGTCTATCTAGTCTACAATGGAAAGTTTAAACCTGTGTCAAAGGCTTTGAAGAGTGACAGAGAATTTGGACCTATGGTTTAGAATCACTACACTCATACACATATAGCATTCCCTTTTGGCCATCATTTTATAGATTCTATATATTTACCAACTCTTTCCTAGAGGTTTCTGCATATTATTTTTCCTAGAGGTTTCTGCATAACAGATTCTAAACTGGTAAATTTTACAAGGACTGAGAAAGAGGCCCCAAAAAAGTGCTTTGTGCATTCTTTACACATTTTCTTTACATACATTGCCACTATTCAAACTTCTTTCACTGGTATAAATTGGTAAATGTTTCTGTAGTAAAATATAGATAGATGATAGATAGATAGATGGATGGGTAGATAGATAGATAGATAGATAGATAGATAGATAGATAGATAGATAATTTTACCTCTAATTTGGTACAACCGATGATAAGAAAGTTTAATCCTAAGCTTACGCTGTAGGTAGCATAGGGCTGTGTTACCTGTCTGCTTTAACAAGCATGCCTTTATCCTTGAAATTCTCCTGCAGCCTGACAGTCATTTATTTCTTTTACTTGTATTTGTTTTTTTCTTTCACATTCATAGACCCTTACCCCAAATCTTCTAGCAACTCAGGGTAACTGTCAGCAAGGCAGTTGATGTACCCTTGGAACCAATTCTTTTTCTATTTTTTCCTTTTCCTTCCTCAAATTGATACAGCTGGTTTTTATTAGCTGGTTCTCAGCTACTCACTGTCATTCTTACCTTTGTCCTGTCTATGTAGCCCACAACTAGAAGGCTTAAAGAATTATTATGAAAATGTTCAATGTGAATGCTCATATTTTCATTACCTTGCTGTAATTATCAACTCATTATCAATCAGCTTTCATTTTTTCAATGTATATATATATATATGGTTTTATTGCTTTTGAAGCAAACTGTGATATTCTATTTCTATAATTGTCTCTTTATTTATTAGCCTAAATACTCCTATAACAAGAAAATTAGTTTCATCAATTATTTGTATATTTGAAGTATTGTTCATATAGGGAAGGTATGATAACTTTTTAATTTTTTTCTGAATTTTCCAAATAATCAGTGGATTTCTTGAGATCTCCCAAAGAGGAAGAAAGATGCTTTTGTTCATTTATGTGTTTACTTACTTGTTTTCAGTATCCATGTTTGCTCATGAAATTAATCGTACTTCATTTTAATCCATTGAAGTAATTAGTCAAATGATCTCATATTTAATCAATGAGCCTCTTCAATTCTTTTGATGTAACACTGATAAGCATTTATGACTTTCTGTCTTTCTGGACTTTGCATTTCTTACTCCTTTCAATGGAAATTTATTTAGAGGTGTCAACTATGAAGCTAGGGTGCTCATTGTTAATAGAGTTGCCATTGCATCTGGGTTTTTCAGTGGAAATGCACACCACCACACATATGTTAATACACAAAAACACATGTAGACACACACACACACAAATATGTGTGTGTGTATATATATACATATATATATATATATATATATATAAATTATATGTATGTTTTCAAGACAAAAATATAGAATATAGAGATTACACTTGCTGTCAAAAATGTGATACAGTTTTCATTCAAGTCAATGAAAAGGCAGAAAGAAAGTCACAAGAAGTTTTTGTTAGAGTTCTTTCCCCAAACCCCAAAGAGCTAAAAGCCCTTCAGATGATTAGCAGGATGAGCACTCTGAACAGGAAAAATCAGGACTGCTTTATCTGTTTCACTCTTTTTTCCACTGTACTTCTTTATGATTAATATTCCTTTTATGAGGTCAAATAGAACAACTGCATAGATATAAAAGTCTTATATATACATGCCTAGTATATGTAACAAAATGTCTGAAATTAATTCACATTAAGTGAATAATCAGCTCATCCTCACAAGGGCAAATGATTTATACACATCTTTCCTGTTTTCTAATGGAGTGAAGGATCACAACCTTAGAGTGGGGTAGGTTCCCACTAGGGGCAATATCAAAAAGAAAAGAAAGTCCAAGGAATCCAATTACCATGACATTCTCAAATCTCCATTTTGGAGATGTTTTATTGCTCAATTAATTAAATATAAACTCTAGTACCAAGTTCTTAGGAGGAGAGAAGGAGCTGACTGAAATAAGAGATAAGGTTTTAAGTGGTTGAAAAGGAAAATTGAGGAATGAGACAGAAGCTTTGTATATTTGTTTGTTTTTTCCTAAGTCTGTCTCTATTCACATTCAACAGGAACTGAACTGGCCACAATCCTCATGTCTCACCCCCATGACATTGTATACTATGCTAAATAGCAAAAACAGTGTCATCCAAAATGTATTATAGTGTGCACTGCACACCTTCTATATCTACCTCGTGAAAAATTTTCTTATGGCCAGTCTTGTTCTGCAACATTGATGCAGAGTTCTTAACAATTTTTCTCTGTAACTAGTCAACTTGCTTTTTATAGAGCTTAAGTCCAAGAATATCCACTCATCAAAACTGCACCTTAGATGACTCAATACATACTACCCAGAGTCTGTAACCAGCTACTCTAAGGTGGATGTTTTCCTACCTTTTGTTTTAAATATGTAGTCTAGAACAGATTTCTTGTTTCTGGGTTTTTCTACTTCTGGATGAGGTTTATCATTTTAGGACCTTTGTTATAGGCAACTGAGCACTCCCAATGGGCTCCCTGAATGGAAATTCAATTAAAACAAACAAACAACAAAAAAAGCATGGCTGAAAGGAGAGAACCATGGCACCTCCAGGAAACCTTGTCATCTACACCTTGCCCCTTTCTAATCTGTTTTCCATTCTCTTTCTAGTATGGCTTCAGCTGTGTACCATGTGAGACTTTTCAGCTTCCGGTCTCTCATTGCTCATAATCTTTTAGTTATCCAAGCATATATATCTGAGAGAATCTGGTGCATCCTTTTAAAGCAGGTGAGGTAGCAGAGGACTGATTGGACAAGTTTTACAGTAACAAATATGAGTAGGTTCACTCAGCAAGAATTTCACTGGGGGAGATGGATCTTACCCAACTCTGCCTGCTGCAGGATGTATTCATATAGCAATTGTGTGATATAGTTACACTAGTCATTTTTTCCTACCTTTATACTCTAAATGTTTACAAACATCTCAATGGTCTCTCACCTACTTCATACTTGGGGACTTCTTTTCCTTACCAAACAAAATAACTGAGTATTAGATAAATTGGAAAGGTATCTTAAATATTTTATATTATTTTGTTTAGAACACTTTGTTTTGCTAAAATTTTTTGAATGTTTTCTAAGCAAATAAAGATAAGGGACATACGAAATAACATATCGTGTAGTCAATAAAAAGTTAAAAAAGAGACAAGGGACATACGAAATAACATATCGTATAGTAAAAATGTTAATGAATCAATGTTTATAAGCACTCTGTGTCCCAGAGTGCTTATAAACATTGATTCATTAATATTTTCATTATAATTCTACAAGTCAGGTACTGTTATTGTCTTTCTCTTATTAGAGATTTCTGGCACAGATATACGGCATACCTTGTTCAAGTTCACATTAGTAAGTGATGAGGACTGCTGTCCTATATGAGATATTGAAAGCTTATAGTGAGTAGACCTGTTAAATGAACATGGCAATACACACTGTATAGACAATTTTAATAAAAGTATGTAGATCATCTGTTGAGAGCATATTCTTGCAATTACATTCTTTTTCATGTATATATAATTGCATTTTAGGTTCAGGGGTACATGTAAAGAACAAGCAAGATTGTTGCATAGGTACACACATGGCAATGTGGTTTGCTGCCTCCATCCCCATCACCTGTACCTGGCATTTCTCCTCATGTTATCCCTCCCCAGCTCCCCACCCCCCACTGTCCCTCCCCACAGACCCCAGTGTGTGATGCTCCCCTCCCTGTGTCCATGTGTTCTCATTGTTTAACACCTGCCTATGAGTGAGAACACTCAATGTTTGATTTTCTGTTCTTGTGTCAGTTTACTGAGAGTGATGGTTTCCAGGTTCATTCATGTCCCTACAACGGACACGAACTCATCATTTTTTACGGATGCATATTATTCAATTATGGTGTATATGTGCCACATTTTCCCTATCCAGTCTATCATCGATGGACATTTGGGTTGGTTCCATGTCTTTGCTATTGTAAACAGTGCTGCAATGAACATAGGTGTGCGTGTTTCCTTATAATAGAAGGATTTATAATCCTTTGGATATATACCCAGTAATGGGATTGCTGGGTCAAATGGAATTCCTATTTCTAGGTCCTTGAGGAATTGCCACACTGTCTTCCACAATGGTTGAACTAATTTACACTCCCACCAACAGTGCAAAAGTATTCCTATTTCTCCACATCCTCTGCAGCATCTGTTGTCTCCAGATTTTTTAATGATCGCCATTCTAACTGGCATGAGATGGTATCTCAGTGTAGTTTTGCTCTTCATTTCTCTAATGACCAGTGATGATGAGCATTTTTTCATGTTTTTTGGCCTCATATGTCTTCTTTTGAAAAGTATCTGTTGATATACTTTTCCCACTTTTGAATGGGTTTGTTTTTTTCTTGTAAATCTGTATCAATTATTTGTGGGTTTTGGATATAAGTCCTGAGTCAGATGGGTAGATTGCAAAAATTTTTTTCCCATTCTGTTGGTTGCTGGTTCACTCTAATGACTGTTTCTTTTGCTGTGCAGAAGCTTTGGAGTTTAATTAGATCCCATTTGTCTATTTTGGCTTTTGTTGCCAATGCTTTTTGTGTTTTAGTCCTTGCTTATGTCTATGTCCTGAATGGTTTTGCCTAGGTTTTCTTCTAAGGTTTTTATGGTGTTAAGTATTATGTTTAAGTCTTTAATCCATCTGGAGTTAATTTTACTGTAAGGTGTCAGGAAAGGGTCCAGTTTCTGCTTTCTGCACATGGCTAGCCAGTTTTCCCAGCACCATTTATTAAACAGGGAATCCTTTCCCCATTGCTTGTTTTTGTCAGATTTGTCAAAGATCAGATGGTTGTAGATGTGTGGCATTGCCTCCGAGGCCTCTGTTCTGTTCCATTGGTCTATATCTCTGTTTTGATAGCAGTACCATGCTGTTTTGATTACTATAGTCTTGTAGTATAGTTCCAAGTCAGGTAAAGTGATGCCTCCCGCTTCGTTCTTTTTGCTTAGAATTGACTTGGCTATGTGGGCTCTTTTTTTTTTCCATTTCTGTGAAGATGGTCACAGGTAGCTTGATGGGGATAGCATTGAATCTATAAATTACTTTGGGAAGTATGGCCATTTTTCATGATATTGATTCTTCCTAACTATGAGCATGGAATGTTTCTCCATCTGTTTGTTTCCTCTCTTATTTCATCGAGCAACAGTTTGTAGTTCTCCTTAAAGAGTTCCTATATATCCTTTGTTAGTTGTATTCCTAGGTATTTTCCTTTCTTTGTAGCAATTGTGAATGGCAGTTTGTTCTTGATTTGGCTCTCTTTAAGTCTGTTATTTGTGTATAGGAATGCTTGTGATTTTTGCACATTGATTTTGTATCCTGAGACTTTGCTGAAGTTGCTTATCAGTTTAAGGAGATTTTGGGCTGAGATGATAAAGTCTTCTAAATATACAATCATGTCATCTGCAAATAGAGACAATTTGATTTCCTCCTTTCCTAACCGAATACCCTTTATTTCTTTTTCTTGCCTGATTTCTCTGGTTGGAACTTCCAATACCATATTGAATAGGAGTGGTGAGAGAGGGCATTCTTGTCTAGTGACAGATTTCAAAGGTAATGCTTCCAGTTTTTGCCCATTCAGTATGAAATTGGCTGTGGGTTTGTTATAAATAGTTTTTATTATTTTGAGATATGTTCCGTCAATACCTAACTTATTGAGAGTTTTTGGCATAAAGGGCTGTTGAATTTTGTCGCTCTGCATCAATTGAGATAATCATGTGGTTTTTGTCTTTGGTTCTGTTATGTGGTGAATTACATTTATAGACAATCACATTATTTCTATCATGATTCCTCAATTTTTAATATAGGTACAAGGATTTGGCTCCTAATTATAAGTTCTGTGGGCCTTCTTTGTATGTTTTCTTGAACTCCACATGCAGGGACATTTAAGTAGATTTTGTTCTACATAACCTTCTGCCATTTTTAGTTTACCTGATGAAATATTTTTATACAGGCTGAGAAGTCTGGTACTGACATACCGAACTTCACAATCAAAAGGCCTAAGAAAAAAAGGAGTTAATTGGAATTCAGTTTAATTCTGAAAAATTATTCTCCACTTACATATGGATTTTTCCCTTCACAGTTTTTCTTTCATTATTTGTAGTGAATTCCTTCTCATTCATATAATTTGCTCATTGTGGCATCAAACCTGGAACATGTGTCCATGAAATAGATATCCTAACATTTAGTATGACCTCAGATTTATCTCTTAAAAAATGTTTCTCAAAATACGATTTGCAATCCTTCTACTATAAGGACACGTGCACACGAATGTTCATTGCAGCACTGTTTACAATAGCAAAGACCTGGAACCAACCCAAATGCCCATCGACGATAGACTGGATAGGGAAAATGTGGCACATATACACCATGGAATACTATGCAGCCATCAAAAACAATGAGTTTGGGTCCTTTGTAGGGACATGGATGAACCTGGAAACCATCATTCTCAGCAAACTGACAGAAGAGCAGAAGATCAAACACCGCATGTTCTCACTCATAGGCGGGTGTTGAACAATGAGAACACATGGACACAGGGAGGGGAGCACTACACACTGGGGTCAGTTGGGGGGAAATAGGGGAGGGACGGTGGGGGGTGGGAAGCTGGGGAGAGATAGCAAGGGGAGAAATGCCAGATGTAGGTGATGGGGAGGAAGGCAGCAAATCACACTGCCACGTGTGTTCCTATGCAACAATTTTGCATGTTCTTCACATGTACCCCAAAACCTAAAATGCAATAAAATAAATAAATGGGGAAAAACAAAACAAAAACACGATTTGCAGAAATAAGTTACTTTTATAGATTCTTTGACATTTTATTTTCCTTAGTAAATCTAATAATATGATTAGAATTGCTCAGATAATCTTCCATCTCAAGGTTTTATTCACTTCTGATTCATTGTGTCTATTATTAAAACCAGCTGTTGATGTTTTTGAACAAAGTGATTTCTGAATTAACTCTACATTGTATTCTATAATAACCCCACTTCAGAATTATCATGGGTTGCTCCCAATTTACTTTTAGATAATTAAAGCCTCTCTTTATTTCTATCCAATTTGCCTGTTTTATTTCCCAGAACACAAGGATGTGATTTCATTCATGTTGCTCTAGGGGTCTAAAGTTGATAATCATTTTTCTACATCTGCCCTTGTCAGTGTCTGCTTGCAATATATGTTGCTATATCCCCACCCCTTGGCTTCCACTCATTACCATTCACATTCCTACTGATACATTATGTTGTTCTGCCACAGGCCGTTCCTTGATGTTTTCCTATAAAGTTGGTACCTTTACATCAGAATTGTCCTAATTTCCCTAGCATATTAGATATTTTTCCTATATTGACTTGTTTGTGATGATTATTTACATGTGAATGCATCTGCCTCAGAACTGATGACACCTCTAACTGAAATATGAAAAAAAAGTACCTTTCTCAATATCTGAATAAGCAATCATAAGTTGGTAGATGGAGAGAACAAACTCTATGTCATCACATACAAAAATTCCTTGCTTATTTCTTGTTTTTTCCGTGACGAAAGCATGAACCCCATTAAAATGTACTTATTATTTGTTAAATAAGAATAAAGAAAAAGGGGTTTAAATATTTGTCCTATTCAATATATCCTGGAGGAGACTGACTTTTAGAATGGTACAAATATAATTATGCATATGTATTTGAATGTGTACCTATAGAAGTATAAGTATATCTTATTATTATTATTGTTATTTTAATTTCTGAGGCCAGCTTGAGCTTTGTCACCCAGGCTGGAGTGCAATGGTGAAATCATGGCTCACTGCAACTTCAGCCTCCTGGGCTCAAGAGATCCTTCTACCTCAGCCTCCCGAGTAGCTATGATTACAGGCAGAAGCCACCATGCCCAGCCTTACTTTATCCTGTATATGCTTCATATTAATATTTAATTACTATTATCTATGGTTCCTTACCAAATACCTACAGCTAAAATGACAAAATAGAATAATATAATTTTGGATGAATTTGTGGAATTGCCCTTTCTCTGTAGTCAGCATTTAAAACTGATTTGTCTAATATGAGTTTGTTAGATGTCATAAATTCCACTGTTATTAACACTGTATTTTCTAGGATTGCCCAGTGTACATTTTCTAGTAAGACGATATAATTGTGTATATGTTTGTTTGTGTGTGTGTGTGTGTGTGTGTGTGTGTGTAGTAAAATAGGCATTGGAAAATATATTTTACATAACCAGGAAATTTTCATAAAGGTAAAAATTACCATCTCATTATGTGTCTGCATTACTTTTTATTTAATAACATTCTTGTTTAATTGCTTTTTCTTAAAGTAACGTCTACACTGAAAAGTCTATGTTCCCAGAAGACAGGAAGGCACATTTTGAGACTGTAAGAATGAATTTAATGTTATATAGTGATGTAAAAACATGTCAACTTTCTGTTGAAGACACTCAAACCTCTCCATTTTCCCACAATTTTTGTGGAGCAAAAATACAAGTTTCCTTTAGTTTGGCATCTTTAAAAATATAGATTTCCCTTTTTAAGTATAAAATTTCTTTCAATCTTATTTTAATCTTTCTAACAGCATGTTCTTGAAAATAATTAGATTTAAAATTGCAGTGATCCAGATTTTCTTCTTACTTACCAATACTTCCCACCATGTGGAATATATCATAAGAATTCCCATTACCAGATGTGAAGGGTTTTTTGGAGAGCTTATTTATTTTACAAAAGGTAAGTTAGAAATTAATTTTTTTGAGCTGGAGTCTCATTCTGTTGTCCAGGCTGGAGTGCAGTGGCCCCATCTCAGCTCACTGAAACCTCCACCTTCTGGGTGCAAGCGATTCTCCTGCCTCTCCTAAGAGGCTGGGACTACAGGCACGTGCCACCATGCCCAGCTAATTTTTGTATTTTTAGTAGAGATGGGATTTCACCATATTGGGCAGGCTGATGTCGAACTGCTGACTTTCCGATCCACCCACCTTGGCTTCCCAAAGTGCTGGGATTACAGATGTGACCCACCACACCTGGCCCAGAAAATAAATTTCTTGAAATGTTAGTGCTCCTTTCTGTTTTTAGTAAGGGGATGAGATAGTTATTGCAGTTTTTCTGCCTTTAGGATTTCAGGCAATTGACTCAACCTAGGAATAGAATTTGGATGGTGACATCTGATATCTAGATGTTTTTCTGTAAAGTACTTGTGGTTTAATATATTTCTTATACTATAAGCATCTCAAATATTTTTAGTACGTAGGAAGACTGTAGATACTAAAATAAATAAAATTACCTTTAACAGTCACCATAGTGACATTTCATTGTCAAAGTATGATCTTATAATGTTTTTCTTAATGTCATTGATTACCCAGAAGTAAGTGACAATGAACTTGATGTTTGCAGGGGAAGATTGACCTGCCTGAAATATACGTTAAGGTGGCATGTGGAAAAAACTTTTTAAAAAGGTTTTATATGTGGGACAATTCAGATTATGGGTTTGTTAAACAGTTTGTCTGTTTCCTTTTTTAAAAAAACTATAGCCCTCTCTCTAGGCTTTTGCCTGATACAATGATTAATTTTCATGTAAAATTCTCTCAGTATTTATTACCCAATGATATTCTCTTTTAGTCAGTGAAAACCAGGAAATTACTAATACAATCTGTTTATTATCCTTAATGAAAATTTAGGTCCCCAAATTACTCAGATCTCTAAACACATATTATAAACTTTTCAAACATTGGATATTTTTCAACTTGGCTTTTAAGTTGAAAAACCTCACCAATGCTTCCAAAACCAAGAATTAAGTTAATGAGTTAAATCAATGTATTTACCTAATTCAAAACATGGTTTTTAGTTTAAAATTTAAACAAAAAAGTTGCTTTTAACAATTTGTCTTGGCATTTAAGCAGGCTAAACTGCTATCTGACTTAATACGTAAATGTCAGTGAAAAATGCCAACTTTGAACTAGTGACACCACATTACACCTTTGTTTGTGTGTTTTGTTGTGTTACATACAAGGTTTTCCTTATAGTTTATCTCTCTCTAAGAGGCAACGCTTTGTTAATATGGCTGTGTACAATTTTCTGACAAGTGCTGAACCTACGCTAACAAAAAATGGTTCCTATTTATGATGTGTCAAATTACTGTTCTGAGAGTAGACCTTTTAGGTTGCATTCAGCCTTTAATTTGACTGAATTTAAATGGCATAAAATGCCTTTTAGTTGGGCCTTGGCTGGCATATTATATATCTCATTTCAATGAAAAACATTCACATGCAAATATGTTTGTTTGGAGTGAGGACAAATGCTCCTATCATGACTGATGAAGGCTTTTGATCACAATTCTACAAACTGAAACCTTAAAAAAGAAGAGGCTATTTGGACTGGCATCTGCAATCCCATGAATTATTTAGTTCACATTATTCATAAATCTCTTTGAAGAGGAGGTTTTATGAGGTTTTTAAGGAGGAATGGTCATGGTTGTGTTGCCAGCTTGTGTACGCGGGAAGTGCTGTAAGTGGCTGCCTGCATCTGAATGCTTTCTTTAAATGTTAAGTATTCTATAGCCTGGAAAGTGTGTTACCTGAGTACTCTAGCAAGTTAATCTCACAGCTGTAAGGAAATGGAATCAGATGCCCATTACTCTTTTACCTCATCCACCAATGGGTCTAAAAACTGGCGTGAACATAATGTGGAACATTTCCTGTAGTGTATGTATAGAGGTAGTTACCACAAAGCTACAGAACACAATGTCTTATTACACTTTTTCATAGCATAGCAAGCTAAAAGGCTTCCTTCCTCCAAACATCATGATTCTTTTCTTCTCAGGGCCTTTGCACTGATGCTGTTGTCTGGAAACGCTTCTCTTGCCCTAGATTTCCAACCGGCTTTGCTTCTCGGTGGAAATGAGAAGTTAATCTTTCTAAAAGTTAATCCCGCTGCTGAAAACACAGTCCTGATTTTACACTTATGTTCTATTTACATTACTCGTTTAAACATGTGTTTCTTTTTCTAGACAATGAAATTCCTGAAAACAGGGACTTGCATCATTGACACTATTTGTCCCAGAACATTATCATACCTGTAATTTATGGTGCATGTTTAATAAATGGCTGTTATATTATCTTGACTTGAATTACTCTCAAATTATGTCTAAACAGAACACTGGATATATTTTATATTATTTCCAGTTTACATAGAGAAGTATAACTTCAAAATTGTTTCCACATCAGAAACATTGATTGAGCAAAGTTTAATACAGAACTGCATTCTGAATTTTGAACTTCTTATTTAGGAATCTTGTATTGGCTCTCAGCTGCCATAGGGATGCAACTCATGTTCAGACCTGGTGTTTACAGCATGAATCAGAATGCTGAATTATAACTTACTCATTGAATTTTTAAGTAATGCTTTCCAGCTTTTGTAGTTTATGCTTTAGAATAGCTGTCTCTTGCCCTTCTATTTAGAGTGCATGGTATTTGATAATCAATGCCAGGAAGGCGGTTAGACTTGATAACCTTTGATGCTACCTTCTAACTCTTGAGATTCTCTAAATCTCTGAAATCATGTCAGGTGGGATTTTAGGCTTAACATCATAGATTCAAATGCAAATAACATGAATAAATTTAGTTAAAATTTGACTATTTGAAAATCATGAGAATTGATTATGTTTTCCTTTTCATATAAATTATATTTTCATGTAAACTGTTGGGACTTCTCAAGATGTTTATTAATATCTACAGTAGTTCATAAAATTATGGAAAATAGCATCATGATACAAACATTTTCTTTCTGAATTAAATATACTACTGTTCAATAGATAATATAAACTAGTATCTGGGTACTGAAAGTTATGAGGTATGTCTTCAGGGAAAAATCCCAGTGCTGGAACTTTGAATACTTAGAAAATTCTAGATATCTCTCCTGTGTAGATGGATATTATAGAGAAAAATCGTTTCCTATCCCCTAAGGTCTCAATTCCCACAAACATAATTTGAAATTAGCACTGTCTGACTTCAGAGCTTCTTTATGAGTCTTTTAGAATCATAGATATGGAAACCTTTTTAAAAAATATTAAATTGATCTTTTTGAGATTTACTAATATCAACTCTAAAAAATTTAGGACAGAACATTGTAAAGAAAACTTCTTAAAAATTCATTTTCCATTTAACTTAGTGAAGTTGTTGCTTATTGTGGGTTTATCATCTTTTCCAATTTACATTCTAGATCACCTTAGTGTGTTTGAATATATCTTTCCTTCAAGGCAATCCCATTCGCAAGTAAAAATAAAACTATTTTTATTTTTCATTTTAAATATGGCTATTACAGATATTCAACCTCAAAGCAGAATGCTCCAGTTTATGAAACAAAAATAAACACAAACGCAAATAATGGCCTACTGTAATTTATAAGATAGATATTTATTAAAATATCAACTATTATATATTATTATCTTATAGATATAAATTTAAAACCTTATTGCTCTATGCAGCATTTGCTATGTAAAATGAACATAATGACTGGCAGATGAACATTATATTAGTAGCCAAAAGCTAGCCGCTCACTTACCTTTAGCATGGTATGAGGTAATCTTCCCACCTGCACTCCATAGCAATCTGAAGTACTGGGAAAATTAGAATCCAGAGTATATTTCTGTACTTGACTTGATAAAAATGATTTTGACAACACTTATTCCAAATGACAACCTTTTGACTATAATTTTTAATTATCTGTATCTAAGTTAGTTATAGAATAATTTTACTACTAATTTTCTTGAATGAATCATGAAATTTAACTTATTGCTTTGTATTCATAATTGTTTTCATCTAGTCCTTCTCCTGAAATATCTGCACTATACTAGAGATGAAAGGCAGTTCATGACATTCTAGGATATTTGTAACGTAATTTGCTTGCAAATAGTTGTATTATTCTAGAGGTGAGAGACAGTTCATACTCTTCTAAGATATTTGTAACCTAATTTGTTTCCACATACAGTATACTTGTTTAATATACCATAATTACATAGTTGGTAATTACAAGAGTTTTCATTTCTCTCTGCCATCCCCTCCACCATTTTGTCATCATATTTTAATAACGGAAACTGAAATACCTTTTCTCAAGTGATCTTTTAAACAGAATTAGTGATAACTTTCAAAGAAATTTTCCACAAAGCAGAAGATAGTGCCACTATACCTAATACATGTTGTGAAACTGAACACTTAAGATCATTTTCCATTTTATTTTCATCTGACCTGAGTACTGTTACCTATTGACATTTTACCAATTGGGGCAGACTATGTTTGGAAGCTCCTTCCCCCCAAGTATTGCAATATTAATTGTAATAATGCCCCACTCAGAATATTTGACTCAGACGAAAAATATGTTTAGTTCAAACCATGAAAAGCTTTTTTCCTCAAACACTATTATGTTTATTAACACTATATTTGGCATAGAAATATATAGAAATATATGCCATGTTTGATATTCAATTTCTTTTGTGTATATATATATATATATATATACACACACACACACACACACACACATACATATATATTTTATTACACTGTAGGTTCTGGGTTACATGTGCAGATCATGCAGGATTATTGCATGGGTACATACACGGCAATGTGATTTCCTGCCTCCATCCCCCCATCACCTATATCTGGCATTTTTCCCCACGTTATCCCTCCCCAGCCTCCCTGCCCCCCATTGTCCATCCCATAGTCCCCCCAATAGACCCAGTGTGTGGCGCTCCCCTCCCTGTGTCCATGTGTTCTCATTGTTCAATACCTGCCTATGAGTGAGAACATGTGGTGTTTGATTTTCTGTTCTTGTGTCAGTTTGCTGAGAAAGATGGTTTCCAGATTCATTGATGTCCCTACAAAGGACACAAACTATTCATTTATTATAACTTTTATAATACTTTTTAAATAAAATATCTTATGTCCCTAAAGTGGGTCAGACTATGGCATATTTAATATGCATTTGTTTGAATGTCTTGAAAAAGAGTTATGCTTACCACATCTTTAAGAAATGTCATGTATATTGCTCTTGCTTGCTTTTGTGAATTTCAAATTGAGATGTAGTCATAGGAGATCTTCAGTTGACCAACATTTGTTACAATAAAGATATAATTCTATCTCTTAAACCATAGTTTTGTGAGTTTTTTTTGTTTTTGTTTTTGTTTTTTTTTTGAGATGGAGTTATGCTCTTATCACCTAGGCAGGAGTGCAGTGGTGCGATCTCAGCTAACTGTAACCTCTGCCTCCTGGGTTCAGGAAATTCTCCTGCCTCAGCCTCAGAAGTAGCTGGGATTACAGGTGCATGCCACCACAACTAGCTAATGCTTTCGTATTTTTTGGTAGAGACGGGGTTTCACTATGTTGGCCAGATTAGTCTCATACTCCCAATCTCAGGTGATCCACCCCTCTTGGCCTCCCAAAGTGCTGGGATTACAGGTGAGAGCCACCTCGCCCTGCCTAAACCACAGTTATACTCAAATTGTAGAGAAATTTGCTTTACCTGCTACATGAAAATGATTTCCTTTGGATATCCTGGGAATTGAGTAGGTTATTTGAAACCACACTGAAGTAAATCAAACAGAATTCCTTAAATTATTCCAAATCGCATTCACCATTTGCACAGCTTTTCCATAATTGACTTATCTAGTAATAAAGAGTTAGGATAACACTGAATTTATGACTGCTTGCTCGATGTTTACTTGCTTGAACACAATAGGCCTTAACAGTACATGCTCCTGAGTTTCCTGTCTCTCTGTACGTAGTAACATCACCTCAAAAGCTAAGTACTTCTCTAATGAAAACATTTTATTTTTTCTGTCAAATTTTGTTTTCTATGTATCTATTTTTATTTGACTCTATTCTGCTTCTTTTCCCACCTCCTGTTACCCCCCTAGTTAAGATGATGCTATAAATCTTTGGGATCTGTGTAATCCCCAGGTGATGGTGTCCTTTACATCAATGAATCGTAATCATCCATTACAATCATTACAAAGCTGTTAGCAGTCAATAAATGTGCTTACTAGGTGATACTTTAGTTTTATAATTGCAAACCATTCTCACCACTAATTCAGAGTCCAATCATTATTCTTCCTGTAAAAAATATTATCAGTAGTATAATATGCATTTATACATTTATGTAATATATACATTTATAAATGCATTTGTAATTATACCATTATGTGATTCTCTATACACACACACATATATATACACACATAAATCATAGTCTATACACACATACATATATGTGTATACAGAATCAGATAAATGTATAATTATATACATTTATGTCATAAACGTTCTCTCTCTATGCATATGCATATATATATGTTTGTATACAGAATCACATAAGTATAATTGAATATGTATTTATAAATGTATTTCTAAATGTACACACATATATATATATGCATAAGCATAGGGAGAGAATATTTATGAAACAAGATTTTTTACATGTCACATTCTGCCTTAGCACAAAAACTCTTAATAATAGATGCCATTCCATTCTTGATTCTACATGACAATCATGACAATAAGAGACCTTTGTTGACTCAAAAAGTTTTCAGAGAAGTATTATTTTGCTTTATTATTTTACCAATACCGGTTATCAGCAAAAAGTATCGTTTAATTTGCATACATTTCAATTAGTAAAATAGAAAGTATTTTAACATAGATTAGTAAGTAAAAAGTTCAAATTAAGGTAGTAACTAAATAGAAGAAACAAATTAGAACTTCCTGAAAATAAAAAATCTGATGAATCTCATGGAATTTAGAAGTAGTTTTGTTTTTATTTATTATACTTTAAGTTCTGGGATACATGTGCAGAATGTGCAGGTTTCTTACACAGGTGTACATGAGCCACAGTGGTTTGCTGCACCCATCCACCTGTCAACTGCATTAGGTATTTCTCCTAATGCTATCCCTCCCCTTGTCACTCATCCCTCAACTGGTCCCAGCGTGTGATGTTCCCCTCTCTGTGCCCATATGTTCTCATTGTTCAACCCCCTCTTATGAGTGAGAACATGTGGTGTTTGATTTTCTCTTCCTGTGTTAGTTTGCTGAGAATGATGGTTTCCAGCTTTATCCATATCCCTGAAAAGACACAAACTCATTCTTTTTTATGACTGCATAGTATTCCATGGTGTATATGTACCACATTTTCTTTATCCAGTCTAAGACTGATGGGCATTCAAGTAGGTTCCAAGCCTTTGCTATTGTGAACAGTGCTGCAGTAAACATATGTGTGCATGTGTCTTTACAGTAGAATGATTTATAATCCTTTGGGTATACACCCAGTAATTGGATTGCTGGGTCAAATGGTATTTCTAGTTCTAGATCCTTGAGGAATCACTACACTGTCTTCCACAATGGTTGAACTAATTTACACTCCCACCAACAGAGTAAAAGCATTCTTATTTCTCTGCATCCTACTCTGCATATGTTGTTTCTTGACTTTTTAATTATCACCATTCTAACTGGCATGAGATGGTATCTCATTGCAGTTTTGGTTTGCATTTCACAATGACCTGTGATGATGAGCTTTTCTTCATGTTTGTTTGCCACATAAAAGTCTTCTTTGGAAAGTGTCTGTTCATATCCTTTGCCCAATTTTGATGGATTTGTTTTTTTTTTTCCCTGTAAATTTAAGTTCCTTGTAGATTCTGCATATTAGCCCTTTGTCAGATGGATAGATTGCAAAAATTTTATTCCATTCTGTAGGTTGCAACTTCACTCTGATATCTTCTTTTGTTTTGCAGAACCTCTTTAGTTTAATTAGATCCTATTTGTCAATTTTGGCTTTTGTTTCAATTGCTTTTGGTGTTTTAGTCATGAAGTCTTTGCCCAGGCCTCTGTCCTGAATGGTATTCCCTAGGTTTTCTTCTAGGGTTTTTATGAGTTCAGGTCTTACATTCCAATTTTTTATCCATCTTGAGTTAATTTTTGTATAAGGTGGAAGGAAGGGGTCCAGTTTTAGTTTTCTGCATATGGCTAGCCAGTTTTCCCAATACCACTTATTAAATAGGGAATTCTTTCCCTATTGCTTGTTTTTGTCAGGTTTGTAAAAGATCAGATTGTAGTAGATGCGTGGTGTTATTTCTGAGGCCTCTGTTCTGTGGCAGTACCAAGCACTTTTGGTTACTGCAGCCTTGTAGTATAGTTTGAAGACAGGTAGTGTGATGCCTCCAACTTTGTTCTTTTTGCTTAGGATTGTTTTGGCTATATGGCCTCTTTTTTGGTTCCACATGAAATTTAAAGTAGTTTTGTTTTTTTCTAATTCTGTGAAGAAAGTCAATGGTAGCTTGATGGGAATAGCATTACATCTATAAATTACTTTGGGCAGTATGGCCAATTTCATGATATTGATTCTTCCTATTCATGAGCATGGAATGTTTTTCCATTAGTTTGTGTCCACTCTTATTTCCTTGAGCAGTGGTTTGCAGTTCTTCTTGAAGAGGTCCTTCACAGCCCTTTCTAAGTTTTATTCCTAAGTATTTTATTCTCTTTGTATTAATTGTCAATGGGAGTTTGGTCATGATTTGGCTCTTTGTTTGCCTATAATTGGTGTATAAAAATGCTTGTGATTTTTGCACATTGATTTTGTATCCTGAGAGTTTGCTGAAGTTGCTTATCAGCTTAAGAAGTTTTTGGGCTAAGACAATGAGGTTTTCTAAATATACAATCATGTCATCTGCAATCAGAGATAATTTGACTTCCTCTCTTCCTATTTGAATACCCTTTATTTCTTTCTCTTCCCTGATTTCCCTGGCCAGAACTTCCACTACTATGTTGAATAGGAGTGCTGAAAGATGGCATCCTTCTCTGGTGCTGGATGTCAAGGGAATGCATCCAGCTTTTGCCCATTCAGTATAATATTGGCTGTGGGTTTGTCATAAATAGCTTTTACTTTTTGAGATATGTTCCATCAATATTTAGTTTATTGAATGTTTTTAGCATGAAGGAGTGCTGAATTTTATCGAAGGCCTTTTCTGCATCTATTGAGATAATCATGTGGGTTTTTTGTTTGTTTGTTTTTGTTTTTGAGACAGAATTGTGCTGTTGTCACCCAGGCTGGAGTGCAATGGCACAAGCTAGGATCACTGAAACCTCTGCCTCCCGTGTTCAAGTAATTCTCCTGATTCAGCCTCCCAAGTAGCTGGGATTACAGGCACCCACCTCCACGCCCAGCTAATTTTTCTTTGTATTTTCAGTAGATATGGGGTTTCACCATGTTGGCCATGCTAGTCTTGAACTTCCGACCCCAGGTGATCCGATTGCCTCATCCTCCCAAAATGCTGGGATTACAGGTGTGAGCCACCATGCCCGGCCAGAAGTTAGTTTTTTAAGGATGTGCTAATAAATATTTTTTACACCTAATAGTGTTCATGTAATTGGTAACACATTCTAAAATATATATATATATTATATGTACCCATAAAAATTTGCCATTGACTATATGGGGAATAACATGAAATGAAATGTCATCAATACTCTATTATGTTCCAGTTATAGCTTTAGGGTATTTCTAATACAGCTTTTTGGTTTAGTAATGTAGACATAAAATGTAACTTCAAAGGTTGCCCATGTACTTTAGTTATTGAGAACCTTTTAATCCCGTACTTCCTTTAGGCTCGCATAATAATAAATGGCTGAGACATCTAAGGGTTTGCATTTATCTTACATAGTCTTTTGTAGAGGCATGACTTTAAGTACTATTCTTGGCTTGAAAACTTCCCTCTGTAACTATTGGGGCAAAAGTAATAATCTTACAAGGAAATTGTGAAATATAGCTTAAGAAAAAGAGATTTAAAAATTGGTACTGACTCATGAACTTTAAAGAGATTCTTGTAAGCAAAAGGAATACATAAAGAAAAAGATCAGGTAAACATTTTATGTATAAACTATCTGTGCTAGAAGCATGGAAACAATAGAGAGAAAAAAATTCTTAATGCAAAATAACAGTTATTTTGGTATGTATAATTAATTCAGTATTTATAAAGTGAGGAAATGGAAAATAAGTAATTATATAGATTACTTAAATCTCAAAATACACACAAATAAAGTAGATAAAAGCTTACAATAAAGTTCTGTTTCGCCTCTATAGAAACCAAATGGTTATTTTATAGTGGCAATTAATGATATTTCATGGGTTTTGTTTGTTTGTTTGTTTGTTTGAGACAGAGTCTCATGCTGTCACCCAGGCTGGAGTGCAGTGGCCTGACCTCAACTCCCTGCAACCTCTGCCTCCAAGTTCAAGCAGTTTCCCTGTCTCAGCCTCCCATGTAGCTGGGACTACAGGTGCCCACCACCAACATCCAGCTAATTTTTGTATTTTTGGTAGAGACAGAGTTTCACTATATTGGACAGGCTGGTGATATTCCATATTTTTAAGGCAGAATTTCATAACTAAAATTACTTCCATTGTGCCTGTTTGTGTTGCACATACTGTATACACATATGATAAATTGACCTCGTTGTATACAATTATCAATAGGAAGCCGACACTGCAGTGTTTTATATACATTATCATATTAAATCACAGGAAAAAATGTGTTGAGAAACACTTACACAGTTTACCCTTTTTTCCCTTGAACAACATGGGGTGAGGGCCACTGACTCCGCAGTGCAGTAGAAAATTCAGGGATAACTCTTGACTCCCCAATAACTTAACTGCTAATAGCCTGCTGTTAACTGGAAGTCTTACTGATAACATAAGGAGTCGAGTCGCATATATTTTGCATATGTATAATATACTATATTCTTAAAGTAAGATAGAGACTGGAAAACATTACTAAGAGAATCATAAGGAGGAGAAAATATATCTACTCTTCATTAGGTGGAAGAACATATATACTCATATTATTTTTATAATGAAGAATATGTCTATTCTTCATTATAAGAATCTACATCCTCGTCCTCTTTGTGTTGATTAGGCTGAAAAGGAGGAGGAAAAGAAGGGATTGGCTATTCAATCTCAGGGATGGCAAAGGCAGGAGAAAATCTGCATGTAAGTGGACTCACGCAGTTCAAATCTGTATTGCTCAAGGGTCAACTGTACCTGAAATACAAATACATCTGAGTTTTATTAAATATTTAAAACACTTTAACATTTTTTTCCTGTCAAAAATTTCAAACAAACACATACAAAAAATAGGAAGAAACTATAATAAATGTTGTACATCCCAAGATTATTATGAAATGGTTTTTCATAAGCATTTTATTTTGTTAAAAAATCATGACTTAAAAAAATGGTCACAATATTATTTTCTCATCCAAATATTAACAATAATTTCCTAACACTATGAAGTATCTAATGCTCAACTCAAGATCCACCGTCGCCTACATGTGGCAATTAATTGATGTGTCTTTTAGGTTCCTTTTCTAACTGGTATTTTTTGCCATGAAATTTATTTGCTAAAGGAACCAAATGGCAGAATTTTGTGTCAATTCTCACATTCCTTATTTTACTCATTCCATCATTTGACTATTTTTTGTTCGCTGACTTTGTTGGACTTTGGAAGTTCAATGTAGAGACATGGTGCTATCCCAGTTTCATTGTTGTGAAAAATTCTAATGTGGTGTTGTGTCCATTCAGGAGGCATATAATATCTGGTAAATTCCGTTTTACTGATATTACCTGAGTGGTAATTATTGCCTATATATAAGTACTTGCTAAAATTGCAGAATGGTGATTTTCTAATTCTTTTATTTCCTCTTTATTTATTACCTGGAGTGTTTCATTTAAGAGTGATTTCCATCCATCAGATCTTTAGTTACTCTGGAGTATATCTCTATAGCAGATATTTATTCCTGAAACATTTTTAACATCATTTTCACACTTTTTTCCCTAGGATGACCTTTGTGTGATTATTAAGAAAAAAAAAGAAATAGTGAAAGAAACTAAAGCCATACTTTTTCAAGTCTTTTAACTCTAATGAGGCTTAGAAAAAAATCTAGTATTTAGACAATGCTAGGTGATAGTTAAGAAATATTTTATTTTCAACAAGTTTCAAGTGATTGGTGAAAAGATGTGTTTAACCCTGTCTTTGATGATTAAAGAAAAATAAAAGAGGGAGAAAGGTAGGTGGTTATCTAGACCTATACAGCAGATATTTTAATTTCTGTGTCTTGAAAAACAGTAATAATTTGCTATATGATAAATTAGATATAGTAGCATGTCCCCTTTTCAAATCAGTGTTTCTTCAATCATTTTATAAAGTAATCAAAATCATCTGCTATTGACTAGCATTATCATGTTATATAATAGCTAATGGTTACCATATTTGGACACAGTAAATTTTAAAATATATGTATTCAGAAGTGTGTTTTTTTCTTTTTTTCTGCTGTAAATTCACCTACAAAGGTGATTACAATTGCTTCTGCCATGAAGCACTTTCTAGTCTCGAAATGGCATTTCTCTTCTCTGAAGCAGTTTGTTACATGATTGGTTGCATTGTTTTCACTGTATTTATTCTAGGAAGTAGTGGCAATGTCATTCTCTTTCATTTTAATAATTTGCACTGTGTACTATAAGAATAACTTTTGGTATAGTAAAACTTTACATTCCACAGGGTCTGACAATAGCAATGTTTTGTTTTGTTTGCTTTGCTTTATTGCAGATATATTTGAAACAAGGGAAACATCTAATATATCTGAATATGAAGTTATTAGATCTTTGATGTGTCATTTTTCTTATCAGAAATTTCTGTAGTCAGTGGCACCTTTGCCTGAGTTTTGCTCAGGCCTGCTGGGCTCATTTTGTTCACTTGGCCAGGCAGGCTGCACTCGGCTGACACTACTGTCCTGGGTATCATGCCTGCCAAGGGTGAGTGAGGTGTGGAATGGTGAGGAATGTGTAAGGGAGCATGGGTCCAGCCACTGCACATAGTGAGACATGCCCGCTGCTGCAGTGAGGCGGGCAGCTCCAGGTGCTGGCATGAGCAGCAGCTCTCCATGAGGCTGTAGTTGGACCAGGTGTACCAAAAACAGCTTCCACAGCTGGCACCAGGAAATATGGTAGTGCTTGGAGGCTTGGAAACTCTAGGAACTACAAGGCCCCAAAGAGGGAGTCATAGACTTGGCCTGGGTGCGCCCATGTCTTGGCTCCCCGAAGGGCCACAGATCTTCTTTTCTTCTCTTTGCCGACAACGTGGCAAGCAAGAAGCATGTCTCAGCCTGTTTATATTACAGCTCTTTTAGCCTTGTTCGGTGGATCCTGAATTCTTGTCCTATACCCAGGATGAATGATGTATGCAGAAATGTATAGGGTGAGCAAGTCAAGGAGTAGCTTTATTGAGTGACAATAGCTCAGAGGAGGTCCTGGAGTGGGTAGCTCCTGTCTGCAGGCAGGTTGTCACATTGAGTGTTCAGTTCTCAGCAAAGAGGAGACCCTAGAGTGAGTAGTTCCTCTCTGCAGCTGGTCTTCCCACCTTCTGCAGCTCTCAGCAGAGAGGAGGCTGTGGAGTAAATAGCTCTTCTCTGCAGGCAGGTCATCACATTGAATGTTCAGCTCTCAGCAGAGAGGAGGCCCTGGAGCGAGTAGCTCCTCTCTGCAGGTGGTTATCCCCATGTCTGCTGCTCGTAGCAGAGAGGAGGCCCTGGAGTGGGTAGCTTCTCTCTGCAGCTGTCATGATGCAGTGGCTGCTCTACATGGGCTGCTGCTGCCATCAAAGTTGTAGATATCAGGAATCTCTGTCTCTTTAAAAAATAAGCTCTAACTTTATTGCCTCCTCTTTTAAGAAAAAATGGTTCCTCATTTACAAATTTTTGCTAAGGAGCAAGAATAAAAGATACAAAACCCAAATCAAAATATTTCAATAAAATTCTACATAATCTTAAAAAAAATCCATGGTGCTTTAGCTCTCTCTGCGTAAATACCAGTAATGTCTTTGCTAACTATTTACAAAATGTTTCATTGATACATAACTTTCTAACAAACACTTCTAAAGGCATCGGTAAATCCAGTAAGCTCTATATTACCCATGTATTGCAAATACTCTAAAAATGAATGACCCTTTTGTTATGACAGTAATTGTTAAAATAAGAAGCAAAAATAAAAGAATAGCAAGAATATGACTAGTTATATCAGTGTTGAGATATGTGAAATTTATCTAATCTCTTCTGAGAATGCCTTCATACACCGTTGATAGTCCCTGAACTCCATTTTAATAAATGTGGTTTAATTCTTTTTAAATCTTTGAAAAAATATTAGTTAGACAGATATACCTCTTCCAAATAGCCAGACAGGTATCTAATTTAAAGCCGATTAAACAAAACAGTAACATAATCAATTATATTTGTACTTTATGATTATTTTTATTGAATTTTTTTCAGATAAACTTTATTAATATAATGACTAACATTCATTAACACTTCAGCCTTCCTCCATAAATAGCTATGGTACTTATTTTATTATTCACATAATTTTTGCTCACATATATATACACATTTTTCACAAAAGTAATTATGTAAAATCATAATTACAGGTATGTAAAATAATGTGAAATCAATATAATTGTCACCATTCACAATTTTTATATTATAATTCATAATCTCTGAAAACAGTAGTATGAATAACTGTGTATCTTATAGTTACAGGTTGCTGCTTTTAATATAACAACAAAAAATGATGTCATATCTAAACTTTTTCTCTGATCAAAATATCTTTAATTCTGTTCTTTTTGTTTTATCTACAAACAGTTAAAATTGCATTTTTAAGATAATTTTTAGTCACTTGGGGTGGTGCAATGTGTACTTTACAATTGACTTATAATTGGACTATGCTGACAATGGAAACATCTTACAAGTATTGAACATGACATTTATGGCAGTATTGCTGTCATCTTGGCTTCTTTTATTGAATATGCAGAGAATTATAATTGGGCTAACAAGCCTGATAGCCTGGCCTCTTTCCAATTATATTAACCTAGTCTGCTATTAGCTGCCTGAACACACACAGAAACAGGCATAAAGATTTTTTTTTTCTTTCCATTTTATGTTGGTACCTGCCCTAATCGAAGAATAAAATCCTCTATCCTCCTGTAATGTTTGAGAATTGTGAATAACTTATCACCATTCCACTGATAAATGTAAAGATTTGCTTTATCCAATAAGAAATTATTTTAAAACAATTGGTTTTAAAATTGGTTGTATCTGTTACAATTTAGATGCTAATTAATTATTATTGTTCTAAAACTTTATAAAGTTTTGGCATATTTTCTTTGAATTGATGTTAAAATTTTTCAAGTGATGAATTTGAGTTTGAAGCAAAATTTTTCTTCAAATAAACAAGTCAATTTACTGATGCATTGTAATCTTTTCTTTGAAAATGAGACAAACACTATTTTAGCATAATCTAAAAATAAGTCATTTAGGTTTGTGTAGTATTAAAAACAATACACAAAAACCAGAAGTAAAAAATGAAGTAAAATTACATATAATTATTTTCATTTAAAATCTACTAACATTTTACCAAGGAATCCAATTAAAAACAAATAATAAGTAAAGTTAAATAAACCAATTTTTGGTTTTAAAGATATAAAGAATTTGCAGTGTATTCGTTATTTGAAACATTAGATTCTGTGTTTTCCTTCTCTTCCTTTTTTTTTTTGGCTTTTTCCAGTTAGCTCTTATTTTAGAGTATGCAATATACTTGCACACTTTCTCTCTAAATAGTTCCAAGCCTTCCCTTTGCAATATTTAAGTCTTCATCTTTGTCCAGGAGTTTCTGAGTAGAAATATGAAGACCACTAGGAAATTTATGTCCTGAAGAAATAAAGCACAACTACAGTGCAAAAAAGATATGCCATAAAGAAGTGTGTGCCAAAACTGTTATTAGCAAAAGACCAAAATACAACAAAATGCCCCCAAACCACAAATATGTTGATAATAGGAAATAGTATTATACTTCCTATAAACTACAGAAACATATGCAACTATTAAAATGAATCAGTTAGCACTCCATGTATTAACCTGGAAAATGTGGAGAAAGAAGACTGCAAATTAATGTGTATAGTATAGTCTTGTTCTGGAAACAAAATGCACACAATAATTTTTTAGGTTTTTATAAGAACTGCAAATTTAATTTTTTAACATTGATAAATTGCTGGCATTGATTATCTCAGATGCTGACATTGGAAAGGGAGAGGCGATATTGTTTACTTTGCCCTATCAACTGTAATTTTTGATATGTATCAATTTTGTCCTTCAACAACTAAGCTGAAGCATTACATTCATTAAAGGAATGTAGATTTTTTGATGAAATTCAATTTTTAAACTTAAGAATTGCTATTAGATATTTTAGTGAATAATGGGCTTTTAATTTTATGAATTATTGCATCATAATTTGTAAAAATATCAAAGAACAGCTAATAGTTACACTCTGAATTTTATGTTACTTAAAAATATATTCACATTAATGTTGCTAGTATTCTCCCACTCTATGTCCATTTTAAAGCTGTGGAATGAAAGAGTTTGAATGGGTCAAGTACTTAATCCAGATTTTCTGAAATAATTTTGCTTTTACTTAAGGTATTTTTGTCTGGTAAAATATGTATTATTTTAAAAATAGGATGTTCATTTTAAAGTAGCAGAAGATACATGCAAATAGTAAGGCAGTTTTTGTGATTATAGATGAAAACTAAAATTATCTGTAAGCATCCTGTGTGTACATACACTTTCTAATTTTATTTATGCTCTAGGAAACCTGCAAAAATGAAGTGGAAATTAAAAGTTTTCATGTGTAGTTCATGATTTCTAGATCTAAAATCTATATTAAATTTTACTAAAGGTCAGTCCACGAAACTAGAGACTGAACATTTCCCAATTAGGAGATGGGCTACTTCCTCCTTAACATCATTTAAAAAGCCAAAAAAAACACCTCTGCTTTTGTCAATCTTCATTTTTACATAGTAAATCAAAGTAGAATATAACTTCAAAAGTATTTAGAACTATCTAATTATGCATTTTGAATACCAGTTTTCCTTTGAGTAAGGGACTGTCCTTTAGGACTGTTCTAATTTTCTTGTTAACTTTACTACTGCCCTAAACAATGTTTATCACTAGATATCAGCTTATATTTCAACTTATTAATGGAAATAATGCCATTTAAAATAGTAGGCTTTTCTAGTCTCGTGGTTATGTGGTCAACCAAGTACCAAAATAGCTGGAGTTTAATGAACCATATAATTTTTATTTGGCTTTGTAGAACTGATTATTGCAATTTAGTGAGTGAATCAGTTCCCTAAATCCCAATAGCTTAAGGTAGTATTCTACAGCACGGATTCTGGATTCAGATACACCTAGAATCAAATCCCAAATTTGCTTCTTTCCAGATGTGTCATTTTCAGCAAGTAATTTCTATCTCAGTCCCAGTTTCCACATCTATGAGGCAAGTACAACAAAACTTACCTCTCAAAATTGTCATTACTAATTGGTAAACGTATGGAAAGTCAGTCTCTGGCATTTAGCAAGCACTGAAAATAATGGAAGTGACCTGCTTTTCTAAGTTACTCAAATATTGTGGGTTTACAATCTGATTATTAAATAGTATTAAATATACTTAAACTACATATAGTTTAATTCATTATTAAATAAAATTTAGAGTTAAGAAGAACTTAAAAAATTATACATTCCATTAAAGGAATATAGTACTTGCAGTGTTTGAGTACGTGGCTCCTGTCTGCTCATACTTTTTCCTACTCAAGAATCTTAATCATAACACTAATGAAATGTAACAATTGTCATTTTCTTTCTTAGTCTGCTGATCATGTAATCTCAAATGTACTCTTCAGACTTTAATAGCAATAACATCTCTGCTTTCTTACTGGTTACAGAATCTCTCTAATATCTAATATGTTTGTTCTCTTCTTGTGCAACCTTTCCTTGGTACCAGCGGCTGCTTCAAAGAATAAAGTTAAAGGTGAGCTCCTATTTATTCTGCATGACTCATCATCATTTTTCAGCTCTGTCTTCTCAGTTCTCTTAACTGATAGAGCCAATTCTGTTGGTAATAATACTATTTCAGTGTATAGTTATTGTTCATAAATTCCTAAAATACAAATATCAGTTATTTCAGTTATCCAGTTTCTGAGACACATTTGCATGGTTGTTTGTGAGTTTGTTTTCTTGTTTCACTTCCCACTTTATCCCTAAGTATTTCAAAGTGGAATCAAGTGCTTTTGTGCACTAACATGTTGCATGTGGACCTTAATTTCCATGAGAAAATTGAGAATTGGAAAAAATACAGCATAAAATAAAACTGATGGAAAGTCTCAAAATTGAGCATGTTTTATAGAATTGTGTAAGAAGAAAATTTAATCTTCTAAAAACTGAATATTATAAGCTACAGTTTTCTATTTATAATTTGTTTTCATTTTTGACTTGCATTAAGTTTGACTTTGCTAGAAACCTGAAAATGTATTTTCATGATAGAGGATGCACATGTCCAATCCTGAACATATCTTCTTGGAAGGAAAAATACTTTTGGCTCCATGTGTCCCAATTTTTATGGGTTTGAAAAATTCAAATGTATGTATGATACTGTATCATAGATCTATCTTTTATGTATTTCAATTTCATTCTCTTTAGAGCAATCTTATATACCTAAAAATCTTTTATGCTTTTGCTTCTTAAGTAGCAAAAACACAATTTTTTTTCTCTTTCAGTTCCAGGTTCTAGTTTTACAGCTAGCTTTAATACTATGACATATGCCTGTCTTTGAAATCACTGCTCCCGATTTTTAAGGTCAATCCTTTATTGTATAATTAATATTGTCCTAGCAATGCATTTGTTTATAGAATGTAAAATATGTAAAAGATGAGATGGCAAATTTATTGTCACCTTTCTTATAGCTCAGCTAGACTTGTTTCTTTTTCCAGTAAATTTGGTAGAAAAATCAGCCAATCCTTGCCACAGTAATTTTCTGCCTGGCTGTGAACAAAATGAATACATTCACAGAGCATCTGAGACATTATCTGATAATGAAACACATATAAAATATATAAGCCTAATATGTGTATATAATAAAAGGGTTAGAAATGTAGTTTTAGAAATGAGGAATTAAAAACTACACAAACTATTCCAGCTCTAGTGTACAGTATATGAGTGAGGGGAACCAGAGGAGATGCATATCGGCACTGGAATCACTGGAGAACACTTTACATAGTAGGTGGAGCTTGAAGTGGTTCTTGAAGAATGAATAGGATATACATAGAGAAAAAGCAGTATATTAAAAAAAAAGTAAGTGTAACTAAAGGTCTGAAAACAATAATGAATACAGTCAACTTTAGTATAGTGAGAAAATCTCTTGAATGAAACCTTGTACTTTTATAAGAAAATAGAGAAAAATAAATTTGAAGATGATACAATAGACAATGGAGTGATTATGAGTCATTACAGTATATGCTCACATAAAACCTCTAGTAATCAATTACTTTCCAAAACAATGGAAAATAATTTGAATTATAATATACAGGCTGCTAAGTATTAAATATGAAAAAGCCATTTCATCACTGGAGGATTATAATCATAAATTATATTACAGGTATCTCTCAGGTCATTTCAGGACTGAAGCTGGCCAGAATTTTATAATGCAAGCATATTTCTGTATCTAATTTAGTGTCTTCCACACTTCCATCCCTAGTGTTCCACACTTAGCCATTTTATTCAACTCTCCCCTTTCTTCTTGGATACTAGCCTGCAGGGGGGCTTAGCACATAGTTTTCCCCATGCTTATAATTTTGCATATACAAGGCAAGCAATGACACTTTCAAAAATTAATTGTGCCTCAAATGGAAACTGAAATTTTATTCCTAACCATTGCTGAAGAAATATGCATATTATGGAGAGATAATAGAAATGATTACTCAGTGATTTTCTTTTTGGTCAATTTTCTATATGAAGGCAAATGGTCTTCAAACAGAAAAGAAAAATGTGGATGAGAGGAAAATAAAACCCAAGATAATATAAGAGCAGATGGTTGCTTCAGAATAGTTCATTTCTCCTGGTCCAGAAAAAGTACTTACCAGCGACTGAGAGAAGTTTGAAAGAGGATTATATCTCATTTATTTATCCTTATGGAATCATGCAAATGTGGAAAGATTCTGAAATATTGGAGAGAGGAATGCATTCTGATTTTTTTGTAAGGAGTAATGAATTCATTTCCAGAAACCATATACTGGCCCATTTGACATCAAGTTCCCAGTCAGATTTGTAAACACTCTTAAAACAATAATTTGTGGTTATTTAGGCTAAAACAGAGTTCACTGAGAGTCAGTCAGAAATCATTAGCAATAGCATAGGAAATTACTCCTCCTTTTTTTAATGTGAGTTACTATACCAGGGTTTGAGAGCAGTAGCCTAAACATAATATATCCTAATTTTATCAAATAATGTAGCAACTAGCTCTTTATTTCTGCAGAAACTGTTATTCTAAAGATCACTAATTATTCTCCAAAAGCCAAATCCAATGGTGGTTTTTCAATCCTCATATTGCTGTTGTTTTCCTGGTGAACATATATTATCTCTTTTGATTTTACATTTCCTTTGATTTCAGTGGCACTGTACATACTTCATTTTTTAAAGCTTCTCTTTGCCTCTTTTTTTCTCTCTCCATTTATATCTTGTTCTGAAATATAGGTTTCATTCAGGATTTCTTTGATTCTTGAAATGATCAACTATTGCAGTGTAGGTTTAGCTTTCCACACTGCCTTTGAGAGATAAACTTCACTTCCTGCATAATAAAGGATGTGGCCATTTTCTGTGTAATTGTGTACCCGCAACCAACCTCTCTTACCATTGTTGCCTGTCAAGATGAACATAAATGACCCAGTCCAGTTGCTTCTCTGAAAACGTAGAACAGGGAAGAGGGTAGAGAGAAAGAGGGAAAAGTCAAGGAGGTATGAGAAAGAAGCAGAGATGGTTGATCAGCTATGTTACTCTTCATGCATAATTTTTTATGTAGCCTTAATAAAAGGAAGTAAGCTTGAGAAATGACACAAGAAGGTGGGAGGACTGTTTGAAGAGTGAAAGACTGAGAGAGTACTCTGCTGGTGTACAAGCCTTTTGTTGTAACATGTTGCTAAGGCTCTATTGTATCTTTGCTCTTTGGCTTATGACACTGGTCTCTTTTAATATAAATTTCCAGATACGTTTCTCTTGCTTAGAATCGTAAGAGAAATAGTTAGTATAAATGTTTTCTTTCTAAGAGTTTCTTAGTTAATTTTGATATCACTTTTCTGAACTTGATTTTACTACTAAGCTTTTATCTGATATTTTCATCACTCTTCTGAATATTTCCACTTTAATATTAGAAGATGATATTTTTATTTATTCACTTATTTTGTAACTAAGAACCCTCTGGGTTTACTATATGTTCTCATGACATGAATATTAGTCCAATTTTCTAAGCTTAAAAGATTGGAAACATCTTTAACTTCTCTTTCTTAATGGCCATCACATCCAATCAATTATCAAATTGTCTTAATTTTATCCCTATAGTGTCATTTGCATGGATTATTATTCTTCAAATCTCTCATTCCTGGATGGGTGCAGTGGCTCATGCCTGTAATCCCAGCACTTTGGGAGGCCAAGGCAGGTGGATCACTTGAGGTCAGGAATTGGAGACCAGCTTGGTCAACATGGTGAAACTCCATCTCTACTAAAAATACAAAAATTAGCCAGGTGTGGTGACTGGTCCCTATAATCCCAGCTACTTGGAGGATGAGGCAGGAGAATCTCTGAACCTCAGGAGGCAGAGCCTGCAGTGAGCTGAGACTGCACCACTGCACTCCATCCTGGGTGACAGACAGAAGGAGACTCTGTCTCAAAAAACAAACAAAACAACACCAAAAAATTAATTCTTCAGAGCTTCCTTGAAGCAGTCTCTAAGTTGTCTCCTGATTCAACTTTCAATACACTATAATCTATCCTACATTTATATGTCATGCTGAATTTTAGCAAGATCATCAATGCTTTGCCACTTAGAGGAAAAAGGTACTTTAGAATAATCTTAAAATTTCTTTGTATAAAATAATTTCATTTCACTCTGTCATGAATTTATAAAAATAGACTAAATGTAATATAATGATTGTTCTAAAATGTTACAAATTTTTAAATAGCTTTAAGCCAGAAAAATAAAAATACTTTTAGTCTTTAATCCTGATTTGGGGGCTTTTTTATTCAGAATTTGGCAACTATGCTTTTATGCTATTTCTAGAATGCCAGCTTTTAACTATTATTTTCAAAGTGAATGTCAAATCTCAACAATCATATAATCATTATTCAGTGCTCAAATAAAAATTAACATAATTATTCTAACTTTGCTTAAGAATTAAGATAATGCAGAGCCCTTAGCTATCTAAATTGAGATACATATGGTTCAAAGGAGAATCAATATTTCAATTTGCTGGGTTTATTAAGTAATAGTCATGCATAATATTATCAAATAAATGATTTATTCATATGAGAATATTAGAAATCTGCTATAAAGCCAAAATATGACATTTGGAATATCAGGCTACCCATCGCATTATAATTTTTGGAGGTGAATTAAAAGGTATGTAAAATGTTGAAGTTGAGACATGTCTTAAAACTATTTTGAGATTTTATCTTAACTCAGGTGCCTACATTTTAATTTGTATTATATAGTATATGTTTTATATTAAGACTTCCATTTTGTAGACAGACAGGAATAGGTTCAATCTTTATTTTGCAACTAGTAGATTTGAGCACCTGGACAATTAAACTTCACACAACATTTGGTTGCTGTGACAATTTTACTGGATAAAGCACAGACAAGAATTGACATAGGGAAAGGCACATAGTGAGCACTTAGCAAATTTTACCTATTACTGTTATTACTGTAATCACTATCACAATTTAAATTATATCTGTGGTAAAAAATGAACAAACACAAAAACATGTAGTGCAAGGTCAGTCCTAAAACTAAAACTTTTCTGTAAGTTTCACTATATTTCATCTTCATAATGGCATTTATATGTTTATATTCATTAAAAGATTAAAATGTAGTATCAGATGTAAATCACCTACTAGGTATGTGTTATTTTTCTTTCCTCACCATTAATATTAAAAAACAAAGTGAATAAATAATATTATTAAATTATTTCAACCCAAAATGAAACCAAACGTTTGAGAAAATTATGACAAAGAGAGGCTTATATAATACTTAAAATGCAGAAATATCCTGCTTTTACTATTCGTGAAAATGAGTAATGAGGCCATAATGTAATTTCTTTTGAAAAGATTGCTTAACTCCTTTTGTTTAAGCTATGTTTATATTTTAATTTAAAAAGTGGGCTGAGTGGAGTGGCTTATGCCTGTAATCCCAGCACTTTGAGACGCTGAGGCAGATGGATCACCTGAGGTCAGGAGTTCAAGATTAGTCTGGCCATCATGGTGAAACCCTGTCTCTACTAAAAATACAAAAAAAAAAAAAAAAAAAAAAAGCTGGGCATGGTAGTATGTACCTGTAATTGCAACTACTCAGGTAGCCGAGGCAGGAGAATCACTTGAACCTGGGAGGCAGAGGTTGCAATGAGCTGAGATCACAGCACTGCACTCCAACGTGGGCAAAAGAACAAGACTCTGTCTCAAAAAAAAAAAAAAAAAGATAAGAAACTATTCAAATTCTTGCGTAACATCTACACAATCTACATCAAAAATAAAAAGTCAGGAGATAATTATTGAAGTTTATGCTTATTCTCTGCAAGACTGATACAAGATAATGTGTGTCAAGGGTGTTAGACATATAGAAGGGAATTTAATAGCATATTATGTTTCTGTAACACATATTTCACTTAGGGATTCAGGTGAACGACCTCTAGGTAGTACCTTTAGGAAGATTGTCTTATAAATTTGCCTTCTAATTCATCCCACTTTTCTAAGACAAATGCCAAAGATATTGCTACATATGACATTGCAATAATGTTTATTAAGATCTATTGCTGCAGCCTTTTTCTAACTTTTAAAAAAGTAAATAACAATGATAATGATAATAACTAATGTGTCTTAAATGTTACTATGTGTGAGGCATTCTGCTAGGCATTCACAGGTGTTCTCCCTTTCAATCCGTACAAAACCCTGTGAGATAGGTACTGTTATTATACTCAGTTTCAAAAATGTGGAAAATGAAGCAGAGTTAAGAAATTTAAGTTCAGAAAATGAGTAAGAGACAGGGTAAAAATTCTAAGCCAGGCATACTAACTCCTGAATTTAAGCTTTTTAATCTATTAAATCCTCTAAAGAGATCAGATTAATCGATATTACAACTTACCTGAATCTCATTCATTTAAATATGTTTACCTAGATACCATCCACCCAGATAGGAGTAGGGGTGGGGGCAGGAATAATGTAGTTTGAGGAGTAACTAGCAGGACCAAATACATTGAACCAGCTTAGTTGGGTCCACTGGTCAGAAAAATATTCTCCAGGTAAACCTGGTATTTCCCATTCTTTAAAAATTCTCCTTCTTCTAGGTCTCTCATTCACTCACCTCATGTTAACCTCACTTACTCCCTCTTGGGAAAGTGAGAAGGTAATTAGTTTCTCAATAAGATGAGTAATGTTCTAGAAAAGCTTCAGGCACAGCTAATGTGAAGTGCTGAACTCCGAAGTGACAAACAGGGGTAAGGAGTAGTGTGCTCATAAAAATTTTACTGTAAGATGACCCACTGGGTCGAAATGTAAGTAATTTTTGTTGTTTCTAAAGTGGAGCTTCATTTGATGTGGTCTGTGTTTTTTATTTCTCACTGTATAGGGATATTGACATGCATTTGCTCTATGGAGTATCTCATTACCTTCTGTTGTGTAACAGTCCCCTTTCATGTTGCAAAGTACAAACCAGTCTGGGTCACAATGGAAGGAAAGTGTCGTATATTCCATTTGCAAGTCTAAAATAATATTATTTCCAATTGATTTAATGGAGGTGCATTTTCTCCATCTCTTTTCTTCTTGAAATGCAAAAATAGGTTTGAGCTTCACTGTGCACATGTGGATAAACACAACTCATTTGCCACCAAAACAAGGCTCAATTTTGTATAGCAATTAGAAATTAGTTTAAGCATTGCTACTTTAAATTTATATCCTCATTTCTACCACAAATAAATCATAATACTTTTTTTATTCTGTCTAAACACATTTCATCTGAAAGGCAAGATCTTCTGGGACTCAATTCATTCCGTTGGTTCATGTCATTCTATTATGCTAATCAAATTGGTATTTGCTTATTCTCCAGCTGCTGTGTGGGGGTTTAGAAAGCCTGTAATTAAAATCCCAAGGTTCATGGCTTCTTACCAGTTTTGAAACAGAAAAATCTCCGTAATAAGGAGAACCACTGTGATCAATGTGTAGCAATTAGTGGGGCATTTTTGAAACAATGCTATAAGACCAAAAGTTAGGCAACACTAAAAATAAATGTAATTTATTATATTTCAAATTTGGTGGAATTATGGTTATATGTTTTTAATGGGAAAAAATAAAGCTTATCCCAATATATAATGTCTGTCACTAGCAAAGTGTATAGTTAAGAGCTTTGGGGAAGGGAATCAGAATTCCTGGGTTCCCGTGTCTATTCAATTATTAATTTGATCTTCAGTCAACCATCAGTGTTTAGGGGACACTAAGACCCTACTGCTTTAATCATGGTCAGGAAATTCAATGCCCAAATAGGAGGAGTCATGTAGTACCCTATGTAATTCCTAAGGGATGTTTCCAAATGAGAACACATGGCACTCTCAAGGCAGAAGACTGTGTGTGAATCCTGCCTTACTCCCAGTGTGGTACATTTTGGAGGTATACAAACACTTACATGTAGCACTGTTTTAAGATACAATGGAGATAAATTATATATATATATATATATGTATATAAATGTATGTATACACACACATGTGTATATATATATATAATTTGACACATACACACATATACGTATATATATGTGTGTATGCATATGTTCTTTATTTTTTACTCCATGGGGATTTCACTCACTCAATAATTCATTCATTTTTTTTATTCAAAATTTCCAGAAACTCCTGGAAATACATCAGCTTAAGAAAAATGTTATATACTGTCATACATTACAATGTAGTAGCCATCATTAAAAATAAAGTGGAAGAATGAGATAGGAATACTTGAGCAGAGTAGAGAGGAGAGTGGTTCTAATTTTGAGTTGGTAGACCAGGAAAAGTGGACATGTGAACGGAAAAATGATAATGCAGAAGGAAGCCATGTGAATGGAAACATTCCAAGAAGAGGAAATAGCAAAGACAAAGGCCATCAGGCAGTAAGCAGTCTTAATTATTTAAGAGATGCTCAACAGCCCTGTAAGAATAGAAAAGCATGACTCAGGGACAGCATGTTAGAGAGAAGGTCATAGAGGCAGTGGAGACACAGGTCATGTAAGGATTTTTGGTAGCCTTCCGTGAATTGGAGAGAGAGACATGGGACGTTTGAGCAGAAGAGAGATGTGTGCTGGCTAAGTTTTAATGGGATCAATTTGGCTGCTTTGGTGAAAAAGGCTGCAATAAGAGTTTTTGGATGCATTTCTAAGAATTCAGGGGAAAAATGATTGTGATAGGATGAGAGTCTTAGGACTGGAGGTAAAGTTATTTCTGATAGAATTTGCTGACTTAAGTAGGACATGATTTAGAGGGTGGAATGTAGAAGAGTATCAGTTTTGTGTTTTTTTGTATGTGTGTTTGGTTTTACTTAAAAACTGGAAGGATAAAGTTACATTTGCAAGATGGAAAAGACTGGAAGAACACAACAAATTAATGAGAGCTCAGTTTTCATCGTGTAAAGTTGAAGAGACCCATTAGGCATTCATGGGAAGACGATAAGTAAAAGTTGAGTTAATGAATGTGAAATTTAGAAGAAAAGTCTGCACTTTAGATAAACTACCTGAAAGTCATGTGGACAGTCAATAAAAACATGAGACTGAATGAGCTCATCAAATGCATGAGGGTAGCTAGAAAAGAAAGCAAAAAGGTAAGGATTTGAGGTCTCACATACTCAAAACTTAAAGAGATCAAGCAGATGATAACATACAAGCAAAAATGTCAGAGAAGAAGAAGAAAATAAAAAATGATAAGAAGAAAATATATTTAAAAAGGAAGCAGTGTTCAACTGGGGCAAATGCTCTTGATGGGTCAAGATAGATACAAATGGATTTAGCAATGTGCAAGCAGGCAATGGTAACCAATGGTAAATAGAGATTAATCATATAATCACCCAAAGAAATGTAAATTTGCTACTGTGAAACAATGGTACAATAAGATTCAATTAAAGGAACATTCACCTTAGTGGAAGAAGACTAGGAAGAAGATTTATTGGAGAAAATGATGATCAGAAGAAAGCGGAATAACTAGTGCAAATTAACTGAGCAACAAACACAGGGAAGAACTGCCCAGGTCTAGAGAATGTCCGCAGGGGACTAAAAGTAAGCTAATAAAGTTTCTGGAGAAAATCAAAGGGAACCAGGGTGAAAATTAGAGGGGATAGATAGGCAGCCCATGTGGTACCTTGAAAGTTACAGAGTTTTCTTTTTTTCTGTTTTTTTTATTATTATTTGCTTGTTTGTTTTTTTCTTATTATAAGAACAGTAGAAAGCCATCAAGTGGTTTTCAAAGGGAATAGAGGTAGCCATAGGGCTGGTGGAATATTCTTACATTTATGCTTTGAAAAGTATCACTGGTTGTTTATGAAAAAACAAATTAGTAGAGACTACTATAGATGACAAACAGAAAAGGTGAATTGCCTGGAAAATTACGGTAGTCCAGGGAGAAATGGTAATAGGTTGGCCAAGAGTTGTCAGTAGTATCAGAGAGAAATTGGCAGATTCGAGAAAATAGAAATTCCTTTTAAGAATAAAGTTGAGAGGCCGGGCGCGGTGGCTCAAGCCTGTAATCCCAGCACTGTGGGAGGCCGAGGCGGGTGGATCACGAGGTCAAGAGATCAAGACCATCCTGGTCAACATGGTGAAACCCCGTCTCTACTAAAAATACAAAAAATCAGCTGGGCATGGTGGCGCATGCCTGTAATCCCAGCTACTCAGGAGGCTGAGGCAGGAGAATTGCCTGAACCCGGGAGGCGGAGGTTGCGGTGAGCCGAGATCGCACCATTGCACTCCAGCCTGGGTAACAAGAGTGAAACTCCGTCTCAAAAAAAAAAAGAATAAAGTTGAAACAGTTAGCAGTCAGAAAAAAATTAACTGAACTTGAATTAAATAGGTGCCCTTAAATATTTGTAAATTATTTAAAACACGTTGTTATTCTTCCTTTCTCTTCATTGTCATCAATACTGGAGACCAATAAGCAGACCCCTAGAATGACAGTCCTGATCTTGTCCTCATGATAGCCCACGGGAAAGTACATTTATGCTGTACTGTGTAAGACAAGTGAAATTGAAGGGAAAATTATAAATTTTATCAGTGGATTAAGAAGATAAGAAAATCTTCTTTACCTAAAGTAGTTCTTGTCTTTATTATTGATTCTCATAATTGAAAATTTCTTACATATAAATAATTTAGGTGGGGGAAACTTCATATTAAAAATAGCTTGTCAAGAATGCCATGCCAAAACTCATGTAAAAACTCTACACCTGAATTGTACATTCTAGTTGTTTCTATTTTGAATAGGGCCAATGCAAAGTTACTTGTACATTTGATTCTTGACTATAGTGCAATACAAAGTTATTTTAATGACATCCAAGCAGCAACAATATATCTGGCCTAAACTTTGAAAGAGTCATGAATTTAACTCACTATGTGTTCTCCCATCTTGGCCAAGCAAAAATTACCTACCAGCAGAAGAGGATTTCAAATTGTTTCCATATAATCTGTTTTCTTTAAGATGGGATGATCATCTGATTGGCACTGAGTTCGCTTAATAAGCATGCTGCCTAGAGACAAGGCCGGAGTGCTATTTGGCTTGAACAATCACCAAATAGTTCATGAAGTCATTATCTTCCACCTCAGCCAGACGTTATCCTGGAAAAGACGGTCAAATCTCTTGGCTGCTTATCCAGAGTTTGAAAATCCCAGTAATATATATTCACAGTGGCATAGGATTGTGATAACATATGCAAATGGAAACTAGGGAATAAGGATCTGATGTCTGTGTATATTAGATACAGCTTCCCCTAGAAATAGACATAGATGCTCCTATGTAATCTGATGTTTGATTCATTGAAGAACTGAAATCTGATTGTCAGCAAATAAAACATTACTTTTCATGCATGAAATATTTTTCCTTATAAAACTGAGGGATTAACTTAGATTTAGGTAAAATATAGCTGAGATACAAGGTAGGTTTTCAAACTCTTTACAAGCCTTTTGGGAAGTGTTAACAAATGCTTTGGGATTTTTCATACTCAAATGTTATTTAACGCATCTGGCACAACAGGTGGCATGGCCAGAAGGTCATTTCAGCATGATAATTTGACTTCATATTTATTACAGCAAAATATGTGTTTAATGACTATGTCTATTATCACTATTTCAATCATCAAAATTTACCTTATCTCTCTTTCTTTCTGTCTTTTTCTTTTTAAATATAACAGACAAGTTAAGGGAATGCAAGCTTTAAAAAGTTTTAGTCATTTCCAGAAGATTCCTTAAAACAAAGAAAAAACCCACAGCATAGTTAAGAGATATACCGAAAGAGTATTTCTTATCATCTTTATTTGTTCTATTTTAAAATGTAACAACTAGAAAGGCATTTAGTGACACAACGACTCATTCAAATTTATTTATTCATTTATTCATTACCCAAATATTTGTTGAGTTTATGTGTAAGGTCCTAGTTAAAAGTAGTGTAGTATATATTTTATGTTTTAAAATTGATTCTAAAACTTAACAAGTATATCAATCTCAATAATTTAAAATAAAGTATATATAGCACCAAACATGAATGTATGTTTAAAATTTAATTTAAAAAGACTACACATGATTTTGGCAAAAAATTACCCCAGGAAAATAAACGTCACCATTTTGCCTTACATTGTGACATTTATCATTGGCTTCCTAAAACAAAGTGGAAAGGAAGTTTGCATTATCATTTTATACATTCTATTATTAAACTTCTACTTATACTGATTTCCATACCCAAATAAGTTTTGACGGAATAGAGTCATGCTGCTTTGTTGTTCAAAAGTTTTCTGTAGCCTTGTAAGTAATGTTTCAAAGTAGATTAGAGTCTGAACATTAAGTTTTAGAGGTCAATTAGATTATCTTTGTAACTTAGAAAACTGATAGAGATAAATACATGTGGATACATTCTACATTAGTAAAGTTTAAACAAATTCATCAGAATCTGCTTTCTTTTAAAATTATATAACTGTCTTAGCTCCAGCGATTAGTCGTGAAAATATGAATGAGAGATTCAAAATTAACCCTGCATAATTAGGGAGGAGAAAAAAATAACTTAAGTGAAATAATAATGTTGCTGATAAATGAATCAGATGACAATACAATGATTAACAATTCATATAAAATTCAAGTTTCATCAATTATAAAGAACACAATGTTAAAGGGTGCTCTTATTTTGAAAGATAATAAAAATTATTTTAATTTTAAGTATCAAAGCACTTATAGTTAGTTACAGGTGAGGAAGCACTGAAAATATATAAAATTTAAATAATCATCTAAATGTCAAAAAATATATCAGCTATCTCATATAACATAACCTATTATTGGTAGTTTTAAAATCAACAAAAGAATGTCAAGATATCAAAATTTTAAAATTCTTATGATCAAAGCCTGTGGTAGTAATGCCCACATCTGCATTCAAAACAATTACTTTTTTCTTTCGAGTATTTAGAGTAATATGCAAAGTGCACAACTCATCCCTAATGGGAGATGAAATATTAAATTCTTATTCTTGCAAATGGATTCAGCTGAATCAGTTTTACCTTCAAAAGAGATCTCTTATGAAGAACAGTATTAGAAGTTAAAAGTCGCCAAGTACAATTAATGCAGGGTCAAACAACTGATTGCAAGCAAGGAAATTAATTTTACAGACATTCTAGTTGGAATCCAGTTGGAATGCATGATCAAGTGGGTTACATTTTTTTTTCCTATGGAATTTGGTAAACAAGAATTTTTGATATCAATACACAGAGTGTATTATTGCTACTCATTTGATCTTATAGAATGTTACAGTATTTCATAGGTAAACTGATTTATGCCCTATCTCTATGCCTTATTCCAGTGAGCCCTGTAATAGCACTTGGTGCAGTAGCTGAGATAACTCTTCCTGGCACTGTGGAGGTCAAATGATTCATACATTTCAATAATAATTCCAAAGACTTGTTTATGTGACCGCTATTTCAATCTAATTGACTGTTCTTTAGGTTTGTTGTTTGGAAGGTCTTAATTTTTGCTCTGTGTTGGTATTTATCATTATTATTTGCACTGTCTTATTTATTTTGTCTTTTTCTGCTTCTTTTTTTTCTTTTCTTGCAACTATAAAGAATATAAGGCCCTAATCATTCCCTTTTTGTATCTATGCAGTTTATCACCAGACCCTGCAGGTTTTAAAATTACATAAGAATTCACATCCATAGTTAAGAGTTTCAAGTCCCTAAACATCAGCTGGCTCCCTTCAATTAATTGCTCTTTTTTTGCAAAAGGAATCTGCCCACACAACTTACCTCCATGTACTTGGAGCCAATTTCTTCTGACTCACTGCAGCAGCTCTGTATCTTCCTGGCTGTGATTAATTCTCACATCTGATATTAATTCATATGCTCACTTTTAAATCATATTATCTTCATTTGGATCTTGGTTCTGTACTCACCTGATCTAGCAGCTTTATCCAGAATAGTCCAAAAAAGCATAGGTAATTCTAGTTCAGTACAATAATTCTCCTTCTTCTTTTTCCAAATGAACAGGCACTTCCATGTTTCCAAGTTCCGCTGAAATATCAATCTACTGTGATACATATTAGCCGTTAACATAATTAAATTGAATCACACAATGAGCTTTGTTCAGGTCTAGTTAAAGGAATTAATAGAACTCCAGGCAAAGAAGAGGTTAAAATTCTTCAACCATTTCACCTAAGCCTCTGAGATGTTTAGCTATCACCTTCTATTTCAGCATAAGGAGATCATTTTTCAGCCAATAGTTGCCTTTTTTATGTTTTTGAAATGTCTCCAAATAACTGGAAAATGCATTAGTGCAAAGTCACTCCTGTCTTTGATGACTTATTTTCCCTCAGGAGAAAAAAAGAAATAGAGTGACTTGTTATTTAGTTGCAAAATAAAAAGTTGTCTTAGCCAAGGACTATGTTTCACGCCTGTAATCCCAGCACTTTGGGAAGCTGAGGCGGGTGGATCACGAGGTCAGGAGTCTGAGACCAGCCTGACCAACATGGTGAAGCCCTGTAATTGCTAAAAATAGAAAAATTAGCCAGATGTTGTGGCCCCTACCTGTAATCCCAGCTACTCAGGAGGCTGAAGCAGGAGAATCTCTTGAACCCAGGAGGTGAAGGTTGTAGTGAGCTGAGATTGTGCGACTGCACTCCATCCTGGTGGCAGAGCAAGACTCCTCTCAACAAAATAAATAAATAAATAAAAGTTGTCTCCCATATGGAAAATTCTATATCTGTTCCACTACCACCTTTATTATTCAAACTGAGATTTAAAAATCAAATGTACTTGTTACTCCACCCATTTGAGTTATGTATTCTCTTCTTTCATTCACTTAAAAAACAAAATTGGAACTTAATTTTTCTTCAAAAAATTATTCTATACTTCACAGAGACTATTGGAAACTACTATTTCATAAATTACTTGACGTATAAGGAATCATGCAGTGAATTCCTAAACCCCAAACACTTCTCTTTTTATAAATTACTACTTCCTTAGAAGTTCTAGATGGATATAAGTTTCTTGTTTTTTCAGTAACTGGACACCTTATTATGTGTTTAGCACTGCTGTAGCAGCTAGATTTGAAAATAAAGGGCTATTTCTAGCAGTACCTAACACGATCACATTATAGAATACAAAAGTACATACTGACTTTTTCAGGAATTTTAAAATAAGTATATTGCTATTTTATTTTCCTCATTAGAGGCTTAGACGTTGGTCAGAAGTAGCATTATGCAAGTCATCTAGTGGTTCCTATGCCAGGTTGTAGGTATTGGCCTGTAGAGGTATTCTTTTACATCCAGTGGGCAATTCACCTGGTAAAGCATGTTATACATGTTATACATGCATATCTTTCTACACATGTTAACCTTCCCTGACACCTTGTGTGGGAAAACCACTATAAAGAAATCTTCTAAATAGGTCACTGACTGTGGTGATCTGGTTGTGTCTGTCTCTCCCTTATGTACCTCTATTATCCACGAGTACATGATAGACCCTTAAGATAATAGGCTGGGCGTGGTGACTCAGGCCTGTAATCCCAGAACTTTGGGAGGCCAAGGTGGGCCGATCACAAGGTCAGGAGATCGAGACTATCCTGACCCACATGGTAAAACCCTGTCTCTACTAAAACACAAAAAATTAGCCAGGCTTGGTGGTATGCACCTGTAGTCCCAGCCACTCGGGAGGCTGAGGTAGGAGACTCTCTTGAACCTGGGAGGCACAGGTTGCAGAGATCACACCACTGCACTCCAGTCTGGCTACAGAGCAAGACTCTATCTCAAAATAATAATAATAATAATAATAACAAATTAAGTTCGATTGGTATTTTTAAAATTATCTATCAGAGACATATTACAAATGAGGTATAAATTGCTATTTTTATTAATATTATTTGATAGAGTAGTTATTTCAAAGCAAAAATTAAAAAAATAATTTGAGAAGTCATGAAATATAATTTTGCAAAACAGATAATTTGAAGCTATGTTGGCAATTATGGCATATCTGAAATCCTCTATCTAAAATTTATCTTTTCCACATTACAATATACTTAACTATTAACATGATTCTAGCATTTCAGTTGACAATCCTGTGACATTCCTCCTATCCAAAGACAAAAGCCATCTCTAGGACATGAATAAAATTTTCCAATGGAGCTTATTGGAGTACTTCTGAAATTCCTATCCAGAACCATCCTTCTACAATCTCTTTTCTTTAAAAGGGAATATGTTTTCAACTGTAAGTACTTCACTGATTTAGTTTTTCTACTAGGTGATCGCATTTTCCTTTTTCAGAGTCTACCGATTTCTGCAATTTATGGCCTGAGCATCTCACACTACTCTCTGTGAGGTTTATGTAAATAACAATAATAAAATCCCCTGAAGCTGCATCCCTGTTCCCAGTGGTACCCCACTGACCTCTTTGCAGCTTGAAAAGGTTCTATCTATTGCTGATTTTTTTTTCCTTCCCACTGGCAATTTTCAGCCTACTGTGCTTCTTCATCTCATTTCTTGACTCTTTCTTGACTTAAGAATTAATTATTGAAATGTATCAGATGCACTCTGAAAATGTCAGTGTATTTGGTTGGATTTACTAAAAAGCACAGCTTTTCAGCCAACATGATATTGGAACTGAATTTCAAGTAGCGCCTTTCTCTATACATCCTTTTCACGAGCAACACAAAAACATAATGCAGATGATCTATACCATCTCTGAAAAGGTTTGTGCTGCATAAGGCCATTCGTCTCTATCACTTTAAAGCAGAATGTTTACCTTTGCATTTTAGTGCCTTTTTTCCACATTGAAACTTTAACAAACACTTTGTATAGAACTACAAGAAACTCACAGAAGCTGTCCATCTATCCTCCTGCCTCCTAACTGGCCTGGGCTAATTTAATCTGTCCAATTCAGAGAGTTATTGATCCCAGTAAAAAAAAAAAAAAAAAAAAAAAAAATTCACATCCTCCCTTGTATTGGGTAGAATATTCTACTAACCTGTTCTCGCAAATCCAGACAGGGGAATTCATACACTGAATAGCACAAAGAGGCAGGCAGCTTTCAAGTGAAAGCAATTTAAACACAAAGATTAAAATCACCTGAAAAGAGATTCAAAAGTATTAAAACATCTCAGGTATAGATTTAAGAATAAAAGAGATGTCTTAAGCTAAAAGACATGATTTTAAAAGATATTTTAATATATATGTAAGCAGTTAAGATTTCATCCTTATTAACTTGTAAAATAATTATTAGGCAAGTTCTACTTCAGGCACTTCTGTTTCAATAGTGTGTGCAAATAACAAAAGAGACAAAATCCGTAGCCTCATAGGACATATATTCTAGGGGGTGGGGGGCAAATAACAACAGTAGCAAGATGAGCAGGCATTATACTCGTGTTTAAAGGTGATTAGTGCTGTGAAGAAAACACAGGAAAGAGGTCTCGACATGCCCCAAGCTGGGCAACTGTTGTTTTAAAACGGAGTAGTCGAACTCACGGAGAGTGCAATGATGGTTAGTAGAGGCTAGGGAGAGTGGTGGGGGTTTGGGGAATGGAAGAAGGAATGGCTAATGGGCACAAATAAATAGTTACAAAGAATGAATAAGATCTAATATTTGCTAGCCCCATGGGATAACTATAATTCAGTAATAATTTATGTGTACCACTTTAAATAACCAAGAGTATACTTGGATTGTTTGTAACACTATGAAGAAGTGCTTGAGGTGAAGGATATCTCATTCACTCTGACGTAATTATTACACATTGTATGCCTGTATCAAAATATCGCATATACCCCATAAATATATACAGCTACCATATACCCACAAAAATTTAGAATTTAAAATTTAAAGATAAAAAATAAATAAGTAAATGGAACGATCGGGGTAAGGTCTTAATGAGAAGATGTTTGGACAAAATGACGGTGAGGAGGGAGCGGCCCTGAGGCTACTGGGGGGTGTGCACTATGAGTTAGGAGTAAGACCGCAGCAAGGGCCCCGAGGCAGGAGTGTACTTGCCATGATTAAGGAGCAAGGGGTCTGGTATGGGTGGGGTATGGTATGGGTGAAGAAGATGGAGGCAAGGATCAAAAGGAAGGCAGGTGGGGAAAGGGTAGATGAAACAGGTGGAGTAACAGGACCTGGGTGCATGGGGCCAAGCAGGTTAGCTCGGGGGCTCCGCTTTTACTCTGGAGTGTAATGGCAAAGCACTGGGAGGCCAGCAGAAGCATGACATGCTTGTCATGCTCTACCTTATGAATTTAAAGGGCTGTTATGGGCGCTGGGTTGGTGAGGGTTCAAGATGTTGTTGTAACACTATAGGGAAGAGATAATGGTGGCTTTTATTATCTGTTAGCATGGAGTTGGTGAGATGAAATTGCATTTAATTTAAAATTATAGTCAAGGGAGTTTTCTGGAAGTTGGGAGGCAGAATGCAGAAAAAGGAGAGAGTCAAGGATGTCTCTAAGGTTTTGGCTGATTCCACTATAGGGATATCATTCCCATTAACTGAGATGAAAAAGACTGTAAGAAATAATATACAGATATACACCAAAAAGTTCATAGTCTTGATCCTATCTCTACAGCTGAGGTAAATAGCCACCTGATATATATATACACACATATATATATTATTAATAAATATATATGTGTATATGTAATACTCATGCAATTGTGTTATATTCCATCATCTGAATAACTGAAATTATTTTCCCATTCATGTAGAAACTTAGATTGTTCCCCTTTTTCTTCTCACTACATAAAATGCTTCAACAAACAAATTTTAAGTATGTTCTTATATTATAGCTCTGATATTTCTACAGAAAGACTAGCCATAAGTTACACTGCTGGGTCATATGATACAACTATTTGTAATCTTCTGTTGTTGTTGTTTTAGAGATGATGTCTGCGTTACCCAGGCTTGCCTTGAACACTTGTGCTCAAGCAATCCTGACTCCTCAGGATCCTGAGTAGGAAGGACTACAGGCATGTGCTACTGTGTCCAGCTATTTGTAAAATTTTTGTATACATTATCCTAGACAACTTCCTTAAGGGATTATGGAAATTCACACTTTTATCAATATACATTCACAAATACAAGAGTTGCCACCTCCCTAAAACTTAGCCAGCATCACATATAATCCCTTAAAAAGAATTCGTCCCATATGATGGCTAAACATTGTCACATACTTGCTTCCGTAATCTCTTTGACTACTAGATATAATTATTTAACTGGAATTCTAAGCATTTTTGAATCATCATTATGGAAATAGAGAAGTGTTAGTCAACCTGTTTCTCTCTCAGGAGAATGAGAATGTATGTATTTTAAAATATACATTTTATTTAAAAAATTTCAGGAAAACCAAAATATACTAGAATGCTAATTTAGTAGGTACCTTTTTCAAATTTAATAAAATCTCAAAACTGATGTCAGAGAGTTTTAATTTCAGAGATTAAAAATAAAATAATTAGAAATTATGTAATCTGATCAATAACATAGTAATTGCCCCTTTCTACTAACTGATTTTGTCTTAACACAGGATTATCTATACAACAGATGAAAAATTTATACAAAGAATGTTATGTGGACTGGGTGTGGTGGCTCATGCCTGTAATCCTAACACTTTGGGAGGTGAACATGGGAGGATCGCTTAAGGCCAGGAGTTCAAGACCAGCCTACACAACATAGTGAGACCCCCATCTTTACAAAAATTTAAAAATTATTCAGGCATCATGGTGCATGCCTGTATTCCCAGCTACTCAGAAAGCTGAGATGGGAGGATGGCTTGAGCTGTTGAATGAAATTATGGACTTACTTTTTACTTGTGAATCATGTTGAATATTTTCTAAGATTCCTTCCATGCTAGTCTCTCTTTGGCCTATGTTTTTTTGTTTTCTCTCTCCTTTTCTCCATGATCCACTTATTTTTTGTGTGGGAATCAAAACCTACCCCCAACCGTAGCCTTCCCCACTCCAAGACAATGAAAAGATCAAAAACACTTACGGTCAACTAGGAAATAAAAGGAGATACATAGTCAGAAAAATGCCATTATCCAGCAAAATAAAAATGTTGTATTATTACTAGCACTTTTTAAATGTATGGAAATTTTGCATTTTTAATTTTAACTACTTCAATGTAAAACTTCCCAAAAGAGCAACTAGAACCTCATTATGAACAATTATTTTAGGGCAATCCAGTAATAACATCAAGTACTGCAGCTATGCAAGATTCCTTCTTGCTTATTTCTGATTTCCAGAAATATGCTTGTTGATCTGTTATTTTATTGCATAAATACAATTGATGAATGTGTATTTGGAAGAGCCCTGTGTATTGTTCTCCACTTACTCATTTAAAACAAAGGCCTTAGGAGGAAAACTCTGGATAATTTTCTTTTTCTCTTTCTCTTTCATTGTCAGCATTTTCCTCATATCTCTCAGGCCGGTGGCACCATCCTGCAGCTCTTGAATAAAACTCTCTCTCTCTACAGTTACTGTCTCATGTCTCCTTTAGAGTCTTATTCCAGTCCTAAGATCTTCTGAGGAAAAAATTCTCATGAATCTCTCTGAACCATGTAGAGCTTGCATTGTCTTCCTGTGACTCAGGGGGTAACTCTCCCCAAGCCCCACTTCCAATTTCTCTTCTACTCATTGATTTTTCTTCCTGTTGTCAGAGACAGATGTGTCTTATCTCCCCACCTCCAATCGTGTCTTTTCAAATCTTTTGTTAAGTCCAAGATTTTCCTCTTAGGGATGAGTCTTTTAAAATCAAAAAGCCAGGAAAGACTTCTTTTTCCTCTCATTTTTGAAAATAAATTTTCCCTGATATCAGGATACTGAATGACCTGACTTCTGCCTGATTTAGGAAGGCAAAACGGGGTGAAGAGAAGACCTAAGCAGATCTGGAAATATAAGAAAAAAAAACTAATAATATTTCAAAAATATTGAAATTACTACCAGAAGTACTACAAATAACATCTGATACTCACTTGACTCATAAGTTGCTTATTTGCCGCTTCACCAATACTAAGCAATTTCACTTACATTTTGGAGAATCATGTATCCTGTTTTCAATGTTTTCTTTTACTCACACATTCTTCATCTATGAAGATTCCATCTTACAAGATGGAAATTACATAATTTCTTAAAATTAGAAATTAATTTCTTTTATGATCACCTATGAATAAATAATTCACACGTTACTTAAACACAGATCTTCATATTATGAGACAAATAATTTTCTACTTAACACTTCCTTATATATTTGTATATTAATAGAAATAAATTGTCAGCCCTCCATTTAGAAAGAAAGTGTAAATAAGATACTTATAGTACCTGATGAGAGATAATAGGATACAGGAGAAAGTGAAAGCACAATCAATGGGAAGAAGAAGAAGAATGAGAGGCAGAGATTCAACCCCTGTTGACTGAGCTGTTCAAAAGTGGTTAAACCTTTAGTCTTCTATGATGTTCTAGTGCCTTCTAGATAAAAAGAGGATATTAAATGGATATGACAGCAGCAGTACAATAAATCAATAGTCCCAATTGTAAAATGCAGACTGTTTCAGTGTTTAAAATAGAATGAAAAATTGGCAAATTCGTGAAAATTTAGTATCTCATTAGTTCCATAAATAACCACAGTCTCAATGAGATCATAAAAATTGCTGGCATAATTAAGCTTATATTGATTTACTTTTTTGTATCACTCATTTTGATCATGAGGAGCAGTTTCTGAATGAATTATTTGCTGTAGGATGACACTGTATGGAAAAGAGAACTAGAGTTGGTCTCATATGAGGAGGCATACCAATTGATATAGTAAAACTTTTGCTATTAAGGACTTTCCGCTATAAGCTGATATGGCATTTGATTCAAAGAAATATGGTTCATTTTTAATATTTTATTATAATATAAAACATCTTTTCAATGTGTTTTTAAAAATTCATGTGTATGAAATTGTTTTATAAATTGAGAACTTTTCCCCTTGTTGAACCATAAACTCCATTGGTAGAAAAAGAAGATTATGTAGATTTCTTTCTCTATCAAACTCTCAGGAACATCCCTTTTCCAGACATCAAACCCTTTCTTTCTCTCATCATACTGCTCTTAATAGGCCTCAATGTTGTTAGTTTTTAAAATAAAAGTACTTAGAAGCTCATTTATATTCTTCTTATAGTCAACTTTATCTTATTTATGCCTAGACATCCATTTAAACACACACACACACACACACACACACACACACACACACACACACACACAGCATTGCCAAAAGAAATGGAGCAGGCAAAAATAGGCTAAATTGTCCTTGTGTCTCCTTTGTAGTCAATTTATTTCTCTACCCAGGTTTCTGATGGGTATCTGTGTTTGTGCAGGAACTCTGACTGTATCTACTTCAGCTGAATGCTCACTTATCTGAGTCTAATAATGTCAGAGCCCTAGATGCAAATAAGATGGAGAGGACTACAAGAGAGACTGTGTTAGTCACACCACGCATGGCTGAGTTTCACATCACCTGAAAACCTTTCCCTGGGTAGTTTCCTCAGTCTTTCCACAGCTGCCCTCGTTCCAATCCCATTTAGGGGGCTTTCCTTTATGCACTTTTAGGGTGCCCCGTACTTGCCTCTCTCATGTGTTTGCCACATGTTATTGTCTTTATCTATGTTATTTTATCTTTCTAAACTATAAAGAACTTTACTAGTTCCTCATATAGCAACTACTAACCTGTAACTATTCAATGCTGTCTGGTGGATAAATGAACTAATTATAAAAGGATTCAGCAGTGCACAAGAAAGAAGGCAGCCCAAGACATGCTGTTAATATGAGATAGCAATAACTTTTGATATTAAATGGAAAGCTAGAAGATATCAGAAGTGTCTTTAGGTAAGTTCAATAAGCTTTTCAGAGTACAGCTTCAATTGTGCTTACAATTCATAGCTAATGCAAAATAACAAAAGTAATTCAGGGGGAAAAAATCATCTACAAGAAACAGGTGTACACCATACTCCTTATGATTAGTAAACAGAAAATGTCAGAACAGGTATATACTTTTGAAACAGAAGAGTTCAACACCATACACAAAACAAACAATGGCAAGAATAACAACAAAACCTGATATCAAAGGTATCCCCAATTTCTTGTCATTAGTAATAACAATAATGCAAGTGATACTAGGCAACTCTTATGGAGCACTTACTAGGTGCAGATAGTTTTCTAAGCACTTTTCACTCATTTCCTCACTTCATCGGTTTTGCAAACATAGAAGAAGTAGAGTTATATGAGTTTCATTTTTATAAAAATAATTAGCATGATAATTATGCATCAGATATATTCACTTACACAGCATAACCTATTTTTTCCTACTTACCTTTATATTATTAAATGCTTTAATGAAGTACAAATCAATTTTGTTAGAAATTGTCAATCTTAAAAGAAAATTATTACTTGTTCTAAAATAGATACAATCCAGGATATATCTGTATCTTAGAACATTTTGTGGTATAAATAAATTTTTAAAATTCTGACAGGGAAATCCTTACAGCACAGGATAGACAAATTTTGTGTATTCGTGTTGTGTGACTGTGCATAGAGTGGAAGAAATATGTGGTAGTAACACAACAATCACTAAGTCCAGAATATTTTCATATGCAGATGTTCATGAATTGCTCTAGTATTAAAGCACATGTTTTGTGAATTTTACGATTCCTCTTTTAACTTTTCAAGTGTTGATATTTGCCTATTCCTAAATTGTGTTTGTTTGTTTCGTTGGAAGAATTTGGGTATACAATTGACACCAGTTTTTTTGTTGTTATTGTTGTTGTTGGGTGCTTTGTGTATGGTATTAGATTCCTTTGTTTTAGAAGTATATACGTCTTCTGATACTATCTATTTAGTAATGATCAGGTGTATGTCTAATCTTTTCCTTTCAGGTGATGTAAAACTTTCTATTAATTACTCTTTGTCATTCTGCATTAGACATAAATCATAAGTTCTGCATTAGACATAAATCATAAGCACTATTAAAGCTATAGTCTAAGAATTTTATTGAACTCATCTTAAGACTTTTAGATCCCATATCTTTCTGTTTAATATCAAAAGTTCATCTTTTTATCATGCATTTTCATTTTCTGTCTAGTAACTTTCTCACCAACTCCATCTATTTTGAGATGTGTTTTCATCTTGCATGAGTTTATTTTGACATCCAGATAACATTTGCTGGAATGTGAATGGTCTGTTCTTTGCTACTTAATTTTGTGAGGTCATCCCTCCAGTTTTCTAAAATTGGTCACTTTTTCATCTGGTCCTTAATCCTGCAATTGGAAATTTGGGAGCAAAGTGGAGTTGCATAACCAGCAGGACTAAAAATACAAACATTTTTCCTCTTGATCCTTGTCATATTGGAAATATTCTGTGAATCACTGAAGAACACTTTGAGATACAGAATAAGGGGTAAATATAGTGAATATTCAACCACTGTGTTCTTTCAACGTATTTATAATACATATAAAATAAAACAAAAATTACTTTTTTATTTCCTTTTCCATTGGTAAGAACAGCTAGATCCTTTAATGGGGCATTTTTGTTGAAATAGGTAAGTGCCATGTGTACCGGATATTTACTATTTTGGATGTCTGATGTTGCTCTGGCACTAGGATATAAAGAATTGGAGTATTATTATTATTTTTTTTTACTAGTTTCCTAAGCTAGGGTCCTCCATGCTACTGATGTGCATACATCAGGGAACAAATGTAATTTTATATGTGACACCATTTACCATATGTTATAATTTGGTAAGCTTAGTGAGAACTTGGTTCATGAAAAGCAAACATTCATAACTTTCTCAGAAGCATCATTACAAAATTAGATATAATATAGGTATTAGATTTAGAAGTTAAATAAGGGAGGAATTTAATATCAACTAAAACAAGCATAAAAGAACATTTTGAAAACTAATTACCCAGAAATCTAGAAAATAGAAAAGAAAGAATGTAAGTTAAAGTTGGAGGTCTTCATGTACACTGAGTCATTCAGCTCTGGAGAAATCTGAGAGGTGAGGCAAAAACTGGGTAGGGGCAATGTTGGTGGAGGCGACAGAAAAGAGCCTAGGATAAGAATCCCGTCAAGGAGTCTAACATTCATTGAGAAAGTATGTTAGTGAGGAAAGGAACTGCTATGTCTGAACATGAAGCAAACCAGTTGTAAGTTGAGCTTCATTTTTTTTCCAATGGTAAATAGTTTTTATACATATTCAGAATTAAAGATTTAAACATGCCATTAAGATGATAAAGGTTAAGGATAATCTTGGTATATTATTAGATATCATCTTACAATATTTATTATCTTAATGGCATGTTTAAATGAGAACATTTTATAAAATGATTGAGAAATAGTATTTTATTTCTATGTTCCTGTTTCATGGAAATGTTATTCAAAATTCCCACATACATCTTTGACATCACAGTCGTCCATCAATACATCTGTGTTGAGTGATTTAACTTGAGTTTTTCAGAGCATGTCTTCACATCCATTTAAGGGTTTTGAGATGCTGCAGCACTCTTCAAATTATCTATGGTGCTGGCACTGCAACTTTTAATGCAAACTCAAAGTACCCATTTGCTTTTCATGGTCTTCACCAGAGAGTCAGTCAACATATTTCTTAAAGAATTTTTTAAAAACTTGACAACCAATACTTCCAATTATCAAGCCATATGCTTATGACTAAGTCTACGTTAAATTGTTTGCTTTCATTTTATGTTTGTAAAGATTATCTCAAATGACCTTTATAAATATCAGAACCATTACTACAGGATGTCATCTGGTAAATGTCTCTTCTGACGAGAGTAGTATGGGACCACTTATAAAGACTAATACCTATGGTTATTTTTCTTGGAAATGATTTTAGATGAAATGAATCAAAAAGGGCCCTAGCATAAAACACTCAACTTTAAGATAATTTAAATAGAATTTAACAAACAGATGTTTAACAAAGTAGTGGATAGTGTATAGGAAAATCACAAGAAACAGTGCACTACCCCATGGTTGGTAACAGGGCAGCTACTACCAATACTCACCCTGAAGATGCAAAAGGAGATAATGATTTCCAAGATAAGAAAGAGAGAATAGGTATAGAGAGAACAACTTTCAAAAGTTGATGCAACTCTGCAGGGATATGAGATTCTGACCTCTTTTGTTCCTTTCTCTGATCTCCTGAAAAGCGTCTGCCCTTGTCTAACTTAATCAGAAGCTTCCCAGGGTAGAAACAGGTAAAGAAGGATCATGTGTTTAGTGTACATCTGGGCAGTCAAATATAAGATATGCAGCCCAGGAAGAACTTCAACATCTCTCCTCCCCTCTCTTTTCTTCTCTCCCTTCTAGTGATGTCTCATATCCACGCGCGCGCGCACACACACACACACACACACACACACACACACACACACACACTAAGTTGACATAAGCTTTTCCAAAGTCCATCAGCAAGGGGGATTTGGATTCTGACTACATTAAAGGATTAAACTTTTGCATTGCTATCCAGGAAGAAAGAAGACAAACTATTTGAAAACAAGAATAGCCATTCTGATGCCTCCTATCTCATTGCCTAGTAAGGCGCCCTAAAGTTATTGCCCAAATGCAAACATTGATATTCCCATTAACAAAAAGAAAAAGAGTCAGGGATTTTTTTTTCTCCAATACAAAAGATTCAACATGTAAGTAGAGTGAAGGTAACACAAATAATTTTCAGATAAATTTAATCATTCAGACATTGAATATAAATGACAATCCTAAACATATGAGTCAATTAAGATGAAAAAATGTAAAGAGTACAAAAGCAGAGGCTGGAAAACAAAGCACCTTAAAAAATACTAAGAAGGCTTCCCGGGCTTGCCATTGTGAATGTTTTCCTTACTCAGTAGGTACAAATAGAAAATGTTCACAGAGATATTTTTGTCATGCAGCTGCAAAGGTAGGCAGATCTGCTTTATGATTGATGATTCTGTTTTTCCTTTTAATATGACAGAATTTGTTAAAAAACAAAAAAAAAAATCCTTTGCTTCCAGGGATATTGGGAGCTGTGCGGTAGACAGCAGATGTGTGGTTTGTATCTAATATCTAAACACATTAAAATGTTTTTTCAAATGCTATGGCATTATCAGAAAAGTGGAAAGATGGTCCTGGCTTTGGTGAGGGTAGAAAGAAAGGACATTATAAAGGAAGGTTGGAAGAGGCAAAAAGAAGAAAGAGGAAGGGGAAAGTAATGTAAAAGAAAATAATTATCAGAAAGTGATGTGGAGAGAGTATAAAAGTAGAAGCAGGAAAAAAAATGTGATTGAAAGAAGAAATAAGCAGACACCAGAACCGATATGTGACATTATACATATAACTCTAACGAGAGACAGTTACGGTTTGTCCTTTTATAATAGCCAATGGGTTAAAACACACACACACACACACACACACACACACACATACACACACACATACACACACACACACAGTATGCAACCTATGTACTTGTTGGCATAATATAAGAAGTCAGTCTATTTCTGGGCTACCTTCTCAAGTGCTGCCCCCGGCGTCTTCGTGGGAGGTGTTATGTGCTAGCTAGGAACAATTAGGAACATGAGCAGGGAACAGGGGAGTACAAGAGTGTGTAGTAAGGGTAGTGAAAATTACGACACCTGTTCTGATATGCCTCCTATTATTAGTGGCTGTGAATACTTACGGGTGTGCAGCAACCTCAATTCTTGCCACAGCAGAAGAAAGAATTCAACCAGGGGGCATAAGGCAGAGTGAGAGACTGAGGCAAGTTTTAGATTAGGAGCAAAAGTTTATTAAAAATTTGTAGAGCAGGAAGGAAAGTACACGTGGAAGAGGGTCAGGTGGGCAACCAGAGAGACTCAAGTGTGTGGCTTGACCTTTGACTTGGGGTTTTATAGGCTGGCATTCTTCCAAGGTTTGCCTTTCTTCTCCCTGGATTCTTCCTTTGAGGTGGTGGCCTGCCAGCACTTGGGAGGGGTGCACGTGCCGTGTGTTTACTAGAGTTGTATACATGCTCACTTGAGGTGTTCTTCCCTTACCAGTCTAATATTTCTAGAAGGTAATATACCAGTTAAATGTGGCCATTTTGCCTCTTAATGTGCATGCTTGAGCCCACTTGCCCAATTCCTGAGATCTTATTGGGAAGCTGCTGATCACCAGCTTCAGGCGTTTCAATCTATTGGGAGACTGCCATTCCCTGACACCAGCTGTAACCAATTATTATTTTAGCAGGACAGTGTAGCAGCCAGCTGACCATCGCCTGCTGGTTGCTTGAAATTCCTGCTGGGAGACCCTGTCCTGCCCTGATCATGTTTAACTAGCTACCTACTCTAACAATGTGAATTCACTGATTTTTAAATCGCTATCTCATATTGAACACACTGCAACACTAGAAAGTTATTCGAGTAGTTTTTGACTTTTCTTCTATAATACACCCTAGTTATTTTATGAATTTTCATATGCTTTACATATAGATTGTTGTTTATTAGAACCATGGGTCTGCACTTTGTTTCATTTGCCAGTTTGAACATTTATTTCATTTGATCACAAAATAGTGCTAATCAAGTTCTCCAAACAAGATTTGTGAGAATGTAAAAACAAGAACAAGCCAATAATAATAAAAAGCGTTACTGATTTCAAATTTCTTCAATAAAACAAACATTACCATTGTCATGACTGTCTCAAATGTTTTAAAAAGAAACTAACATTTTAACAAATTAAAACAAATACCACTACAGAGTATTGACTTTTTTAAAAAGCAGCATCCAACTCACAAGGGATCTTGGCTTATAGAGAAATGAAATACAAATATCTTTAGATAGTAAAATATATTGATTTAAATGAACAGCAAATTATGAATGATCAAGAGTCAGATCTTTTCAGTTGCATGTTACAGAAACCCAATACTAATAACCGTATTTGATGTTTCTTTTACATTCTCTGACACCAACTGAATGTTCTACAATTTAACTCAATTCTGATACTATCTAGAGTTAGTGCAGTTCCACAAATTAGGGCTCAGTCGCCCAAGACCATCCCCAATTCCATTGTCAGCCAAAGTCATGGGTATCCTCAAGTTAACCATACTTGAGCTGGCTGACTCAAAATGTGGGGATTCCCTTGAGCCTTTCCCCTCTTCTCCTTCCAGGTTAGAACATTTGTTAGAATAATTTACAGAACTCAGGAAAGCACTACCATAATATTTTTATTATAAAGAATAGAATTCAGGAATAGCCAAATGGAAACGATGCTTTAAAATGGTATATGGGAGTGAGTGGGTAGCCCAGAGCTTCCTGCCCTCTCTGGACATGCCAACCTCTCAGCATTCTGTTGTGTTCATCAGCCTGAAAGCTCCCTAAACCTCATTGTTCTAAAGCTTACTGAGGCTTCAGTACTTGGAAACTGCATTGCTAGTCCATTCTTGCACTGCTATAAAGAACTACCTAAGACTTGGTAATTAAAAAATCAAGTTTACTTGGTTCACCACACCACCAGCTGTACAGGAAGCATGGCTGAGTCGGCCTCAGAAAGCTTAATTAGGTGAAGGGAAAGCAAGCACATTTTATAGGCCTGGAGCAGGAGGAATTGAGAGAAGAGGGAGGTGCTACACACTTTTAAACAGCCAGATGGCCTAAGAACTCACTATCATGAAAACAGCAATCCGGGAATCCACGAATGACTTCTCACCAGGCCCCTTCTCCAACACTGGGTATTATAATTTTACATGAGATTTAGGTGTTGACACAAATCCAAACCATATCAGGCAAGATAGATTAAATCACAGCCACTTGAGGAAACTCAACCTGTAGCAACTTCCCTCTTCTCCCAGGAAATGAGTTTGTGGGGCAGAAAGTTCCAAACCTCTAATCACTTGGCAAGTCCCTCCCTTGACATTATCTAAGAACCCACCCTGACACACCTTGTTAGTATAAACTCAAGTAGTGTTAAAAGGGGCTCATGATGAATAACAAAAGACGTGCCTATTACTCAGGAAATTCCAAGGGTTTTTGAATCTCTTGCGACAGAAATCTAGGACAAAGACCTTTTTTTGTTTTTTTTTAAATTACATTGCAGCATAAAAAAGATTTAATGGTTTCTATGTCTGGAAAGTTCAGAGTGAAGTTTAGACATGATTGAATGCAAGGGCTCGAATTATATCTCATCATGTCTTTTTCTTACAAACTTCTTGTCTGCACTTTCTTCTGACTTACTTTATTCTTAGATGGTCTTTAACTGAATTAGGCACTGACTAATTTTAATTATTGAATCCGAATTGCTCCAGATCCATATCTTCTTATATACATGATCACTGGCTCTCCTAATGTTTGAAGACATTACATATTGAGTACATACGTAATTAAATTTTATTTGACCCATCCATTATACTAGTTTTACTGCATGTTACATTTAAATCAAGAATGGGATTTGTAAAGGAGATCATGTAGTAACTCCTCGATAATGCAAACATTGATATTGTATGTACTATATTTATTTTTACATATGGACATCATATTAAATATACAGCCTACATATGTAAATATCATATTAAATATGTAACCTAAATCAGATTAATATCAAAGAATTAGTTTTCTTTCAAATTATCTCAGCATAGATATTAGGATATTACTAAATTTTTAGTCTTCTCTTAATCCAATTTGAACAGTATCGAATAGTTTTTTTGACTGAAAATAAATTATTATTTTATTTTTGAATCAGCTCTATGATTTTAAGAAATATTGATCGGGTTATTTCCCAAAGTTGAAAATTTAGGACAGACACAGAAGTTTTATGTAATTGGATCTCCTGCACAGGAGAAGGAGTGGAATAGCACGATGGATTAATAAAAATACCCTTTGACTTTTCACAATAGTGAAGTGATTCATTGATCTCTACTTGGGTTGTCAAAGCTTTGGAGATGAAAGTCTATCAGAAGTGAAAGTTGCTGAATCGTGGCTATTTATGCCTTTATAAAATAATATTGGCTGTTTATGGCTTTATAAAATATTATTAAGTAAAGGAATGTTTTAACTGATGAAATTTCCCAGATGCCTAGACTTAGCTACCAAAATGACAACTTGGAGAAGAAATTAATATTTGTAATGCTATTAGAAGACTATAAGAAAAGGACTAATGATAAGAGTTTGCTCGTAGACATATATTTGTTCATGCTTTAACTTATTTAGCATTCAAATATTTTAATTGAATCCCTACATTATGGAAAACAAACCCTAAGTTCTTGGTTTACAGAAATAAAGAAACATGGTTCATGTATTTAAGGAGCTTGCAATTGAGGAGTCCCAATACTTTATTGTTTCAAGAAGCACAAAATCTGGTCACAGAAATAGATGAGTAAGTGGATAATTCAGACAGTGTGATAAGTATTAGGTATATATATATGTGTGTGTGTAGATAGATAGATAGATAGATAGATAGATAGATAGATGATACAGGAACGTGAGAAGGAACATTTTTCAAAAACTGGAATAGGCTCTAAAATATGAAGAGTGATAAAGGCTAAAATTTGAAAGCTTAATGGAAGTTGAGCCAGATTCTGAAGGGATGGCTAATGTATATGATGAATGCAATTGAGGAGATGCAGTGTTTTAGATGCAGGGACTTCAGGTTTTTATGGCTTAGTATATAATGCAAGAATAAACTGATTGGAGATGAGGCTGGGTAGTGAGAGATGATTGAGATACTAAAGGCGGCATTTGATTGTAATCATTGTGACCTATTGAAAGACCGTTAATGATTGATATTCAAATAAATGTTTGAAAAGTTTCCTCTAAGTATTAGTACAGTGAGTTAATTTATCCTAGGATGACTGAACTTAATAAACAAGTGGAAGGTTTATAGATTTCACCAGGGTGTGCAGAGGATGTAAAGTACTACAGACCAACAGATGGAAAAGTGTAAAGTTTAGTTGCTTTATTTGTTTTTTAATTACTCCGGATATACTGTTGACTTGGCAGTGCTCACTAAGAGACAAAGGGAGGTAGAAAAACAATAATGGACAGGGATATATATATATATAAGCTGGGAAATGTTTTGGTGGTAGCTCAGTATTCCGTAAATTAGCACCAGGTTGGTACTGTCACATAATTTGTTGGTAGGAGTACAACAGAGCAGCTTGTAAGAACAGATGAGCCAGGGCACAAATAAAACAATGAACATAAATCAGCAAAACTTAATTTAGCATTGGACATCTAGATGGCAGTCGGTGATGCTGATCATTATTATCGTACTGCCATGCACAGAGGGACTCAAAAAATATTACTTGATGGTAATTATAAACTCAATGAGAAACATGACTAGCATTTCCCACCCCCATTTAGGCTATCCTTTCCAGAAAACATTTTCGTGTTTATGACCACTAGTGAAAGACACCTTGTGGAGAAATACTTCATCCATTATCTGGGCCTAAAGATACTCTTAATTCTTACGTGTTTCTTTCTAAAACAGAGGCAAATTTATTCATACAGTGCATTCTATTTCCAGTAAAATGTTTTATCTGTGCATGTTCCTCATGACTCAATATTTAGTTTGGTTTTATTTGAGTCAGAGGTTTAAGTATGTAATCCATTAAACTTAAAGATAAATATTACTAAATATGACTGAGATTTTCAATGTAGCAGTAATCTCACCAAAGATTAATCTTATTGGCTATTACATTGCCAATTTCACTTGAAGTTGTCAATCTCACATTAATGAGTCATTTTTTTTTTGTACTAGAAATCCTAGTGTTCTTGCTTGACTGTTTAAAAGTTTGTCTGCATGTTTCTTAATTTTGTCCTAAAGAGAGAAAAATTACAAATATAATTTTTAATGCATACTGCTGAGCATGAGTGGAGGTGGGGACACAAAACTTAAAATATTCAAATATAATGTGCTCACACCTAATAAAGTCCAAATGATAATAAGAAATAATGCTATTGCACATGTAGGTCCAGTTATTATTTGGAAGAGTTTATCATTTACTATACAAAGAGGGAGTCAAACAGGCTGATTTCATTTTTTAATGTTTTTAAAGTAATAAATGTAATTAATGCTCTCTCATCTTTCTTTGGTGTTTAGAATATCTTACAGAGAATAAAAGACATTGCTTGAGAGCCTCTGTTATGGTTCTTTATTCCTGCCTAGTTCTCTTCTGCATTGCCCAAATTTCCTCAAATGTATCCACTTTAAGCATTTACATTTCAAGCATGGAATGAAAAGAAAATCAAAATATTGTTATGTTTTAACATATGAATAAGGTCCATTAGATAAGCATTTTACTTCTGATGAAATACAATATAATACAATGCAACACAACAAAATAATGTGTTATATTTTATAAGCAATAAAGATCACTCCTACCTGGGTATTTAAAAATTCTCTGGAATTTGTCTGGTCTCTATGGCATCATTTTAGATGGCAACATCTTTTATTTCAAGTTTAGCATTGTAAAAAATATTGGTAGGAAAGAGAAGGAGTTTAAATTCTGTTTATTCATCAACTGCCATATAATACTTTGCCTTATATTTCACTGACCATAACTGAGATTGCTACATCTAGCTGCAAGAGATTCTGGAAATATAGCCTTTATTCTGGAAGTCACCTGCTTAGATAAAATTATGAGATGGGAGAACAGAAGTCGGAAAATGATTTACAGTTTCTGCCATACTAGGGACCTTGAGAACATTACATTGTGTCCTTTCTCTACTTTGATGTTTTTGATTTCAAACAACAGAATTACAAAACTCTTTCTCCATAAACGTCTCCAAATTATATTATAAAATATCTTCTATGACAATAAAAGACATGATAAATAAATTTATCATGGTAAATATATAGACTTAAAAATAAGTACATAAATTTATGAGAAAGAGACCCCACCAGCACTTCTTTTCTTAATGTTTTATAGTTTTATAAAGTATTAGAAGGACATTTTGTGATCTCTGTTTGAGTGTTTTTATAATTTCACTTATATAAAAGATATATCAACATATAATGTCAGATTTGTTAGATATATGAAGTTTTCTGAAATCTCACTGCTCGGAAAGAAATGCTTTTCTAAAAATGAAATGTACACATTGGGAAAATGTTCAAATCGATGTACTCGTTGTTATGTTCAAAATTCCATTACTGTTAATGAGATTTGTAGGCATAACTTGCACAGCAAGTTACTCTGAAATTTTTCCCAGCTGTGTCCTTGAAAGATGGATATTTTTTTTTTTTCCTTTAAGAAAATCATTTTATCTGAGCAGGTGCTTTTCAATGTATCCATTTGTACGTTGATGGCATTATTTCTACACAAAATGTGGGACTTATGTGTAAAGGGAAAAGTAAGATATTTGTTCACTGTATTTGTATGAGTCATAAACAACCCATGGACATGAGCTTTAACACCTTAGCATAGTTCTGGTATGGAACTTCTGCATAATTCATCATAAAAGAACACGAGGCATTCAGAAGTCAGTGTTCATTCAGGGAAGTGCTGAATATTAGCAGCACAGGAAATACGCCTTCTCTATACCTAATTTACACTGGAGAGCTGATAAGTTTTAAGGTTCATAATAGAGCTATTTTGATCCCTTTATACTTGTTTGAGAATATTTTTGAAGTAATACATTAATAAATCATATTGAAATCAATTTTCTTAATGTATTATATATTTGTGTACATTTCCTTGGAAGGTTAGTTAATAGCAATTATATTCAAATTTATTTAAAATATTATTTAAAAAATAGGTAATATATTAACATTCAAAGAACAAAATGGTAAAAAGTTATACACCCTTTAAATATTGTGAACATGATTGTTATCTTGTCTTTCCTTTTAGCACACAGGCTCACTACTTGATAAGAAATAGAAAACTAATTTCTGTCATGCATAAGTCCTGCTGTTAGTATTTTATAGTATCAGAGCTAATGCCGTGGCCATTTTCTTTAGTTTGATTCTCTCCAAAGCAGGAGACAAAGTCTCTATCAGGATTACCTGCAGAAACACTTGTAAAACACTCCCGATCACCACTATCTTCCAAAACTGTGCCTTACTAAGCCAGAGTATTATTTTTTATTGGACTATTTTGTAGCATTCTGTTCCTGACATAAATAAGGATAGAAACTCCTTCTCTAGACATTATAAAAAATATAAGCTTTCCATTTTTAAAAGTAATTATCAGTTATGTAAAGCAAAATATGTAAATAGTTATTTATCAACCTAAGTAAAAGCAATAATGTTATGAACAAAAACTGCTGATATACAACACAAAACTTATTTTAATAGATACTGACTTTACGTTAGTAACAGGATAAGGAATTCAACCATTGGGAATAGAGATGATTTTATTCTTGTATGTTTGTAAGCAGCATTGTGCTGTCTTTCATATAAAGCAGGCTTAGAGTACTTATGAATTCTGCCTTCAAAGAGCTTACAATCTTTCATGGATTTCTTTGACTAAGGACAATTTATGAAAAGAGCTCAGCTGAGGATCACCCAACAGGTAGAGAAATGAGTGTCTCTGGCTTGAGGTGAAATGTGGGTGGTACACACTGACATCCACTCCTTGTTTTGTTTTAAGTTAGTGAATTTATGTATGGCTAACCTGAGTTTTGTGGAAATGCTAAATGAAAGGGCGAAGAAACATTTACTGGGGTTAGAAAGATTTTTCAAATCACTAGGGCATACTTGAAGCAAGCAAACAAACAAACAAAGACAGAAAACCCTTTACATAATTAAGTGTGGAACAAGATAAGTTACACTGCAATCAGAAACCTCCTTGCCTAAGGGAGACTGGAGGGTTTGTTGCAAATGAACTTAAGCATTTATAGAAAATCTGTTAATAGTGACATAGTCATCCCCCTTGAGGCGCTTTGCCATGTGATACCTACCTATCTTCTCCAGCGTCATTTCATTTGGCATAACTCCCAGTTTGTTTTACTATTCAACACTTTCTGGAATCAACATTAATGTCACAAATTTGAGATATTTTTCATGCTGCTTTTCCACCTTCCCTTTCTCCATTTCAAGTCCTCCCATCCTTAATGTTCTATCTGAGTCCTCATTCTCTACGAAGCCTTCCCTATTACCCACACCCCCAGATCCCATCCCCATCTTGAAACACTTTCCTACACGACTACTCCTCTTTCTCTCTCTCTCTCTTATTTTATCTTTCCTATTAAAGTTTTTGCTATTTTCCTTTTCACCATAAAGGCATGAAGCATATACTATATATAGGTATGTACTATATATACACCTATACACTGTCTATAAAATATGTACTATATATCATCCATTTCTATGTGTATTACTAATTACATGCTGAAATATCCCTGTACTTTCATATTTTCCTTTCCCCACTTCCCATGTCATCTTATAAAACGTATGGACAAACTAAATATAAATTTAGATATGGGCAAATTTGATTTATTCACTTTAGCTGTATATAGCATTTTCTTATATATTTTAAAATGTATTTTATTGGCTGATATCTCTGATAATAGTTCTTTGGGTTGTTTCTAATTTCTCATTATTACCATAAAGCTATAATACACATTCTTGGGCATTATTGACATATATTTGTTAGAGCTTCCTAATAAGACAATGAACTGCTCAAATGAAGAAGTGCTTTTTTTAAAATTCCCCACTTGGAAACTAGCATAGAGCTGACTGCATAATTGCAATATTCTGCTGACAGATTGGATGGAAAGCAATGATCCTGGATCCAGAAGCAGGAGCCTCTGTTCTGTACGTAAAGAGGAACTATCAGGCAGGCAGTGACTCCAACTATGATTATTTGGTATCCTGTGCTAACTACTCGTAATATGGGCTCTATCAGCCAAGATCATGTTGCATTCTCCATTACTTATGTAATACTTATCCTGATTTATTTTATTTCACTGTCTTCTGGCACTTTACTGATATCTGCAAAATGCTAAAGTTGTATGGAAATAATACCATCTTCACTGGTACAAAGAAGCTTTGTATTCATTCCACTTCTGGTGGTTCATTTATAGAAGCATATGATTTATTGCCAACTTAACAAATTATTCTGAGTGAGCAAAGTATCTCTTCATTCAACTGTACCTTCTTAGAAACATTTCTTACAACATTTAAGTGGGTTGGTGATGTGGCCATCTCTCATTTTGACCACTGCACAACTCCTCCTTAGTCTTTCTGCTTTAAATGGAATCCACCTCTAATCAATTGCCAATCTGCAGCTGCCAAAATGATCCTTTTCTCCAACTGCTTTGACCGTGATTCTTTTCTCATTTTTATCCTCCTGCAGCTGCATAATCTAGACATCAGGCTGGAGAATATCAGCTTTCATCCCATAGCTTTTCATCAGAGAGCATTCGATTTGTTTTCTCTGTCCTTACCCATATCCTCTTTACTGATATTGCCTGGCAGTCTTACCACATTCCTTTTTAAAATCAGCCTACTTGCCTCCTTTTAAGGGCACTCTGTGCCTTGGCTTAGAAAAACCTTTATCTTCTTTTATTACATTTTTAATAGAAATTTTCTATGATTTGATAATTTTTAAAATGAAGAGAGGGAAATGGGAAAAAGAAATAAGAACATAATGTTATCATCTCAGGGTGTCTACTATCATGATGTTAGCATATTTCTTTTTTTCCTCATTATATTAAAAAATTCAGTATCATTTATATCTAATTTGTATCTTTTTTCTAAATACATTATAAGAATTTTTATAGACATAAAACATTTTTATGAACAGCAATTTCACAGAAGAAAATAACAGCACATGGGGATACACTATAAATTATTCCATTTAAGGATATAGTTAAAAATAAAGTTAATAATGTGACTGAATTATTCTGGCAATTAAAAGGAATTATCAATTATCAGCAATAAGTGCAGTCATCCAGAGATGGGAAGATTAAATCTTTGTAAATAAGGTGCTGTCATGAGTAGACATGCCCCATATAAGAAACAAATACATAAAGAATCTGGTAGAAAGCTAGCCTGGGAAAAAAGAATACTTTTATATACATAGAATGGAAGCAAATATTTCATGTTCAAAGTCAAGTCTTTAGCACCAAGAAGTGTTTGTTGTATAACTAAACCTAAGTTAGAATTTGAAAGAATATTTTCTTGTGGAAAATGCTATTTAGTTCCAAATTTCTTATGTGTTAAGAAATGCATCAGCATGTCAGGAGTGGGGTTATTTCAAGAAAGGACTGTGGAAATGACCTTCCTTCCTCCTAAAGAAATTGCTAGTCCCTAGATGATTAATAATAATTGTTTACATTAGTATAACAAAAGTGCTGTAAGATCACTTCTGTATTAATTATCTCCTTTCACTTTCTCAACAAAGTTGTAAAGCATGCGTTGTAATCATCCTATTTATAAATGGATAAACCAAGGTCAGGGAATTTAAGCGATTTACTGAAGATGGTGAAGTTAGCAAAGAGTATCCAAACCTGGACTACTGATTTATTCTGTTTTTTTAACTATTATTTTTTCAAAAGTGCTGCTTTTTCTAAAAATTTTAGGGAGGTAGGCTTTGGAAAGGATGGCAGAGAATCTAAAGAGCCCAACTTTCAATTTTTAATATTATTTCCTTCTTGGTTGTCTGATATCTGTCCAACTATGTAGAAAGTATGTTTTCTAAGTTTCCACAAAGAAATGCTTCAGTGGACATGAAATGTCTTCTCAGCCTTACAGCTTTTATTTTGGTGTCCTCTGGCAATTACTTTTGAAAAGAATTCAGAAGTCCTTTGCTTCTTTTGAAAATTATCAACCTGAATGCTTCTAAGATTTTAAAATATATTCTTAAAATATTAAACCTTTGTAATAACCTGCTTAATGTTGTCTATGAAGTGGTGAGAACATGTAATCCTCATATTAAGTACATTTTAATTTCAAAATTTGTTTTTAATCATTACAGCTGCAATTAGGCTTGATTTTCTCTCTAACATTCCAAAGGTTGATCCTGAACCCCAATCTAGCATATATATCATCTTTTTTCCCAGTGTGTTAATTCAGATGTCATAGTATCTCTATATTTCCTGGGAGCTTTTCAACTTTCTCTAATTCCTTTATTTAGGTTCTAATATCAGAGATGCTCTTTATTTCTAACTCAGGTTTTAGATATTCAATTGCATTTTTAATTTCCTTGCATTTCTTTTATTTCATACATTTTCCTTTCATCACGTATTTTTGATTTTTTTACTTTATTCTTTCATTTCTTTCCTCCTTTTTCATTGAATCCACTATCTTGTATCCTATTGAGTATATTACTAAGAAAATGTCATGTGTAGGGTAATTACTATGTATGGCAAAGCCCTATCTATGTTTCTGTTCTGTTTACTCATCCATGAATAAGGAAATTTTATCCAGTGTTCGTGTTTTCCAACAGAGCATGAATGTTGACTAAATGCCACTCATATGCAAATGAGGGGGCAAATATGCATATTTCCTGAACCAGTTCCTGGTGTCTGAATGGCATGCAACTACTATAGACCTATTAGAATAAGATACAATTTTCTACTCTCACCATCTTTTAGCCTGATACTCTGAATAGAGGAAGTACATAAACGAGAGCAATACACAATTATTAAAAGGGTAATGCCTATATTAATTATGTCATTTTACTTTAGAATGTTCAAATTCCCTTCCTGACACTGCGAGCAACTGCCAATTCTCCATATAATCAGGTGCAAGATTTACCTAGAGTATACGTGCCCTAGGTAGAATAAACATACAAGTTATTGTCCACAAAAGGAACATTTGACAATGAAAGGGCTTTCTATTAATAGTTTTGTCAGGACCCCAGCACATACTCGGATTGTCCCTAGTGAACTGGGAAGTGTTCTCATCTAAATTCTAAAAGCATTGCACATGGATATATAACAGGTACTTAGATTTAAAAAATGAATTGGCTAAAGAATAATATTCTGCTCCTTCAAATGTAGCCACTCTGTGGTAGAGGGATGGACACTAAGTTTTCAAGTGAGTGCCATAGACCTTGCACATTTGGAGCAAAGAAGAGATTCTTGCACACATTCTAGTTCTGTGATTCTGGAACTTTGCTCCTGCAATTGTATAGGAGTGGAAAATAAATAATTCATTACGTCAGTTCAGTTATGTTGGTCTTGTAGTTCAGAGATATTTTTCTGAAATGCTTCTGATATGTTGATGAGTCCCATTGTCCAATTTTATCATGAACATTCATTTATTTTTGCCTCCATAATTATTTTGTTGAATACCGGGAGAAAGTAAATCAGGCTGTGCCAGCAATATTTCGTTTGAATTTCTGCTTATATTTCATTCAACCTTATAATATATATTCTTAATTGTGTGTTGAAGTCTACTTCATATTAACTCTTTATGTATTGTATTTAATAAATATGTGTCCACTTTTGCCATTGCTTTTTGTCATAGATTAGCAACTCTAGCAGGATATGAAACAACAAATTGACTCAATAAATATTTATGATGATTATCTTCTATCGTATCATATTTTTAACTTACTTGAAACATATTCAACACACTTTACCCAAATGAATAAATGTCAGATATTTTGCTACTGGTAACAAACTATATACCATAAAGTGAAACATTTCTAATTGTTATATTTAGCTTTTTTAGTAACCACCTTAAAGCTTGCTTTAGTGATTAAAATATATTACCTGATTTACTAAGATGCGCTCCTAACTTCTTAATGGCTGACTGTGTCAATATTGGGCATAAGTCAGTAGGATACTGCTCCCAATGTATAAATAAGCCAGTGGCCGCTTTGAAGGCATTTAGTGAAATGATAAAGTCTTCTTAAGCGAAAGAGATTTCAAAATGTTAAATTGTGTTTTCACCCTCATGATCTAGTTCTAAGTAATATGTCACTTGTATGCTATATGCAACCTTAGCTATTTTATTGATAAGACATAAAATTTGCAGAGGATTCACTTACTAGTGCAAATGTAATACACAAAGTTTTCTTGTCACTAAATTTCTTGTGGCTGGTTGGATTTTTGTGATCGTTCATTCTATCACCCAATATATGCAATATCTAGTCTGCTGTGCAGTAGATGCCAGGCCCGTGAGAGTGCTGCTCCCTCCAACCATGACTTTCTAGCACTTCCACATCCCAAAACGCTAAATGTGACATTACAGAAACGCTCTGAATTTTCAGATGCAAAATTCCATATGCACCAAAAAAGGGTTATGGCCACATTAAAAAGTGGGTTACAGGAAGACAATAAGATGCACATTTCTCTCTATCTCTATCCCAGAAATGCTCGTCAGAAATATAATCATAATAGATGCTGGTAGGGCTACACTGTTTAATACGTTATTGAAAATGACCGTAATTTAGTATCTCAAACTTACGTATTTAATCTTTTCTATCTGTTGTACAACAGATTTATTAAAATCTATACAACACAGATAGTAAATTATCATATCTGTTAATTTTGTTGACTATATTATAATTTATTATTGTGCAGATAATCATGTGTCTTTTTAAGTTCTTCTTTCTTACATAGATTAGCTTCAATGGTAACTATTTGATAGTCTCATATTCATTCCTTTACCATAAGCTCATTAACAAGTTGCTTTTCAGGTTATATGGATATTTATTTAAAATATATTTTATTTATTTATGAAGTAAATGAATCTTTTTAATGCACAACTTAAACTATTAAAACATCATTAGTGAGAAGTATAATGTAGGATGAAAATAATTTAAATATTTTATTAATATACAAAACTAAAAAAATAGTTTTGAGATCACAATAAAAAAAATTGTGACTTGCTTTTTATTCCCCCAAATTTTATTTTATTTTTTTTTAACTGGGAAAACTAATATGAACAAAACTTCTTGGCTAAACTGATAAGCGTACACAATTGCAGTCACTGTTAAAAATCTAATATTCATAGCAAAAAATCCTAATTTAGTTCCTAGGTTGGAAATTATTTCTACGTATCTACATGCTACTGATGGAATCCGAATATACATATTTGTCCTCTCACCCAAGCTGGGCAATCTTAGATCAGGCATTTGATTATCCTAAAGTTTTTAAAAACTTTATTAGGGAAGTACTGTACTTTTCATACTCATTTGTTGTTCTATATATTTTGTATATGGATTTGATATTTCACATGTTAACAAAAACTTTATTTCATTTTAATAGACGACCATGCTTGGTTTTGCCTGATTTTGACCTATTAGCAGAAAATACAGTATTTTATGATATCTACATTGCAGTGTCCAGACATAAATGAGAAAAAAAGGGGAAAAATGTAGGAATTAGCTTCATTTGGTGTTTTGATGCGAGAACATAAAATAATGATGGCCCAATTAAAACTATGTGTTCAAATGAAATGTATTTGTGTGTTGCAAATTTATATGTGATTATAAAAAACAGCATTTCTGCAGCCTCTTTCAATAAGATATAGAAACAGCACTGGACTGGGAAACAGAAAACCTGATTGCTCAGACAACTCTATGGATAACTGTGCTGTGATGGCCGTCACTTCAACTTTCTAGGCCTCAGTGTTCTAATTTGAAAGATGTAAAGTAAAATATTACAGCCATCCATATCATTTCTAGACCCAAATTGCAATTCTATATGCTTTTTTGAGAGGGAGTCTAAAATTTCAAGATCCTCACGTGGCTGTAAAAACCACTACGAATGAAGCACAGCTAATGATATATCGATTTTTTGTTGTTGTTTGAGACAGGGTCTCACTCTGTCACTTGGGCTGGAGTGCAGCGGCACCATCATGGCTCACTGCAGCCTTGACATCAGGGATCAAGCAATCCTGATCTTTCCACCTCAGCCTCCCAAGTAGCTGAGATTATGGGTGTGCATTACCACCACCAGCTATTATTTATTATTATTATATGTAGATTAAGTATCTCACTATGTTGCTCAGCCTAGTCTCAAACTCTTGGACTCAAGTGATCTTCCCACTGTAGCCTTCCAAGGTGCCAAATATCTAAATGCAATGATGTTATACAGCAGGGAGATTAAATATGAAGATTGCTTTTTGATTTTCATTCTAGAAATATGTGAGAATTTTGTCTAGATCAAAGCAGCAAGTGTATAGCAAATAATATTAACCATAAAGCCATGACACTCTAACTGACCTTCTAATTTGTTAACTAACTTCCTTTCTTGTTCATGCACCTATTTAAGGTCAGAAAATGAGTTTTCTGGTCTTAAATGGCTTTCTGCTTCTCTAAATCCAGACATGATTTTCCATATACTTTGATGGTTTGCAAAAAGAAGATATACAATAGTCTTAACTTTTTAAGTTAGCAATGTAATAAAGTAGTGCCTGGACTTCATGGTGTGTGATACATGTCACTTACCCTGTGTCTCATGATAGGTGTAATTTACAATGTGCCTCTTGTTGGCTCTGGCAGCTCCTTTCTTATATGGATTAAGACAATCCTCTTATTTTTGTGAATTAGAAAACAGTAATTATTCCAACAAAGTTGTGTGAGCCCTGAAAGTGAGTACTTTATCAATCTAAATTAGACCATAAGCATTTTGTTTAGTGAAGCAAAACTTACGGTTCATTGGCTCAGTAACATTAAATAATTATGTTACAATAACAGCTCTTCCTGAACTTCCTAAATCGAATGGTCATTTCACAAATCAATCCATATATTTCTTTAGGGAAATTAAATAAAAATTAATGTTCCTATGATTGCATTAACGTAACACTTCTTTATTATTTTAAATTGAATAAACTGAAAAGTTTTGTAAGAAAGAGTCTAGAATTCAGCATTTTTCTACTATCTGTATGGGGAAAACATAGCTTGCTTATAAAGCGTCACAAGTTATTTGAGCAAAATGTGTATCTCCCTGATATTATTCATATTAAACTTAATATTTTGAAATTAGTTTCAGCTTTTGAATCTACACACTTACATATTACATACTTTTAAACGCTATAGATACTAAACAGTTGATGAAAGTGTTTAGAAAAATGTACCTGTATTCTTTGCTCACTTTTTCCACATGTACCCCAGAACTTAAAGTATAATAAATAAATTTTTTTTAAAGATAGAAAAATGTACCTATAGAAACAGCTAGGTAGGAATGAACAAAGGAATTTCTAAAAGGGTCTCTCTTTGCAGATAAATGGAGAACAGACCAGAAATTTATGACACATTGATAGAATTATTTCTGAAAAGGATTTTTCATTCCAAAATAAAATATGTCTTTCTTCAAGTTCCATCTCTCTAGATGGCTGATCTATAATGAGCTGAAGAAGGGATTTTGCACTTTCCTAAAAGTGTTTTGTCAATGATCAGAAAGAACTAGTTCCATTTCTTTCCAAGTTGAACCAGAATGTCACAAATCAAGAAAGGTGAAGTTTTTCAGCAAAAGGGATGCACTGAACCTTCACAAGCTGCTGTCGTATTGTACTTTTCTTTCTTTTCTTTTTTTTTTTTTTGGTATATGTATAAAATGTATTGATAAAAGAATCTGTGCACCTCTGACACTATTGGAAGCAAATGAAAATATCATGGGGAGAGAATAAAGTTGAGGTTAGCAAGATTGGTCCTAACCAATGCATTTATGAAACATAAAACAAGTTGGACAAGCTTTAAAACTGTGCAGGATAAGACACTCGCATGCATCCATATGGAAAAGAGAATTTTCATAATATTCACTGATCATTAACTGACTTTTTTTCTTTTTACTAAAACTAACTCTTTCTAGTTATTTTTAGCTTTGGAATTTCTGCATTTGAATATTGAAATTTTCTTTGACTTACTTAGATCTGTCCTTAAGTGTATGTATGCAGAAAGTATGTGTACATTGTCATTTTATCTGTGTGTATGTGTCCATCTAACTAGAATTTATGGAATACCTAAGATCTTGAATATAAGCCTTAAATTAAGTTACAGACAAAATCCTCTGAAACAAACAAAAATGTATATGTTTCTAACTCAATTTCACTTATTTTGGCACTGGTGATCAATAAAAGTGCAGAATTGATTATACAATTTCAAAATGTTAATAATTAGTCATAAACAGGGAATATTAACCTCCCCCTTTTTCAGTTGCCAGGAAACTGGCATCCAGAGATTAACCAAGAAGTTTAGTTTACAGGAGGAGGAGATTTATGCCAATCTTAAAATACAAAATGCTACTGACAGTCAAGATGCATCTATCTTTATTTAACTCCCGTCACTGTCTAGAATAGAAGCCATGTTTTCTTTTCTCTCTTTTTTTCTTACATCTGCTGAGAGCACACTTTAGCAGATCTCCTTTTTGTCTACTTTCATTTCCAGTTTTCTTAATTTCCTCATTTATTTTCATTCCTTTTTTGTTTTTAGCTAAAATGTGCTCATCTTGCTGTATGATTCCATGTAATAAATATTAGTTACCTAAAGCTCGCTCCTATCACAGATAGACTCCAAATTTTATAATCAATTAAGCAACTGAGATACGCATATTTTTTCTTGTTTGCATATTGATCCCAAAAGTTGGCCTCTTCCCCAAAGAAATTCAGGGAAACAGGCTGACAAAGAGCCTTGTCATCTTCTTAAAAAACCAAAACAAAGTAAAAAAGACCTGTCAGAATGTAATAGTAGGCCAGAAGAAGAAGAGAACATAGCAGAGTGGTGTGAAACTTTTAATGGCTCAACCCTATGAAATAAACAGCCCCTTCTCCTTACTTTCCCTTGTCATTTAGCCATATGGTCACACTTAATGGAAGAGAAAGATGGGCAATGCAGACCAGCTGTAAAGATAGGTACGAGAGGAAGTGTTTTCACAGCTAGCGGTCTCTGCACAAGGAACTTAACATTAAAAGCTATTTTTAGTCCATTTAACCCTGCCACAAAAACATCTATATCCCCAAATCTATATTTTCAGACGAGAGAAATGGCCAACATAAAGTCTTTTACTTATTTTTATATTTGATATACCAATCTTTAAACATTACTTGTCAAATAAGCATTCATATGATTACTTGTTTAGGACTGAATTAGTTGGATAATCACATTTCTATAAAATGGTATTGTTTTTAGGCACTTTTACGTCAGAGATAATCAGCAACATAGGATATCTTTCAGAGAAAGACTAGAGACTGCTGTGTATTGGTTTAAGTTCTGTGAGTGCTGGGGTTTGTGCCAATCTTGGCCATTCCTGATCCTTAGAATTAAGAATAACGCATTGTTCACGGAAAGTATTACTAAATAAATACACACAAACATGTGGTGAATGAAAGACTAGAAATTGATATAAATTTATCATAATAGCCAACATCTTAATTATTTCAATAGACTATTTTCTTTTTAAAGGGAAAATATTTTACCTAGTCAGAAAAGCATAATCTTGTTTTTTGAGGCAGATACTCCTTGCTTGAAAAGTTATGTTTGAAAATTGTTTTCATTACCCTTAGCATGTAGCTTTTGTACTTTCATTAGATCCTTTGTCTATATTTTTAAAGCTGCATACCTCTATTCCCTATGCATTTTTTTTAATTAAAGAAAAGGAATATTGTGTTTCTAACTGAAAATAACTAAAAAGAATCTAAGAACAAATGCGACAAATGTCTTTCAACAAACAGATGTACAGTCTCCTGATTTACGTGGATAGGAGAAAATAACACTTAGATAATTTCAACCTGCATCTTGGTGTTCTTAAATTTAAAGTTGATAGCCTACAGATATTTTATGCAGCATTATTTATGGTGGAATTTCTAAATGTAAGAAAAAGGCAATTAAACACAGAAAGGCAATAATTTCCAGCAGTTTAAAAAGGAAACTTGTATAGTTACCATACGCCAAACAGAATGCACGAGGATATGTTTTAATATAAAGGAAGTCAAGAAGTGGTTTTTATCATTCAAAACAATTTTATGATACATCTTATTTAATGTTAATTTTATTACCTTTGTTGCAAAACTATTACCCTCATGAAACATTTTTATTAGCCCATTACAACCAGAAAGGTTGCTACTGTTTTTGTTCTCCTGCCTTTTTTTTTTTTTTTTTTTTTTTTTTTTAATGCCGAGAAAAGCTCTGGAATTAGACAATTGTGGTTTTCTTTAAGACTTCAATTTTAATCTTTATTTTACTAAATGATTATAAAATCTAAAGTCTGTCCTCATAATAGGTCACCTAATTTAAGTTGGACTTAGCATCATGGGTCATAGTTATTTTAAATAATTTTGGTATTGTTAAGATTGGGAAGACTATGAAAACACTGGGAAAGTGGCAGAGCTATATAGTTGAGTTATATTTAATCACCGATAAATCCACCAGGTTCAGTGTGATTAAATCTTCAGGACACGTCTGTGTATAGTTAAATCATTGCCAATCAGCTGAACCTAGAAAATACACATATAGGCACACACATAATTTTATATAGATATATATGTGTACTTACATATGTAACCACACACACACACACACACACACACACACACACACCCCTTATAAAGATAAGTCCTTTAATATAGCACGTTTTTTTGAGACAGAGTCTCACACTGTCACCTGGGCCGGAGTGCAATAGCACGATCTTATCTCACTGCACCCTCTGGCTCTCGGGTTCCCATGATTCTCCTGCTGCAGCCTCCCAAGTAGCTGGGATTACAGGCGCACACTACCACACCCGGCTAATTTTGGTTTTTGGGTTTTTTTTTTTTTTTTTTTTTTTTATTTATAGTAGAGAAGAGGTTTCACTATGTTCGGCAGCCTATTCTCAAACGCCTGACCTCGAAATTTGCCCACCTCAGCCTCCCAAAGTGCTGGGATTACAGGCGTGAGCCACTGAGCCCAGCCTACATGTGATTTTCAAAAAACTACACCAAAAATAAGGAGTTAACAAAATTCAAAATTAGAAATAAATGGAATATTATCATATTTGAGGTGACGATGCTGAGCATCTGTGTAGAGCAGTGAGGATTTTCAGTGTGTAATATAAGTTAGAACCCAAGTTTCTAAAGCACATTTGGTGGGTTTGTTTCATGAAGTTCACAATTCTTTCAGATCTTTAAACAGGAGTTCATTTACATTTCTTCAAAACAATTTAAATTATCCTACTTTCAAAGCTTTGTGCCCTGTAATAGTACAGTAATATTACTACTGTTATCATTAGTTGTATTAATGCAGGAATTCATACTGTAATATATTAGTGATTGGCTCAGGTCTTAAAGACATAGTTCAATAAATTTGCATAGCATTCAACAGATTGTGATGACTATATTGTAGATTTGTAAACCTGAAAAATAAAATCCATTCTGAGTGATTTTTTAAGATAATGATTTGCACTCAGAATTTTTTAAACTGCTTTTTTATATTTGCCTATGCTGAATTGTGTTGTTTAACTCTTAGGTATTTTTGCTTCCTCAAAATTCAGCTCTATAAAATAGATTTGGTACTATATTAAGTGCATTCCTGTTTTACATGATTACTAGAGGCTAATCTTCCATTATTTCAGTTATATACAATCTGATACAACAAACTTACTGACATGAAAAACGAATTATACTTTCATTTATGAGAAAACTATGCTCCAACACACAGTTTCTATTCAGATAAATCCACTCATGTCTACATGTTATTAGGTACTAAATTACCTTTAAAATAATTTAGTAATTTAAAAAGTAGAAGATTTTACTAAAGGATTTTTAGAGCAAAAGAAGAAACATAATTTTAGTGCAGGCAACTATTTCTAACCCGAATTCATTGATCTAGAAAATTACTTTAATGCACATATCAATATACAAGCCAGTTGCTTTTATTTCAGCAATTAAAAATATCTGTGTATTTCTCTTTGGGTTATAATGAGAATACATATGAAATTTTCATAGAAAAACCATAATTATGTCTTCATTATCGTTATACTAGTAAAATGAAGTTTTAATTAATAAAATGTTGAAAATAGGGAAAACAAAGCACTCATTCTAGGCTTATTATAGTCTTCATTGAGATAAATTAAGTGTTGGTAGAAAAATACATCTTTAACTTTTTTTAAATAATAAAACAGACTTAGTGGCCACATAGTTTAAGAATTGAAAATTAAAACTCTGTAAATCTTGAGGAAAATATGACACACACTCTTAAACATGCACAGACACAGAGTGAAAGAGTGTTATTTTTATGCCTCTAATTTATGAATACTACTCGTTAAATCACCATTTTTATATTTAATATTATTTAAAAACTTGTGCCTGTCATGTCTGGCATAGGAACTGAATAACTTATTATTTGAATGAACAGTTGAATAGAAAATTATTTAATATGATATCTAGTTTGAAATTCCCATCTTACCTTTCCCTAGTTATTTACTTTAGATGTATTGCTTATCTTTATTTATATTTTTGACAATAATATAAACCTTGAAATTATTTTTACTCTTTAATTGTGAAATACTATATATCTGTGCACCAGAGAAATGTAATATTTCAACATAAGTGTTAAGGCACTTTTGATAAAATATTAGATTTCTAATGTCTGACATAAGTAAATACGCAGTGCTAATTGCTTTTACTTCCCAGTCATGGTGATTATATCTTTTTGAGTAAATATTACCAAGTCAAAAGAGAAAAATGAACCGCAGTTACCTTTAGGTATATGGTATTTGCGAAACAGAATAGATCTCTGGCATGCCTGAAAGTTCTGCTAAATAATATGACTTGATTTGATATGGTCTTTGAATCACAATTTAATGCATTCCTGTTTATTTGTTCCCCTTGTATAAATCAGGTTATACATTATTTATTCATGTTTCCTTTTAAACCATTTCAAATTCATTGCTTGTTCTATTTCCAAAATGTACATAAATATGCATAATATTTCTTTCTTTTACTTTCATCTACTTATGCAAATTTTTCATTTTTATTTTAGCATTATCATTTTCATAAATAATTTTTAATGGCATTCTTTCTCATGACATTCTAATGCATCTAGTTGTACAGAACACATTTGCTATATACATATATATATATATATATATTAATTTTTAATATTGTTCTATTTTTTTGAGATGGAATCTCATGCTGCTGCCCAGGCTGGAGTGCAGTGGTGCAATCTTGGCTCACTGCAGCCTCCACCTAAGGGTTCAAGCAATTCTCCTGCCTCAGCCTCCCAAGCAGCTGGGACTACAGGCACATGCCATCATGCCTGGCTAATTTTTTGTGTTTTTAGTAGAGATGGGGTTTCACCACCAGGCTGGTCTAGAACTCCTGGCCTCAGGTAATCCACCCACCTCAGCCTCCCACAGTGATGGGATTACAAGTGTAAGCCTGCTATATTTTAAACTCAGGTTAAAATGAGTTTTCATGGTTGGCTCTTCTGCTCTCACCTTTCCCTGTATTCCTCTGCTTTCTTTTTACCTCTTACGCTTTCTCATTTCAATGCACCTGATTTAAAGTAAAATTCGGTTTGTGAACAGATCTTCCACCCTGGCATTATTTAATAGAAGTATGTAAACTCAGTCTTCACTAAGTACTTTCTCTCAAATTGTCTAACATGTAGGCAAACCAATTTATAGAAAAGCTTTGTGTGTGTTGCAGTATAGAGCAGTGATAAAAGCCAGTCTCTACCATCAGAAATAATGAACAAGCTTTCTGAAGCAAACGCTAATGTCAAAGTGGGTGAACTCACAGATATTCCCCATTGTCTCATTTTAATATTCATAGGTACATAAAATATGTATATGTAGGTCTATATTGTCTTCAACACGTCAACCAGTGAATAGCAGAAACATCTTTATGATTTCCGTGTAAGGGAACAGAGAGGTGCCTAGGATATTCACATGGGGTGAGCCTAATTTGGCTCCTGCCCTAGATAATTTTATCATGAGGAAAACATTTGGAAATGTTTAGGGGAATTAAAGATGAAAGCAACATTATTAGTGTGTATTATTTTGGTGTTCAAAAAATACACCTATTGAAAGCATTATTTAGAAATGATGCCATGAGTATTTTCTGCTTATCAGGAAGCTAAGAATCTCTCTCTGTATACACGCTTTTTTTTATATTCTGATAAAACTTACATGGTTTGGCTCTGTGTCCCCACCCAAATCTAACCTTGAATTGTAATCCCCATAATTCCTGCATGTCAGGGGCAGGACCACCCTGAGGTTACTGAATCATCATGGGAGCAGTTTCCCCCATTATGTTCTCGTGAAAATGTGAGATGGATTTATAACCATTTGGCATTTCTCTTGCTTGCACTCACTCCACTTGCCACCCTATGAAGAAGGTTTCTCCTTTGCTTTCCATCATGATTGTAAGTTTCCTGAGGCCTTTCAAGCCATGTGGAACTGTGAGTCAATTAAAACTCTTTCTTTTATAAATTTCCCAGTCTTGGGGATTTCTTCATAGAAGTGTGAGAATGGAATAATACGATGACTAACATATCTTTTATGTATATGAAGTCACTTACCTCCTACTGTACTATGCTAACTTGTCACCCCTCACTTAGCCTCACTCTCCCTTTCTCCTAACACTGCTTTAGTTTCCTTTTACTTGTCTATTTCTCCACTGATCAAAAAAAAAAAAACTATGCATAATTTTAAAGACACTCACTTCATACATTTTATTTACATTGTATAACACAAAAAACCCTATTGGACTCCAGTAATAAGCAAAGAAATTCATCCTGCCAAATGTACATGACAGCATATGCTTTCTTTGAAGACAAGGAGACTGAGGGCTTGATTAAATTTAACCAATATTAAATCTAAGTGAAATTTTGCTTTAAGCCATTGTCCAAATATAAGAGAATACATTAGAGTATATTACTTAAGGATGATTCTAACTATTTTAGGGTCATGGGTCTCTATGCGGCATATTTTTGGTAAAAAGAGAACTTGTATTCCTCTGAGTTAATGATTTTTTTTTTTTTGCAGTCAGTGCAATGACTGTTGAAATCAATAGTCAGTAAAATAAAGTTTATTTTTACACAACTTCATATTTGTAAAACTACTCTTTGAAACAATCATATCATGCCTAATATCTCTGCAGTTTTAACCTGAGCATCTTTTTAATATTTCCTACTATATTAGTGCATTCTCATGCTGCTAATAAACACACACATGAGACTGTATAATTTATAGAGGAAAGAGGTTTAATTGACTCATAGTTCAGCATGGACCAGGAGGCCTCAGGAAACTTACCATCATGGCAGAAGGGCAGGCAAACTCATCCTTCTTCACATAGCAGCAACAAAGAAAAGTGCAGAGTGAAGTGAGGAAAGCCCCTACAAAAACATCAGATCTCCTGAGAACTCATTCACTATCCTGAAGACAGCATGATGGTAGCCACCCTCATGATTAAATTACCTCCGACTGGGTTCTTCCCACAACACATGGGGATTATGGGAACTACAATTCAAGATGAGATTTGGGTGGGGACACAGCCAAGCCTTATCATCTATATTTTAACCATCTACAGATACCATATTCCCATCATATGTGTATCAAAAATCAGGATGGAATTGTGTATTTGCTAAGATTATTATTCAATGAAAAACTGAGATTTTGTTTATGTTTCTTATTAGGTTCCCTTAAGTACTTACTTATTGTAAGAACAAAATGAACTAGATAGGTTGTACAACAGGCAGGTTCACAATGATAGAACTGGTGAAGATATGAAGGACTGAGTAACATCTAGTGGTCCAACTGCATTTGATCACTATGATGAAGAAAAATGAAATATTTCTTGAGCTTCCATAACCCTTAGGAAATGAATAATAATTTCAGAATAAGGACCACAGTTATTTAAGTGAAATCTAAAATGTGAGTTAAAGTGTACTCTTGTTTAACTCTCATAATAGTTTTTATTTTTGTTTTATTTGCTTTGTTAATGCTGCCATTAGACACATAAGGCTGTGACTAGTAGGCCAACATGTACGTTCAAAGAGGACTGTGCTATGCTGGACACACAATACTACTACTGACCTTAAAATAGTGTATTTGTTTTGAGGTGCTTTTCCTGAAGTGAGAAAACACTGGAGCTAGTTCTTCCTCCTCTTGTTCTCAATCCTTCTGTTGGATCAAAGCAAACATTCTTGATATAATTGTTTATAGAACAGAGAAAAGTCTAATGGGTGTCAATGAAGTTTATATAACCCCATTGCTACTAGCTTATATGTCATAAGCAATAAAACAACAAAAAGCTCTCTTAATATCTAAATCCTCTTTTACCTTTTCCTAAATCCCCTTATGGATAAATTTCTTGAAAAGTGTTGGTTAGGCTTAATATCTTCATTTGATTACTTCTTAAAATACTGCCTTCTGCTTTCTCTTTTCATTTTTTCAATTAGCAAAATACCTCAGGCATATGTTGATCAATCCTCATGGATATGTTCCTGATCTTTTATAAGCCTTATTTTCCTGCAACATTTGTGCTTTAAAAAAAATCTTAATGTTTTTCTTGCCTTTAGATATGTTATTCCCTCTGATAATCAACTACTTCAGTCTCCTCCTAAAATAGCTGCTATTTTGCTCATGTATTCCAGTATCTGTTGCCTCAGGTAGTCTCTTTCCATACAGACTTAGGGCTTAACCTTGTGACTTGTTTTGGCCAATGACAGAGTAACAAACGTAAAGCAAGAAGGGAATCAGAAAGTGCTTGTTTCTTGGACCATGCTCTTGGGACCCAGGAGCCATGAAATCAAGCCCAGTCACCACCTGTCACCCCAGCTGACAGCCAGCCTATCCCCAGAAGCCAAGTCCCCAAAAGCAGATGGCTGGCAACTAACTGTAGATGCTCTAAGGAGCACAGCCAAGATCACAAGAACTGGCCAATGAAGCCCAGTTTAAATTCATACTATGAACTTTTCCTTTTGTGTCAATACTTAAAACTAATTAAGAAGGCATCACCATCTAGTCTATCACCTAGCTGGAAAGCCAAGGTCATGCTCAATGGTTTCTTTTCGATTCTGTCCTTCATGTAATTGGCCTTTAAGTCTTACTATTTTTAAACTTGAAATTGTTTTAATACTGAATTGATTGACTATTTTATGAACTTAGTATATATTTGTCATTCTCTGATATGAATTTAAGTGCTTTCTTACCTTTAGGTTCTATATTCCACTTTCTCTTTCATAACACACTGTTTCTGATTGTCTTCATGGTAAAAGGTATGCACCAGGTCATGAGCACATTGGAGAGTCTATTTCTGATGCTTTATTTTATTTGTTACCTAATTAACTTTGACTCCTCTGAAAGTCATTGTAGTCTTTTTTCTAAGGGAGAATATTGGAAATGTGAAAATAGGCTATTTTTGAAGGATTTTTAATTATAAAAGTTAAATCAGGAATTATATCTGTGGTTGTTATACTGAGATGTGAAATCTCCATCATCTTGATTCTTTGTTTAACCAAAGATTGTTTGCACAGCTTGCAACTAATACTTTTGTAGGAAATTAAATCTTTATAATGCCTCTTGTCTCATGGCCATGGTTTGCCAGTGTTTTGGACCAGAATTTTTATTTTCTTTCACAAAGCTAAGTAATACACACAGAATCCTTGAAGGAATTTAAAATTAACAATTAGGATACAAAAAGAAAAACCGTACAATGCTTGGCATTGGAAATTTATATGAGTGAGTGTCTTTTCTGAATACACCTATTGTAAATGTTATGCACAGGAAGCATTTTGAAATACTGCCAACATTTTTTAGCCACTTATGCCTGGCTACTTTTGCTCAAAACGACATGCCCTTTCCAAAGTAATCATGGAAATAAATGAAAACAAGGCTTTTGCCCAGCAGCCACTTAGTGTAGTTTTGGAGTTGATTGGGTGTACAATAGAACATTCTTAATGCTGACTTTATTAAAACGACGTCTATCAATTATTGAACTATGCATTTGTGCTTATGCACCTTGCTATTTCTTTTCATTTGAATTTAATATATTTTACTCATAGTACGTGTTCAGTAAACAATATTAGAATAAATGGAAATTAACAAAAATTGTTACCTCTGATCATTTTTTTTTCCTAACTCTTTAACACTTTTGGCAACAGGAAATATATTTACTATGCTATAATAAATGGGGGAAATACATAATTTCAGAGGCTAAGAAATGCACTCAATTTCTTTTGAAACTTTTTTGCTCTCCTTAAATTAATATATTGTTTAAAGGAGAAAACTTGCCTAGAAACAATACAGGATTTTAGAATACAGAATTTGGATGTAGGTAATAAAACCAAGTCTTACAAAAGTGATAGCCACTCCCCTAGGTCAACATTATTGAGGGTAGAGAGATTAAAGAAGAGATGAGGAAAAGCTACATTTAATTTAATCAGACTGCATTCTTCAAAAACTTACATTTAAAACTCAACTGAACAAGAATTATATTCAGTAAAATGTGGTAAGCTTAAATTTTAAGTTATCTTTGTCTTATAAATTTTATCCAATCAGGGCCTAATTTTAAGACATCTACAAAACGTAAATTTACTCTGGTAATATGCAAGTTGATGATTAGATAGTTTTTCCATTCATTTAAGAAAAGATGTTGGAAAAGATGTTTTCCTACTTTATATATTCACACTCTTTTTTATTTATATCTTGAAACAACTAGCATAATCCAGGATTTGATTTATATACTTAGGATAAAAATCTTATGTAAGAACAGCAGGGTTTACAAATTGCAATTAAATGAAGTAGCAAATCCACAAAACAAGCCATTAAAACAACAGCTTAACAGTCAACTCAAAGCCCTGATGACCACTATTTATGGATAAGAGTACACCCTACTTCTCACCAACCCTTCTGCTTCTTATTTGGCGTATGTCCAAGTTTCTGCTGCGTTAACATTTGCTCCTGGGAGGAGATGAAGGCAAAAGGGTCCATAAGGTTCCCATTGGCCCAGACAGTAGAAACATCTGCTGGATTCATGAGCAGCTTGCTGGCCCAAGTCAGCAGGGAGAGTTGATGCTTATCAACCTGCCATATGAGTCGATATTTCCTGTGCCCTGGAGCTACACAAGTTAATTCAAGAAAAAACGAAGGAATTACATTACATGCCAAATCTCCTCATTAAATAAGCGTTATATATTTTTAAGTAACTATCTCATGGCACTATAAATTATGAGTTTGGTACTGATGAAATTCAAACTATAACCAGTAGCAGAGTTTACTGGTTTATCTTATCTTTAATTAGATCATTTTGATCAATGATGGATTCTATGCATTTAGAAGTTTGCTTAGAGATAGTTGACCCTTAAACTTGAGAAGTTGGTTATTGTTTCTCATTTCTGAGGAAACATTTGTCAGAAAAATAATGCACCACATTTTTTTAAAGTAAGATCATCTTTGTAGGTCACTTTAAGATTAGCTGGTCAGTGATTTTAATAATGGGATTTGAAATTATAACCTCAAATGTGAGTTTAATAAATTGTTGCTAAATATAAATATTGATCTCTCTCCATCTCTCTCCCTCTCTTTCTCTGTCCTGCATGCGTGCATGCACACTATCTTTCACACACACTACACACGCACACATTTGTCATTTCAAAAGTAATAATTGTATTCAAAAGTGTACACTTATTACCATCTTCCTCCCAGTAACCATAACACTTGGAATTTCCTGCAATTGTCCTCTAAATCTTTAGCTAATTCTATTCAATAACCATAATTTGAAAAATTTGTAGCTTCCAATGATTTATTTATTAAAAGTTTTAGAAACAACTGAGTCACTGGAAGAAAATATGGATCAATTTTTAAAATCATAAACAAGGAATTGCTATGAATCAACAATTATCTTACAACTTCTCTGAAAGAGGAATTTCAGTAATGACAATGGAGTTGAAATTTTATTTAATGGACTGATTTTAAAAATACAACATTCAGTTTCTATCTAAATTTGAGCAATAAAAATCAGCTATATGACAGTGCAGCTAAGAAGAAAGAGATCTAAATATATCATCTGTCTGTCTATCATGACACACGTTTGGTTTCACATCTGTTAAAACATGTAAGACTAGCACATTGAAATGAAAATCTATTCTTGCACAAAGTGTACACATAATTCGTATCATAATTTATTTACTACTAACTGATATGGATTTTTGCATCTATGTTAATCAGATATATTAGCCTGTAGTTTTCTCCTTTGTGTGTGTGTCTGTCCAGTGTTGGCAACAGGGTAATACCGGTCTCATAGGAAGCATTCCCTTCTCCTTGATTTTTTGAAATGGCTTAAATAGAATCGGTATTAATTCTTCAAATATTTGTAGAATTTGGCAGCAAAGCCATCAGGCTCTGGATTTTTCTTCTACAGGATACTTTTTTTTATTAAGGTTTCTACCTTGTTACTTCTTATTAATCTTCTCAGATTTTGTATTTTTTCATTATTTAATCTTGGTAGGTTGTATGTGTCTAGGAATCTGTCCATTTCTTCTGCATTTTCCAATGTATTGGTATATAGCTGCATATAATAATCTCTAATAATTATTTGGAATTCTGTGGTATTACTTGCAATGTCTCATTTCTTATCTCTGATTTCATTTATTTGAGTCTTTCTCTCTTTTCCTTAGGCCAGCTAAAGGGTAGTCGATTTTATCTTTTCAAAAACCCAACTTTACATTTTGTTTATATTTTATGTGTTTTAGTGTCAGATTCATTTATTTCTGCTCTGATCTTCATCATTTCTTTTATTCACTAATTTTGGGTTCAGTTTGTACTTGCTTTTCTAGTTCTTTAGGAAATAACATAAATAGGTACAATTTTAAGCATGAATAATAAGACTAATCTGTTATTGGAATTATTGGAATAGCCAGAACCTCAAAAGATATACTGTGCAGAAAATTTATTTTGTGTTAATCTGAATATTGTAGTTTCGGTGCCCACTTTGCTAAAGTAGTGTACAATTCTAGGTTTCATGGGTATAATAATATCCACAGTCAGCTTTATCCAATACCAAGTTTACCTGAAAGTCATAAGACAGGTGATACAACAGAATGACAACAGCTAGCAGAGGCCCTGGGACTCCTTGAAATGTTTCTGAATGTTCATAGTCATTTGTACTTAAGACTAGATTGAATTAGTATGAGAGACCTCAGCTCAGGGACATCTCCATCTTTGGAGTCTGTTTAAGCATTTATGTCTTGCTAGTCACACTGGCTATTCAGAATTCTTCCATCAGCTTCCATTTTCTTGTACAACTAAATTTAATCAATATCATCAATTTATTATACAATAAACAATCTCATCAATGGCACACACTTAGTCTAGCACATAGCAACTTCCCTAGTTCTCATTTATTTTGGATCCAGTATACATTTCTGAATTCTTTGAATTGCAAAGACGATTCAACCAAGAGGAAACTGCTTAGGAATTCTGGATACTAGAGGAAAGATTGATAATTCATTATTAATCCTTTCCTCTCAATATTATAGTGAAGAGACTCTTGGCCTCGCTGTGAATATATTTTTGCCAGAATTGCAACTATTCTCCAGAATCAGCATTCCTAAAATTTAAAGAATTAGATATTTTAAAATTTCACCTGGTTATTGGTTTATTTTAGTAATTCAAATTAAAAACACTTCATTATCATTTATAATGAACAGATTAAAATTATAGTAACCTCAAAAAAGGATGCAAGAAGACAGTATTAATTCTTAGTTTGCTTTGTCAGAAGTATAATTATTTTAGCTGATTTTTCAATACGAATCTATACAAAGTACCAAGTTTCATTTTAATATGTTGCCACAACAGTTTCCACTTAACTCTCATAGGGCAATGTTCTCCTAGATCTAATGTGGCACTACAAAGGGCTTGAACATCAAAGCATGTAAATATGGACAAGATGGGTGAAATCAACACTAATGAAATCTTTGTGCATTCAGAAATGATCAAACAGTGAAAAACACATCCTTTTAACCACTGCGTTATTACATTTGTTTTTAAAGATAGTTAGTTCTTTAGGGAATATTCCAAGTTGATTTCTATGTTACTACATATTGATCAACACTTAAATAATTAAGGTGCCATCATTTGAACATGTGTTTCTGTGTTCAAAATTATGTGCCCACCATGTTTAAGAAAGTATCTTATGTCTGTCAGAGAATGAAACATTATGTATTATGTATAACTCTGCTATCAAGAGCTTCATACATGTCTCAGATTCATATATCAATGGTTATCTTGGGGTTAAAAGTTCTGGTATTGGAAAGGAAAACAATTATTTCTATTATATTAGTCAAAGGAAAAGTTGTATTTATAAAATTTATATTTTGCAGGGGAAAAACTTAAATTTTGTGTTACCTCATTTTGTAGTCTGCTGGGAACTTATTTATTTGAAAGCACAGTGTTGTTTATGCACTCAGAGAAATATAAATTTGAAAAAGAAAACTCTTATAAATATATTATTTACATCCATAGGTAGTTTACTAGAAATATTTTCTTTTCTTCCAAATAACTATTGCAGTTTATAAACAAACAATAAAACAAATGTCCACCATCATTAATAACAAGGAACTTAATAAGCCAATGACATTTTAGAGTAGAAGTAAAGGACACATTTTCTATCAAAGAGTGAAGAGTATGTGAGCATATGGATAATAATCCTGTTTTTACAAACTCAAGCCAGTAAAAGATGGGTCTCTATTTAACAGAAAGTATTTTGCAGTGTAAAATATAAAACCAAGAAATATGTTACCTCTACAAATCAATTATCCCAGGATTTAATGGATTCTTTGATATTTTCTCAATAAGGTACTTGATTATAAACACAATTAATACAATGATTCATCTCCAAGGTTAAAAATCTTTGACTTAGGGATCAGGATTAAGTCATTCTTTGGTATCCCAGGGGCATTGGTTCCAGAACCCCGAGTATACCAATATCCAGGCATATTCATGTCCCACAGTTGGCTCTGTGGAACCTGCTTATATTAAAAGTTGGCCTTACATATATGTGGGTTTCTTTCTTGTGAGTGCCATATTTTCAACCTCCATTTGGTTGAAATACATCCCTGTTCAGTGAGCCATTGCAGTTCAAACCCATCTTGGTCAAGGGTCAGCTGTAATTTGAAAACAGCATTTCCTGATAATGTAAATTGAGTCATGCCACCTCTTTCAATGTCTTGCCATTGTGTGTAGAATAAACAAATGTAAGCTCCTTATAATAATATAACAAGTCCTGCATGATCTGGCCTTGAAATTCTTTTCTACCTCATCTTGGGCGATCCCACTTTTGTCTGTTATGTGCCAGTCCTATTGATATTTTTCAGTTCTTTCATCAGCTAACCTATTTCCTGTCTCTGGCTCAGGACTTTTGCATTAGCTGATTTACTTTTCGGAATAGTGGCCCTGGTCTCTAACATTCTTGACCTCAGGCTATTTTCAAATGGCCCACTCTTTCTGCCATTTAAGTAAGTTTTTATTTATCTATGCTTCTTTGTTTTTACTTTCTTTCTTTAGGCTGTTGGGTGTGGGTGGGCAAGAATCAATTCTAGCTGTTCATAGTTGTATTCCCAACACCTACCATGGGAAGCGCGTTCTAAGTATAAAATATATATTTGTTGAGTAAACTAATGTCATTGAGGTATATTTTATCAGCAAAATACACTAAAAATGTAAAAGCAATCACACAAATCATTATATTTATAGTTTATATCAATAATATAAACTGAAATTATAAACTATTAAATGACATATGTTTGATATCACTTTTTCCTACACATATCTTATATCTATGCCATTTCAAAATTTCTTATTACATTCCATAATTTAAATAGTTAGAAACCAAACAGACCTCTATGTAGCTAGTTTACCTAAATAACTTTATTTAGTGCACCACTGCAATTATTTTAAATTTTAAAGAGAATCCAGAAAAAGAATATTAATGCAGAAGCAATTTAGATAATAATCAATATAATTTAATGTTTTCAGAGTATGCATATAAGAGGATAAATTCAAAAGAAAGATAATGTCAAAATATATATACAGTAAGTCAAATCATTAGCAACAATAAGGAAACAATCGATTTGAGTTTGAATAATTTTTCTTTTCATTTGGAATCAGGAAAATTCAGCATGAAAACCAGGTTGAAGTCCTAGAATCTTCTTACTTTATAACTTTCCTTATAATCTTTCTCTTATTTGGCTAGTTGTATTTCATATAATCACATATTTGAAAAAAATTGTATATTTGAAATAAGCCTTTTAATGATCCTGGCCTTGCTTTCTTAGATTTTTTTTTTTTTCATTTCATCTGCTTCTAGAAATGTTACTAAGAATTTCAATTTTTATAGAACTTATGCAATTTAAAAAATATATTATAATTCAATATTATTAGTGGCTTTCTTTACTATGTCAACCTTCTAAGACATACTGGATGAAACAAAAATATAAGCATATCATTTTCCTTTTTTGAGCTTCAGATTGAAGTTTTTCCCAGAGACTTCAATTTTAAACAGTTATGTCCCACCTAGTCAATTGCCTCCAGAAAATTGATTATTGTATGCTCAGCACTGTATTCCTCACCCTGTCTCCAGAAGAGCCCTACCATCTGTGTGTTCCTTTCCAGGATATTTCCTCCAGTTTGACATCTCAATTTAGAAGTTAGTAACGTGATTGAGCTTCACTATGAACCAGACTGTGATTGTGGTCATAAATTTTTTTCTCTGGAAGGCTGCCTCTCAAATGTTCATCAGTTAGCAAGTTAAGCTCGTCAGTTCTAGGTCTTGCTCATTCACCCTGAAAATAGTATTCTAGAAAGATAAAATAACTTTATGTACACATAATAATTACCATGTAAGCCTCTTTTAAAATCACAGAAATCATTTTAAAACCCTCCTATTCTTTTAAATTTCCTTGAGAGACATACAATTTTCTTTTCATTTTGACATTCTTTCCTTTGCTTTGGATTCTTTCACATTACAATATTTGAAGATACATTTGTAGAGGGACAAAAGTAGCCTGGTGAATGCAGATGTGAACAACTCACCAAGTTCACTTTTTCCTTGAAAAATTGTGTGTTCATTCAATAAACTATGTTTTGAATTTTTGAGAAAACACTGAACATTTTATGGAGCAAATTAAATATGGCTAAATTAATAAAAACAAAATATATTTTAACATTTTCATTTCAAAAATCTATTTTGGTTATAAAGCCATATATATTTGTATTTATTCTATTTGACGAATTGCATGGTGTGTAAACAAGTTTGTGTTCATTTTGCTTTTTGGCAGGTAATAAGCAGAGAAGCTAAGAATAGAAAGAATTGACTGCACAGATACAGGTCAAAAAATGTTGAGAATTTTAAAAACCTGATAATGTTTTAAAACATGCTAAAACAATGCAGCCTCTAGGTAAGAACATGAAGCATCCATTAAATAAAGTTTCTTAGGATTTTCTAAGTGCTCTCTGAAGCTTGTGATTTTGTAAATTAAGAAAAATATTAGCTTAGTGATATGGCTGAGTAAAACAAAACTAATGGAAGAATTTAAAAAAATGTATTTTATGTACAAATAATAGCTCTGCTGGGAATATTATAATAAAAAAGCTGAGGTTTCACAATCACACAAAACATTTTTGATACAGAGGGGAAGACAATGATGTTATATTTCACCTACATTACAAATTTTTCCACAGCTAGTTCTGATCTTGATAATAAAGAATTAACTCTAAATATAAGTCCTGTCGTAGACACAGCACATGGTAGCTAGTTTTGGTATAATGTTATGTGTTATCTGGGTCACCTACTCACACTCACTGCATAGGTAAACTGGAAACAATCCATTGGTTAATCCATAAGTGCACTGGTCTGCTATGAGTGGCCTAGAAAACTATTATCACATTCTGGAAAAAAAGAAAGAGAGGTAAAACTTCTACAGGAGAATTATAATTCTCTGGGTCAGGAGCTGTGGGAGCCACTGTAAATCTGAAAGAGCCTTTTGTCATGGATCGGAAGCCAGAACTAGGGCCAAGCTTTGGGTACACAAGAGTTTCTGCTCCCCGAGTTGGTAGCAGACAGGGCTGCTCACAATGGCCTTAGTGAACACCAGGATCTGGTCTACAGGATTGTAAGGGCTGAAGCTGCCAATGTGGCACTGTTACACTCTGATATCAGGAGGCAAAAGCCCTTCCAACCTTCTCTGGCCTTGCAGGACCCACTGCCCGCCAGCTTTGTCTCTTCCCTGCCTTGGTCTGGCAGTTGCAATGGAATACAGGTCTCCAAAGTGCTTCCTGTCTCTATGGAAACTGGCAAGCAGCACCAGACTGATGGCCACGCTCCACAGTGGCTGGGCAGAGCGGCGGCACAGAAGGTGGATACCAGGTGTTGTACTCTAAAAGGCAGGCTGAATTCAAAAGGATGAAGTAGAATCAAAGAAAAATAAAACATTATGTGGTAACCTAGGAAAGCAAAGTCTTTCAGATAAATGTACAAGATACAATAAAATAATAGGAAAAAAAATGACTGCAGAATTCTAAGTATTTGAAAGATCAGGCGGGGATTCCAAAACTGGAAACATTTTGCACTTGCACTTCGTTATCAGTCTTAATTTTTCCTCCAATTTTTCTATCTTACATGATAGAAATAGATTGGACTTCTCTCGAGAATTATAAGCCTGCCTTAATGACATCTGTGCTTTTCAATCCAATATGCTTTAGAATGCAATATGTGCTTCAGCCCACACAACTACTGAGCCACAACTTTCACGTTAGATTATTTGTTTAGAATGCCTTCAGTAATTTAGTGGACGTAATAGCATGCTATGTGTGCATTTAGATATATTTTTGGACTCAAGTTTAGGCAACAAGAATGATCTTGAACTTTCTAAGATACAGGTTCTTTGTATAAATACTCATAACCAATTGGTGGAACAGATGAGCAGGAGAGAGAGAAAGGGATAGGAAGAAAGGAGAGAGAAAGAACAAAAAAGATGAAAAAAGTTGAAGGGAAAAATCTTAAAGAATATTAGGCTAGCACTGTAATTCATTTAAAAATGTGTTGTGTCTATCATTTCTTGTTGAGTTTTATATTCAAGAACCATTAACTTATTTTGTATCTACTGATCCATTTAACATCCGTGTTTTCACAACCAAGATATGAGGACCTTAATGTAGAAACAGTACTTTTGTTTAAATGAGATTCTTGAGAGAACACAAACATATTTTAAAAGCAACCAAAACATGATGTATGCTATTTGATTCAGGTGTCTGTGTCTCTGTTGTATTACACAATTATGTAGATTAAGTTGATAGTTTTCACTAAGGACAAATATAGGCTAAAATGAAGGATCAAAATATTTGGAATTATCTCATGAGACTTTTATACTTTATTATTGAAAAATTGTGTCTTAAATACTCTTCACATCTTGTTTTTGTTTGTTCCCCCTCACTGTTTTAAATCTGGTTCTTCCTTTAAAAAAGTTTTGCTCCTTTTTAGGAGCTAAACAATAGTGAGAGGTGCTAAGTTGCTGTTAAATAGCTCACAAAATTCGATCATTAAAGCCTCCAAAACTATCAACCAACTTACTTCCTGTGAAACAAAGCCTCGACCACTGCCTGCCTGTCTAGATATATCTCAGGTGATTATTGCCCTTAGAGAGTAAGAACTCATGAGCAGTCTGCACTGATCTACTGCTATGGCCACATTCAATCATTAGCACAGGAAGAGGGACGGAGAAAACCGTTGCCACCACTCATCATCCATTTAAGAGTTTGCGAGGCTTGAATGATGTTATTTTCAAAAGCAGAGTGATGCTTTGGGTTCAGTGTTAAAATATGCATCTTCCTAGTCTCTTTCAGCAATGGTTATTTCCAACACCCTCTCTTTCCTACTTTGCTTATTGTTTTTATGCTATAAGTTCACATCGTAGCAGATCACAGAAGTAAGAGAGGCCATAATCTTAGAATGTTCTTCTTTATGTCCTAGGTGATAGTGTGCTGGATTCTTGGTGATTAGACGGTGAAGGCATGCATGAAACATGTGAGAAAGTGACAGCTCTTAACTAACTGAGGTCAATAGGAGTCAAGACTCAGTTCACTTGATTCTGAACTTGATAATTCCTAATGTATTCAAAAAGGGTTTGACCATTCTTTCCTTAATTATATGACAGATGGTAACATTGAAGGAATAATGGCAACTACTCAGTCTACTGTTTAAAGACAGGACCAGGAGAGTGATTTTCTTGGAATACTGAATTATTGCTCTTCATTAAAATGTATTCCACTGCAATAAATTAAGAAAATTTTTTCTGCACAACTCCTGAAACTAACTTAAATGCTTTTCAGCCACCACTAATGTTAGTTAGAGAGAAATAAATTTGGAAGTCAAAGAAAAACTAGCAAGTCAAGATTACTGTTCGTAAAGTAGAAGACAAAAGGGAGCCTATTTGAAGTATTTTTATTGGAAGAATTGTGTGTGGGAATGGGGAAAATGCTAAAAATTTGCATAGGAGCACCAGAAAGAGATATCAAGCATGGCTCTCAGAGGTGTGGTATAAATATTTAACAACATGCTCTATGGAGAAAATCATTGAGTTGTGGTGTTTGCCAATTTCCCTGGTAAAAACAAACCCTCTGTGGTCAATTTCAAGCTGCCAACCTCTGTCACTGAGCATGAATTGAGAAGAGTTGCACTTAGTTGACGCTCCGGAGCTGGTGTGAGCCAGCTCTAGCATATCAAGCTTTTATTTGGATTTCAAATGTTCATTCACTTATTAAAAATAGGTGTAAAAATGTCTAAATGCATCTTTGACATGTTTGACTATAAACTATGTTTTGCTTTTATCACTGTTGTTTAGTCAGAATTAAATTTACCATATTTTCATGGCCACTGAAAAGGCTCTATTAAAATGAGTACTGATGCAAGATAAATTGGAAAAGGAACAAAATATAAAATACTTTTAGAATCACAGAAGTCCAGCTACCTAAAAAGGCTTAGGTAGGGCTAATACTTAATATTCAAAAAATGTTAATTGTATGCCTATTTTTCCTTTTCAGGTGCATCAATTTGGCACAATTCTGTCATTTCAGGTCCTATTTTAGGGCTTTAATAGTCAGATATTTCTGTTCTGGATCACCATCTGCTTTATCTTTATACATATAATCCTTACATATTTTAACTAGAATTTTAAAAAGTCTTAAGGTGTAATACTAATATATCTTTAAGGCTTTTAAGATTTAAATTTTCCCTGTATTTTCTCAGTGAAGAATTAGTCTTTCTTTCTGGCCTTCCATCAGGACCATGAACAAATGCATGGGACTTAAGTTACTTTGGTCATTCTATTGTCAAAAGGGCCTCTGCAAATGCCAGCCACTGTTTTAAGATGATGCATTTACTTTAGATGACAAACATCTTTTGAGAGCTACTATTTACTATTTACGGCATGGTAAACAAGGCAGCTGATTAAAAGAGAAGTAAGATGTCCCTGTTACTATAACCATAATTAGCTTAGAATCAAGTAAGGAAGAGAAATATTTACACAAATGATAAGAGGAAGTAAACACTAGAAGGAAAGGAAGAAAATAATAAATGTAACTTGCTTGGAAAAGTAGCCAGCTTCTAAGATTCTCAAGTGAAAATTTTGTTTCTTTTAAATCTTGTCATATGCTTGTTCAGTAAGAATGACTCCTCTGAAATCTAGGATGGTGGTGAGCTTAGCCTGAGTCAGTATTATTTTAAAATAAGGTCTCAATGACATGACTAATGTATATTAAAAATTCTTGTCTATGGTAAACAAGATCCGTACCACGCCATCCAAGCTGCCTTCTCCCTGGCCATTACACTCTCTCCTAAACTATCTAATTACTTCGAAGACTCCTTAGTAAGTTTCTCTTTCTCTACCCATCCTTCAGATACTGATTCATACAAAGCAAGGCACATAGTAGGTTCTCCAATACATCTATGTAATTATTGCATTGAGGCTATTTATGTAAATTAAATGTATTTTAATTGACAAATAATAATTTCATTTGTTTTTGGGGTACAATGTGATGTTTTGATCTATGCATACATTACAAAAGGATTCCATCAAGCTAATTAGCATATTCACCACCTCACCAACTTAACCATTATTTTTGTAGTAAGGACATTAAAAATCTATTATTTTGGCAATTTTGAAATACACAATAAATTAATTGTGGTTATCTAGTAGCAAATTAATTTTGCTAATTTGAAAAATTAGTAACTTATTTGAAAAGACTCTAAGATTGAATGGAGACCATGAAGAGTTAAAACAGAAAAGTAGCAGCTAACTCATGATCTATTCGGGTTAAAATCAGAAGGAAAAGGCAATTCATAGCTTTGAGAAGTTTGACTGTCTACAACAAAGATTTCAAATTGATTTTGGAAACCATATATCCCAAAGGCCTTTAGGATTAGGAGATTCTCCACACAAGCATGCTCTGTATTGTGAAAAACAAAGTTATTTGGCTGCAGGGATTTAAGCTGCAGGTCCTAGGGAACTAAAGTTATACTTTAAAGTCAGAATACATGTGGGGAGAGATGGAGGGAAGCTATCCTAATCTCCAACCTGGAAGAACAGGGTACAGATAAACTAGTGTATATTAAGTATCTGGCAGATAGAGGACTCCAACAGACATTAGTTTCTTCCTTCTGTGGGCCACTGAGAAAAAAGTTAAAATAATTATGAAAGTAATTTCTCAATAAGATATTTAGGGACGGTTAATTATCAAAAATGTATTATCAAGAGGACAAGATATTTAAGGAGAGTTCATATTGACATCTTATTTAAATTTCAATTTAACACTTCAAATGATTACTCAGTTGTTTTTTTTATTATTATTGTTGTCTAATTTACGTTGAAACAGAGTGATAAAGCCTTTGTGGAAAGATAAGAATAAAAATGTTGAACTTTCAGAACAAACTTCAAATGGTTCATTGACTTTGTTTCACTACGGAAAAATCACTTAACCTCCCAGTGTCAGTTTACCCATCTGTGAAATGAGAAGGATGATATTTTCTTATGGGAATGTTTTGAAAATTGTTTTGTAAATGTAGTGGATGAGCTTTTGCAAGCATCACTGCTCTTTTTCCACTTCTTTAAAGAAGCAAACAGTATTATTTATGTACTGGTTGATAATCAAACTGTCATCTGGTTGAACTATGTATATTTTTATTGGCAGTTGTGTGCTTTTTATTACTTAAAGAATTACTCCCAGATTGCTCAATTTATGCATTACATCAACATCAGTTACCCAAGAAAAGTGTTTTGAAACCATTTTGAGCTTCTTATTTGTGAGCTCCTAATCTCTAGTAATTATTTCTTCTTTCTGTCTTAGTTCACATTTTCTCTGATAGGGTTTTTCGCTTCACCTCACTTCACAAGATTGATAGTTGTCCATGTCACCTTGCTAGAGGTCACCTCTGAGCTGAAGGCAAAACACACCCACTCTGGCTCCTGTTGACTTTCAAGTCAACTACCAAGGAATTTATTCCAGACATCTCCTAACCTCAATTTTAAAACTCCACCCTAAAAATTACAGGGCGATATCCTGGGGAGTTGCCATAGTGACTCTGAGAGGTTGGCATTGAAGAGACAAAACTTCTGATACAAGATTTTTTACTTGATAGGCTTAATTATGTAAGGTGTTCATGATTAAGTATGGAAAGAAAATTTCCCCTTCAGGCTCTTCTTTTATGGTGCCAATCAACTGGTTTCTGGGTAATAAGAGTCCTTTTTTTTTTCCCGGGGTTGGGGGTGGGAACAGCACGTATAAAGTATTTTATTTATTGTGCCACAAAATAACCTGTATTTTCACAAGAAGAAAATTACCTGTCTGGCCAGGTGCAGTGGCTCACGCCTGAAATCCCAGCACTAGGAGGCTGAGACGGGCGGATCACAAGGTCAAGAGATCAAGACCATCCTTGCCAGCATGGTGAAACCCCATCTCTACTAAAAGTATAAAAATTAACTGGATGTGGTGGCACATACCTGTATTCCCAGCTACTCAGGAGGCTGAGGCAGGAGAATCACTTGAACCCAGGAGATGGATGTTGCAGTGAGCCAAGATCCCACCACTATACTCCAGCCTGGAGACAGCGAGGCTGTATCTCAAAAAAAAAAAAAAAAAAGAGAGAGAGAGAGAGAGAGAGAGAGAATCTCCTTACATGTCCAAAGCAGAAGTGCCCAGTTTTAGGAAAATGTTTTTGTTACATAGCATTAAAAATTTTCTTCTATAAAGTTTAATGGAAATGTTGCTTTTTGGACAGGAGCCATCAGAGTCTTAGTACTTTATATATATATTTTTATTATACTTTCAGTTCTGAGATACATGTGCAGAACATGCAGCTTTGTTACATAGGTATACCTGTGCCATGGTGGTTTACTGCACCCATCAACCCATCATCTACATTAGGTATTTCTCCTAATGCTATCCCTCCCCTTTCCTTCTACCCCTGGACTGGCCCTGGTATGTGATGTTTCCCACCCTATGCCCATATGTTCCATTGTTTAACTCCTACTTTTGAGTGAGAACATGTGGTGTTTGGTTTTCTGTTATTGTGTTAGTTTGCTGAGAATGATGGTTTCCAACTTCATCCATGTCCCTGCAAAGGACATGAACCCATTCTTTTTTATGGCTGCACGGTATTCCACAGTGTATATGTGCCATATTTTCTCTATCCAGTATAACATTGATAGGCATTTGGGTTGGTTTCAAGTCTTTGCAATTGTGAATAGTGCTGCAGTAAACACATGTGTGCATGTGTCTTTATAGTAGAATGATTTACAATCTTTTGGGTATATACCCAATAATGGAATTGCTGGGTTAAATGATATTTCTAGTTCTAGATCATTGAGGAATTACCACACTATTTTCCATAATGGTTGAACTAATTTACATTCCCACTAACAGTTTAAAATCCTTCCTGTTTCTCCACATTCTCTCCAGCATCTGTTGTCTCCCGACTTTTTAATGATCACCATTCGAACTGGCATGAGATGGTATCTCAATGTGGTTTTGATTTGCATTTCTTTAATGGCGAGTGATGATGAGCTTTTTTTCATGTTTGTTGGCCACATAAATGTCTTCTTTTGAAAAGTGTCTGTACATATTTTTTGTCCACTTTATGATGAGGTTGTTTGTTTTTTTCTTGTACATTTGTTTAAGTTCTTTGTAGATTCTGGATATTAGCCTGTTGTCAGATGGATAGATTCCAAAATTTTTCTCCCACCCTGTAGGTTGATGTTCACTCTGATAATAGTTTCGTTTGCTGTGCTGAAGCACATTACTTTAATTAGATACCATTTTCCAATTTTGGCTTTTGTTGCAATTGCTTTTGGTGTTTTAGTCATGAAGTCTTTGCCCAGGCCTCTGTCCTGAATGGTATTCCCTAGGTTTTCTTCTAGGGTTTTTCTGATTTTAGGTCTTACATTTAAATCTTTAATACATCTCGAGGAAATTTTTGTATAAGATGTAAGGAAGGGGTCTAGTTTCAGTTTTCTGCATATGGGTAGCCAGTTTTTCCAACACCATTTATTAAATAGGAAATCCTTTTTTTATTGATTGTTTTTGTCAAGTTTGTCAGAGATCAGATGGTTGTGTGGCATTATTTCCAAGGTCTCTGTTCTGTTCCATTGATCTATACATCTGTTTTGGTGCCAGTATCATGCTGTTTCATTACTGTAGCCCTGTGGTATAGTTTGAAGTCAAGTAGCATGATACTTCCAGCTTTGTTCTTTTTGCTTAGGGTTCTCTTGGCTATATGATTCCATATGAAATTTAAAGCAGGTTTTGTTGCAGTTGTTTCTGTTGTTTGTTTGGTTGGTTTTGGTTCCCAGTGAAATTTAAAGTAGCTTTTTCTAAATCTGTGAAGATAGTCAATGGTAGCATGATGGTAATAGCATTGAATCTATAAATGACTTTGGGCAGTATGGCAATTTTCATGATATTGATTCTTCCTATCCTTGACCATGGAATGTTTTTCCATTTGCTTGTGTCCTCTCTTATTTCTTTGAGCAGTGGTTTGTAATTCTTCTTGAAGACAGCCTTCACATCCCTTGTAAATTGTATTTGTAGGTATTTTATTCTCTTTGTAGCAATTGTGAATGGGAGTTTGGTCATGATTTGGCTCTGTTTTTCCTTTATTGGTGTATAGGAATGCTTGTGATTTTTGCATATTGATTTTGTATCCTGAGACTGCTGAAATTGCTTATCAACTTAAGGAGCTTTTGGACTGAGATACTGGGATTTTTTTAAATACACAACAATGTCATCTGCCACAGAGATTCTTTGACTTCCTCTCTTCCTATTTGAATACCCTTTACTTCTTTCTTTTGCCTGATTTCCCTGGTCAGAACTTCAAATTCTATGTTGAATAGGGGTGGTGAGACAGGGCACTCTTGTCTTGTGCTGGTTTTCGAAGGGAATGCTTACAGCTTTTGCCCATTCAGAATGATATTGGCTGTGAGTTTGTCATAAACGGCTCTTATTATTTTGAGATTTGTTCCATGACCACCTAGTTTATTGAGTGTTTTTTGCATGAAGGCATGTTGAATTTTATCAAAGGCCTTTTCTGTGTTTATTGAGATAATCATGTGGTTTTTGTCTTTGGTCCTGTTTACGTGATGGGTTACATTTATTGGTGTGTATATATTGAACCAGTTGAACCAGCATTGCATCCGAGGGATGAAGCCAACTTGATCATGGTGGAGAAGTGTTTTAATGTGCTGCTGGATTTGGTTTGCCAGTATTTTATTGAGGATTTTCTCATTGATGTTCATCAGAGATATTGGCCTGAAATTTTCTTTTTTTGTGTTATTTTTCTGCCAGGTTTTGGTATCAGGATGACGCTGGCCTCATAAAATGAGTAAGGGAGATGTCCCTCTTTTTCTATTGTTTGGAATATTTTCAGAAGGAATGGTACCAGCTCCTTTTTGTACCTGTGGTAGAATTTAGCTATGAATCTGTCTGGTCCTGGGCTTTTTTTTTTTTTTTTTTTTTTTTTGGTTGGTACACTATTAATTACTCCCTCAATTTCAGAACTTGTTATTGGTCTATTCAGGGATTCAACTTCTTTCTGGTTTAGTCTTGGGAGAGTGTATGTTTCCAGGAATTTTTCTATTTCTTCTAGATTTTCTAGTTCATTTGTATAGAGGTATTTATAGTATTTTCTGATGGTAGTTTGTATTTTTGTGGGATCAGTGGTGATATCCCCTTTATCATTTTATGTGTGTCTATCTGATTCTTCTCTCTTTTCTTCTTTATTATTCTGGCTAGGTGTCTATTTTGTTAATCTTTTCAAAAAAATCAGTTCCCAAATCATTAATTTTTTGAAGGGGTTTTCATGTCTCTATCTTCTTCAGCTCTGCTCTGATCTTAGTTATTCCTTGTCTTCTGCTAGATTTTGAATTTGTTTTCTCTTGTTTCTCTAGTTCTTCTAATTGTGATGTTAGAGTGTCAAATTTAGATCTTTCCTTGCTTTCTCCTGTGGGCATTTAATGCTATATATTTCCCTCCAAACACTGCTTTACCTGTGTCCCTGAGATTCTGATAAGTTGTGTCTTTGTTCTCACTGGTTTCAAAGAACTTATTTATTTCTGCCTTAATTTCATTATTTACCCAGTAGTCATTCAGGAGCAGGTTGTTCAGTTTCCATGTATCATTGTGCTATTTTCAGTGAGTTTCTTAATCCTGAGTCCTATTTTGATTGCGCTGTGGTGTGAGAGACTGTTTGTTATGATTTCCATTCTTTTACATTTGATAAGGCGTAGAATAAATGTGATGAGGTGCTGAGAAAAACGTATATTCTGTTGATTTAAGATGGGGAGTTCTGTAGATGTCTATTAGGTCTGCCTGGTCCAGAGCTGAGTTCAAGTCCTGTATACACTTGTTAAATTTCTCTCTCATTGATCTGTCAAATATTGACAGTGGCTGTGGGGTATTAAAGTCTCCCACTATTATTGTTTGGGAGTCTAAGTCTCTTTTTAGGTCTGTAAGAACTTGCTTCGTGAATCTGGGTACTTCTGTATTGGGTGCATATATATTTAGGACAGTTATCTCTTCTTGTTGCATTGATCCGTTTATCATTATGTAATGCCCTTCTTTGTCTCTTTTGATCTTTGTTGGTTTAAAGTCTGCTTTATCAGAGACTAGAATTGCTATCCTTTTTTTTTTTTTTCCTTTCCATTTGCTTGGTAGATTTTCCTCCATCCCTTTATTTTGAGCCTATATGTGTCTTTGCATATAAGATGGGCCTCCTGAATACAGCACAGAGTCTTGACTCTTTATCTAATTTGCCAGCCTGTGCCTTTTAATTTTGGCTTTTAGCCCATTTACATTTAAGGTTAATATTGTTATATGTGAATCTTATCCTGTCATTATGATGCTAGCCAGTTATTTTGCCTGTTAGTTAATACAGTTTTTTCATAGTGTCGATGGTCTTTACAATTTGGCATGTTTTTGCAGTGTCTGGTACTGGTTTTCCTTTTCCATATTTAGTACTTCCTTCAGGAGCTCTTGTAAGGCAGACCTGGTGGTGAGAAAATCTCTCAGCATTTGTTTGCCTGTAAAGGTTTTTATTTCTCCTTCTTTTATGAAGCTTAGTTTGGCTGGATATGAGATTCTGGGTTGAAAATTCTTTTCTTTAAGAATATTGAATATTGTCCCCTACTGTCTTCTGCCTTGTAGGGTTTATGCAGAGAGATCTGCTATTAGTCTGATGGGTTTCTCTTTGTTGGTAACCCCACCTTTCTCTCTGGCTGCCCTTAACATTTTTTCCTTCATTCCAACCATGGAGAATCAGATGATTATGTGTCTTGGGGTTGCTCTTCTTGAGGAGTATCTTTGTGTTGTTCTGTGTACGTTCTGAATTGGAATGTTGTTTTGTCTTGCTCAGTTGGGTGAGTTCTCCTGGATAATATCCTGAAGTGTGTTTTCCAGCTTGGTTCCATTCTCCCTATCACTTTCAGGTACACCTGAAAGTCAAACATAGCTTTGGCCTTTTCACATAGTCCCATATTTCTTGGAAGTCTTGTTCATTCATTTACATTCTTTTTTCTTCAGTCTTGTCTTCTCACTCCATTTCATTAAGATGATCTTCAGTCTCTAGTATCCTTTCTTTCACTTGATCGATTTGACTATTGATACCTGTGTATGCTTCACAAGGTTCTCATGCTGTATTATTCAGCTCCATCAGGTTATTTATGTTCTTCTCTAAACTGGTTATTGTGGTTAGCAGATCCTCTAACCTTTTCTCAAGGTTCTTAGCATCCTTGCATTAGAACATGTTCCTTTAGCTTGTAAGAGTTTGTCATTACCCATTTTCTGAAGCCTGCTTCTGTCAATTTTTCAAACTTATTCTTTGTCCAGTTTTGTTCCCTTGCTGGTGAGGAGTTGTGATCCTTTGGAGGAGAAGAGGCATTCTGGCTTTGGGGTGTTTCAGTCTTTTTCAGCTGGTTTTTCCTCATCTTCATGGATTTATCTATCTCTGGTCTTGCTGTTGGTGACCTTCAGATGGAGTTTTTGTGTGGTCATCCTTTTTGCTGATACCGATGCTTCTGATTTCTGTTTATTAGTTGTCCTTCTAACAGTTAGGCCCCTCTTCTGCAGGTCTGTTGGAGTTTGTTGGGGGGTCCATTCCAGATCCCTTTTGCCTGGGTACCACCAGAAGAGGCTGCAGAATAGCAAAGATGATTGCCTGCTCCTTCCTCTGGAAGCTTTGTCCCAGAGGGACACCCATCAAATGCCAGCCAGAGCTCTTTTGTGTGAGGTGTCTCCCTGTCAGGAGACATGGGGGTCAGGGACCCACTTGAGACAGTCTGTCCCATAGCTGAGCTCAAGCACTGTGCTGGGAGATCTGCTGCTCTCTTCAGAGTTGGCAGACAGGAACATTTAAGTCTCCTGAAGATGCACCCACAACTGTCCCTTCCCCGAGGTGCTCTGTCCCAGTGAGATGAGAGTTTTACCTTTAAGCCCCTGACTAGGGCTGCTGCCTTTCTTCCAGAGATACCCTGCCCAGAGAGGAGGAATCTAGAGAGGCAGTCTGGCTACAGTGGCTTTGCAGAGCTATGGTGTCCAAGACTTCCTGAAGCCTTTGTTTACACTGTTAGGGAAAAACCACCTACTCAAGCCTCAGTAATGGTGGATGCCCCTCCCCCCACCAGGTTCCAGCATCCCAGGTCAACTTCAGACTGCTGTGTTGGCAGCAAGAATTTCAAGCCAGCAGATCTTGGCTTGCTTGGCTTGTGGGGGTGGGATCTGCTAAGGTAGACCACTTGGCTCCCTGGCTTCAGCCCCTTTTCCAGGGGAGTAAACGATTCTGTCTCCCTGGCATCGCAGGGGCCTCTGGGGTCTGAAAATACTTGATGTCCAGCTGAATGGCTGCCTGGTTTTTCGCTTGAAACTCAGGACCCTTGTGGTGTAGCCACCCAAGGGAGTCCCCTGGTCTGTGGGTTGCAAAGACTGTGGGAAACGCATAGTGTTTGGACTGGAAAGCATAGTTCCCCATGGCACAGATCCTCACAGCTTCCCTTGGCTAGGGGAGAGAGTTCCCCAACCCTTTGCACTTCCCAGGTTAGGTGACACCCTTCCCTGCTTCTGCTTGTCCTCCATGGGCTGCCCCCATTGCCTAACCAATCCCAATGAGATGAACCAGGTACCTCAGTGGGAAATGCAGAAATCGCTTTCTTTCTGCCCTGGTCTTGATGGGAGCTGCAGACAGGAGATGTTCCTATTCAGTCATCTTGCCCAGAAGTTCCCAGTAATAAGATTCTTATGCCAATAGTTCCACCATAAGCTCAAGTGGTGCTTGTAGTAATGATTGAATCATTACAAAACTAAAGAAGAAAAGGGAAATATGTTTAATGAATGTGATTAAGTCATTATAGTGTTCTTGCATATATAAATTATCCTTGACTTAATGAACTGCCTTGCTTACATAATAATATTTTTACCTGGTTCTAGAAAGTCATTGTTACCCATGTTAATCTTGGTTATCAGACTTAGCAGAGTTTATCTTCAGATCATCTTGCTGGAGAAAAATTTATATATTATGTATTCATGTGCTCAAATTTTGTTAGACGATTAGAAGTGCACTTATTAAGTAAATTTATTACATGAATTACTTTAATAAATTAGTAAAATGCTTAGGAAGATCAAAACCTTGATTACATACTGATGATATCCAAATTAACAAGGGTCATTTAAAAATATGCATTTTTCTGATTATAAAAGAAATATATATTACTTGGAGAAAATCAAGAAACCACACAAAGGAACCAAGAAGAGTATAACCTGTATCTCCTGGATTAATCACTTTAAAATTTGAATGGATATTCTACACTTTTTAAAGAGTACTCACACTGTCGTACACAACACATTTTTGTATTTCTAAAAAGAGCTAAGTCTACAGGAAAACCCAGTTAATTGGGATACTTTTTTTTTTTTAAACAGAAATTGAATCTAAAGTTTTAGTATTCATATTTCAAAAAATTTATTCAGGACTATAAAAGCTATCAGGGATGTATTTTATGTTACCCCTATTGCTTTAAAGAGTCCAACTTATCCAAAATTATTTCAGTGCCTTATCTTCAACACCGACCAAGTCTGGTACCATAATAACAAATGCAAAGCCTAGGGAAATCAGTGATTATAATATTACTATTTAAATATAAATCTTTATATATGCCTAGGTGAAAAAAAAAATTCCTAGAACAAGAAGGGGAGTATAAAGGAGTCTTAATTATGTTTCAATACTATTGTTCTCTGAGGATTTTCAGTTTTTTTCTGTCTTTTGTAATATATAGTTTCACTGTTGTTTGGTTGCTTTAAATTTTATTTTGTATGAGAAGTTAAGGCTGGTGTAGATCTTGGGAAGTGAATCATTTTATGACTTTCATTTAACCAACATTTTCTTTCATACCCTTTTAGGCAGCCAAGGGCAGTTCCCACTAACACAGAATGTAACCGTTGTTGAAGGCGGAACTGCAATTTTGACCTGCAGGGTTGATCAAAATGATAACACCTCCCTCCAGTGGTCAAATCCAGCTCAACAGACTCTCTACTTTGATGACAAGAAAGGTGAATACATTTTCTTTCAAATGTTTTAATCATATTCTAAAATAGTCTAATTACAATAAATTTATTTTTCTGAGATGATTCAAATTATTCCTTTTGATTACCAAACTGCCGCTGCTTGTATTTAAACATGTTAAATATTAAATACTTTAGTTTGCAAGTCATAAACACCAAAGATAACCTATGTCAACTTTTTAATAAAATAAACAGTTCTAATTCTGTTTCGAAAATAGTTTTATGCCTTCTCTTAACAACCATCTTCTTTCCAGATACCATGTATTCTCACTCCTGTAGCTGTTTCGTTTATAGTTTGAGTTTTTTCTTTCTCCTGATAATATAATATTACTTTTATGAAAATTAGTTTTACATATTTGGAAGATACAATATGATTTTATGAAAGTTAAATGTTTTAATTTCATGAATTTGCTCTGAAAGTAAGAATTGTAAAAATGATTCACTCAAAGTATTTCATGTTTCCAAAATAAACTGAAATTAAGTAAGAAGCTGTATTTTTTAAAGTTGAGTTGGACTTCATTAACTAATTTTGGCTTCTTATTGGATAATAGATTTTGATTAAACTTTCCCAGGGAAAAAAGGAAATTCATGTTATATAATTCAAGCAAACCAAATAGCTAAGACTTCATCAATTATTAGATTAAAAAGTGAGTCCATAAATGATAATGAATATGGAACTGTTGCTTAAGATACATTTCTATTATATAGGATATAAATAACTATTTATATATTATCTATTTTTATTCTTAAAATTAGCTGTTAGTCTTAATACCTTTTTAAATGAATCTGTGTAGATAATAGTAAGATAACTTCAAATTAGTTCTATTTAAACAATTAAAATGTCATCACAGACAGTCTAACAAATGTGCCCAGTTCACCTAAAAATGTGCATTCATCATATTTTGTTCATTGTTATGATTTTTCTTCCTTGATATTCTCTACATATAAAAGGAAATCTTTAGTTTGTTTTAAATGTTATACTTATGAAGGATTGATGAAGTATCTAATTCATTTATTTCATAAATATTTATTGAGAGTACCTTTGTACCAGGCATTAAAATTAGGTAGCAGAAAGTTAATAGTATCCGCCTTTTTGGGGAATAGAGTCTAGTGGAGGAGACAGACAATAAAGAAACATGCAAATGAAATATATTTTATAGTATATTGAAAGGGGACAAGTGCTATGAAGAAAAATGAACCAGGGTTAGAGGAAGTGTTAAAGTCCTCCAGCGAAACAAAACGAATAGAATAGAATAGAATAGAATAGAATAGAATAGATACATTGATAGATATTTATTTTACTAAACTGGCTCAATTAATTGTGGGGTCTAGTAAGTTTGCAAAATGCGGGACAGGGTGGTAGGCTGGAGAGCCAAAGAGATTTTGTTGCAGCTCATGTCCAGGGGCAGTGTCAGGGAGAATTTCTTCTTTAGTAGACTTCAGACTTTCTCCTAAGGCCTTCAACAGGTTGAGTGTGGCCTGTCCACTTTATGGAGAATAATCTGCTTTATTCAAAGTCTACTAATTTAAATGTTAAACTCATCTAAAAAGTACCTTCACAGACACATCTAGATGATTGTTTTACCAAACATCTGGGAACTGTGGCCCAGTCATATTGACATTTAATATAAAATTAAATGCTACATGTCGATATGTCAGTCATAATATAAAACTAACTGTCATGGAGGGTAAATGCCTAATACTGCATTAGAACTTTATTATTTAAAAAGAGCTTTAATTTACAATTTTAGTTGTTTCTTTCCAGCAAATGAAGTTCTATTAGTTAAAAAATTAAATGCATACACAAACCCACTCACAGAGATTTAACAACCTGTTTATGCTTTTAATATTAATTGATTACAAATATTAGTAAATACATATTTAAAGCATATGCTCAAATTTAAGGTGGTGCCAATTTTAAGGAAATGTCTCCTTTGCTTAATACTGTGATGCAAAAGAAAATGTTCTAGAAAAAAACAGACTTTTAGAAATGTTCATGGAACAATTAAATGTATTATACTATTTAATTTGTCAACTTGATTATACATACATATTTAAAGTAATATGAAAAATATACTAATTTATAAATATTACTTTTTTCACCCCTTTAATGAAACAATCTTGCTTATTAGCAATTTTTGAAAGTGTAGCACACTATCAACAAAAAATTTGTCCCAAGCAGCAACTGAACTTTTATAACATTAGGACACTTTTTGTTGTTGCTCATTGTCCCACAGGTGTATAATGACAATCTGTACTTTATAAGGAGAGATGTACTGCTTTTTACTGCTTTTTAAGGAGATCTTTAAGAGTCATGTTTACAATGACATCTCCAATTGTGAGTTCAAAGCCTCAGGCACAAAGACAAAGCTTATGTGAAATGCCCTTGCCTCTGCTTTTATCCTCTGAAAAACATCTAAAACTAGAAAAACTAAAATTGATTTGGGATACTTAAAGCTAATAGATCTTTCTTGGAGAAAACAGAGAGCAACTTGTAATAAAAGATTTGCAAGGATTTTATTATAAGGCAACCTCCTCTTTTCTGAGGGATAATTAGGAGAGAAAAAATCATGCCATATTTGGGAAATATGGTAATATATTCCTGCATCTTTACACTGCCTTGAAATAATGAATATACCAGTTCTATGAATTGTTGAAGTATACACTTTTTTTTGAGGGGGGAGGAAGACAGGGTCTCATTTTGTTGTTCAGGGAATTTTTCAGTGGCACTATTTCTGTTCACTCCAACCTCCACCTCCCTGGCTAAAGCAATTCTCCTGCCTCAGCCTCCTGGGTAGTTGGGAGTACAGGCATGTGCCCCCATGCCCAGCTAATTTTGTTGTATTTTTTTGTATAGAGGAAGTTTCACCGTGTTGTCCAGGCTAGTCGGGAACTCCTGAGCTCAAGTCATCCCCCCACCTTGGTCTCTCAAAGTGCAGGGATTACAGGCGTAAGGCACTGTGCCCTGCCTGCACTTACTTTACTGAATATATATATATATATATATATATATATTTTTTTTTTCCCCAAATGCTGTAATAGCTTAGTTAGGTTGGAAAAAAACCTGTGTATGTGTGTTTGTGTTTTTGGTAGGATAGTTTTCTGTTTTTGATACTTTGTTTTTTCTAACTCTATTGTGGTTCGAAATGTCAGTTGCAGTAAAATAACAGAGAGCACTGAAGAAAGAAATCCTTTGGCAATCTAACATGTCTATTCCCTCATATGTGAGTGGCTCAATTTCCTTTTTTTTTTTTTTTCGTCCTTACAATCCATTCACAAGAGTGATTCAATTTCTGTGTGAGGTCTTAGTTGAAAGGATCCTTGGACAATAATGCTTATTAAATAAGAGTTTGAAATTAAAAGCATTTTAAAAAGATTTCATATTATAATTTTGCACACATCATTTTTTAATCTGCATTTGCCTGTGTAGTTCTCACCAATTTTGAAGCTTATCTTGAGCTTGTCTTGAGCAAGCAAGCATTCCAAGTTGTACCAGAGCCTAAGTGAAGAAGGTGAGCATGAGTTAGACTACAGTACACAATGCATACCTGTTGTATAAGTGAAGACTGCACATGAGAGCGAGAGAGAAAAGGAAAGGAATGGGCTGTCTGTGTCATTGATTATACCACCCCCTACAGGTAGCTGTTACTGTTACAGCCTCATCTATTGCCCCCCTCTTCTTTCTGTCTCACATTATGTTTCCAGTGGTTCTTAGCCTGAGCTAAAATCACTTGGGGGACTATCCAAACAGAGTCTTCCAGAGATAATGCAGTATCAGAAATATTTTAATTATATCTCAAATGATTATAAAATGCAGCAGAGATCAAGACACTTGGGTTTAAGCATGTCAATTCTCTCAAGAGTTTTGCACCCCTGGGCTTGGATTTCTGTATTGCTAAATGTTACTGAGTATGGAAGGCAGGAAAGAAGGGAGGGAGGGAGGAAGGAAGGAAGGAAGCAAGGAAGGAAGGAAGGAGGGAGGGAGGGAAGGAAGGAAGGGCAAATTGTTCAGAAAAAGAAGAAGTACTGATCACTACCTCACAGCCATTGCTACTGCCACTATGAGCTCCGAGATGCAACCTGGGGAGCATTTCATGCTACCTGGAAATGCAAGTTTCCAAGGGTCCTGGCTATGAATGAGAAAGTCAGGATGGCAGCCCACATTCATGTTAGAGTTGGAAAAGCCTTGTTTACATGAATTTATTAGCTGAATAAAAATATGCTGTGAGTGGTCAGTTGAATCAAGTAAAGGAGAATTAGGCTAAACTCCTTTTCCTAGGGATCTCTGTCAGAGACTTTAAATGTCAATATTCATGTAATCTCAGCTACTCAGGAGGCTGAGGCATGAGAATAGTTTGAACCCAGAAGGTGGAGATTGCAGTGAGCCGAGATTGCACTGCTGTACTACAGCTTGGGGGACAGAGTGAGACTCTGTCTCAAAAAGAAAAAAGAAGTGAATCAGGAATCTCTTCACAGAGGAGATAGGTGTCTAGTGGGGGAATTGGCTGAGGTGAAACTAATATTGTCATATTTCTCACTGAAGTAAAATAAAGATGAGGGCATCAAATTCAAGTTTCACAGCTTTTTACCATGTTTAATGTAATCAGTAGCTTGTGTCCATTGATTAATGGAAAACATAAGACCAAACAATCAAGGATATTTCTCCGCAGACAGTCAGCTAATGACTGGTAGTAAAGAAGTTAGAATCCAGGTGCAGGTTTTGCCTTGATTTTAACGGAAATATTCCTGAGAAAAAAGGGGTCTGGAAACCATGTTGTTTTAAATGTAACCTGGGCAGCCTCTGCCATTGGTCTTGACAGCTAACATTTTGTTAAAGAGCTACATATCACTTCAAACTGCTGAAGATATACATAGATTAACACAGAAGGGCTGGGCGTAGTGGCTCACACCTGTAATCCCAGCACTTTGGGATGCTGAAGCAGGCGGATCACCTGAGGTCAGGAGTTTGAGACCAGCCTGGCTGACTGGCGAAATCCCATGTCTACTAAATATACAAAAAATAGTGGGTGTGGCGGTGGACACCAGTAATCCCAGCTACTCGGGGGGCTGAGGCAGGAGAATTGCTTGAACCTAGGAGGCAGACGTTGCAGTGAGCCGAGATTGCACCACTGCACTCCATCTTAGGAATCAAAGGCAAAACTTTATCTCAAAAACAAAACAAAACAAAAAACAAGAATACAGTATAGTCAGCATTGTCCAAGAGAACATTCCATGATAATGGGTATGTTCCATATCTGGGCTGAGCTGAACGATTCAGTTGTCACATGTAGATACTTAAATTTACATTAATTAAAATTCAGTAAAATTTTAAAGTTTGGTTTCTGTCACACTAGCTGTATTCATGTACTCAGTATTGTCCCATGGTCAGCACTTACTATTTTGGAAAGCACAATTCTAGATGCTGATTCACTCATCAGATACCATAATAGACCTTGCCCAAGTCCAGCCTTGGCTACTATAGAATATGTCCTTTCTAACTGAGAAAGCCCGTAGGCTATCATAAAAAACATGCATCAAATATTCAATAAATGATTTTTTTACTGTTTAAATTGTACAGCTTTAAGGGGGACATTGTGGCACAGGTGACAGACAGTCAGATCTGATTTTAAATTCTGCCTCTCACACCAGCCAGCAGAGTAATAAAAGGTGTTCATTGAAAGCCCACTACTGGTGGTTGGACCAGGATTGTATTTTGACCAGTTCCCTGACTGCTTTGTGTGTTCCTAAAAATCAGACATTATTAGCCTATGAAGCAGAAATTCAATTACAATTCCACCTCATTTCTGTACAGCCTACATATGAAGACTTTTTCTTTAATACCTAAGAATCTGGAAAAACTAAATAGAAAATTAAAATCAAGAGGAAAATGTATAGATCCTTACAGGTCAGAGAACCCTCGAACAGATGTAGCTAAGACGACATTCACTTGTTATAATCCTCTTCCCTTTCTTTTTGCACAAATTTTTACCACATCTGTTACAAATAGTTGATAAGCATTTGGAATAGAGTGGGTATAGGGAGACAGAGAGCATAGGGAGCAGAGGTCACTGAAACACCACATAAATGCTGTGTGGCATTTGGCAACGGAAAAAAAAATCAATTAGATCATACTGTCTGTTTTTCTGCAGGTGGAGAAAAAAAATCAATTGAAGTAGCACAATCTGATCACTTAATGCTCAGGAAAGAACCCTTCGATTCCTTCCTATTATTGAGAAAAATACTTTGAACAAACATCTCCAGAAACCCAGAACATACACATTCAACAGATACATCTCCCTGGGCTTGTACGTGTTTTTATATAAAAATGTAAAATACGGGACTTTTTTGTGATTTTCTTCTCAGTATTTCTACTTTTAAAAATTGTTTTTTAATAATCCTTAAAAATTTCCTAAAGAAATCAAAATAAAAAGCTATTAAAGACATAATTTAAAATCATTGGTGTTAATTAGCCAATTATTATGCTGATAATTTTACACCAATACTGGGAATAATGGAAGAGGAAAAACATGAGTAAAATGTCCTAAAACCAAGGGTGATAAAGGGAATAAAAATGAGAGGAACCAGAATTGGAGGTACAGGTTCTTCTGGCCCTATGCCAATCCATGCCACCTGACTGTCTATCTCCACAACTGCTATCAATCAACTTGACAGCCTTTATTAAAGATTAACTGAGTAAAGCAGGTATTACATTTGGCTACTATCACCCTTCTTTTTGTTTTCTTTAAAAAATGCAGCTATTGTATGTCTGTACAATAAAAAGTGAAATTAATAATGATAACTTATACAGCAAAGTTATTAGACAACTTTCAGCATGTTTACCTTTTCTCATGGGATCTCAACAAAAATAGGCATTCCCAATTTATCTAAAGATATTGATATTTACATATTTAAATAACTTGAGTAGTAAATGACTAAGCAATGAAGAGACTTGAGTTCTGTGGCCAGGTGTGGCGGCTCACAACTGTAATCCCAGCACTTTGGGAGGCCAAGGTGGCTGGATCACTTGAGGTCAGGAGTTCAAGACCAGCTTGGCCAACATGGTGAACCCCATCTCTACTCAAAATACAAAAATTAGAGGAGCATGATGGCATGCAGTTGTAATACCAGCTACTGGGAGAATCGCTTGAACCAAGGAAGTGGAGGTTACAGTGAACCAGTACAGCCTGGGCAACAAAGCAAGACCCTGTATCAAAAAAAAGAAAAAAGAAAAAGAAAGAAACTTGAGTTTTCTTATGACAAGTCTAATTCCCTTCATGCTTTGTTATGCTGTAAAGAATTCCCTTCCCTTCCCTTCCCTTCCCTTCCCTCCCCTTCCCTCCCCTCCCCTCTCCTCCCTTCCCCTCCCTTCTCCTCCTCCTCCTCCTTCTTTTCTCTTTCCTTCTTTCTTTCTCTTTCTTTCTTTCTCTTTCTTTCTTTCTTTTTCTTTCTTTCTTCTTTCTTTTTTTTTCTTTCTTTCTTCTTTCTCTTTCCTTTGGAATTATAATATCTAGTTTTGTATTTCAGAGCCACTCTTTCAGATTGATGTCTTCCATGCATCTTATCTCATATTTCAACCCTACACAGTATTACCATATGTATTAGTAAGTTTCCTAGCAAATACAAGCATATTGAATTGTATTCCCATTAGGAAATAAATGGTACGTTGGAGTTGAAGAACAATAAACAGAACATTAATAGAAATACAGGCATAGTTAAGGAAACTAGTCAACATGATGGAGCAACCAGAAACTCGCAGTAGATGTACACCCTACTTTGGGCTCTGTAAGAAAAACCAAAGTAACTAAAGTTATAATTATGGGAGAAGGCTTCTGGTTGGGAGCTATGACTGGCTGAGAAGGGGTTGAGGTGTGAAAATATGTCAATTGACATCTCTTTTCTCCAAACCTCTGTTCTCTTGTCAATTCCTTCTGTGGGCTAATCCCAGATGAAAACCATAGGCCAAGGGATCCTTGGTAGTTTAGTCTTCTAAGGTAAAGAGCATGGATCTGGAAGATAAACAGAAAGGGATAATTATAGCACACCCTGGGTACACAGAGATTTCTACATACCCAATTTTCAGTTAAGATAATTCCATTGAAAATCTTGAATTATTTTATGCTTGCAGCTATCCTGTTGCATTGCTTCTTTGGGAAGAGATTTAATACATATGTTAAAGTATATGCTTATAGTATTCTGTTTTTCATTTTTTTGTTTGTTTGTTTTTTGTTTTTGAGACTAAGTACTCCATCACACAGGCTCGAGTGCAGTGGTGCTATCTGCAACCTCCACTTCCCAAGTACAAGTGATTCTCCTGTCTGAGCCTCCCCAGTAGCTGGGACTGCAGGTGTATGCCATCATACCTGGCTAATTTTTATATTTTTTTGTAGAGAAGGGGTTTCACCATGTTGGCCAGGCTGGTCTCAAACTCTTTACCTCAAGTGATCTGCCTGTCTCAGCCTCCCAAAGTGCTGGGATTATAGGTGTAAACCACTACATGTGGCCTCATAGACTTCTTAAAGAATTTACTTCTACTTTTGCTTAAGATGAAGCCATTATTGGAAATTCTCTAAACATAAAGAAAATCTTCGTTTGTGGATTGTATAATTATTACATTTATTTCTTTAGACCTATGCATTTTGAGTGCAGCATTCAGATAATGATAATATATGTTATAAAGCCTAGTGGTTGCACGACATAACAACATGTTAAGCTATAAGCAGCAAGGCTGAAATGTTGACATTCGAAGCAACATACGCAAGCTGAAGTGTTACCACAAATTTTAATTTTTGGACATCAACATTCAGCATAATTTCCATATTTGATATTATATTTTAGAGAAATTATATGTCTACTTTTGATAATGCTTTCTGCAATGTTTTTTGAAGTAAAAGTGAATTGTTTTGACAAATAAGTACTGATGACTATGTGAAAATGACCGAGTTCTTAAGTATTTTATCACACATTTTTGTTTGTAAACATATATTTTACTAAAACCCTACAACAAGAAACTTTTCTATATACAGTTTTATTCTACTTTCTGATGATTAATTTATGTATTCATTTTTTCATTCAACAAATATTTGGTGATCATCTACTGTGTGACGGGCACTGTGCTAGGTTGTTTGCAGTTATTACAGCTCACTGGTATTTGAGGAGTCTATTTCATGTTGAATAGGGCAGCTTGAATGAAAGCTTGTTCTCATGAAAATTTGGGTTCCATTATCTTTTCATCATGTATGTTTCTGGGCACATATTTTGTAAGTACATTTATGAGTTGGTAAGACATACAGAGTTAGCACATGGTCAACTATGATTTCAATGACTTTAAATCATTTGGGCGTATCATTTTAGACGATTGTGGCAGTAGAAGTGGGATGGTGAACTGGCTATACTCAGACTAAGTAGATAGTCACTACCATTGTGTTATGTATTTCCCTCTTTTAAAACAAAGGAATGAACAATGCAAAGAGTGATCAGTTTCTGGGGAAATGCCTTGATGCTTTTTGTGATACTTCAGATTCTCCATTTTGTGGTTTTGTAGCTTTTAAGCAAGGCAGGCTTCACTAAACAAGTGTCAATCTGTGTGTATGTAACCATATTTGATATTTGGAAGATTTCCAAGTCACAATTTCAATTTAATTGCATGGATATCTATAAAATATTGCTGTGACCTGGGAATTATGCTAGGCATTGAGAATACTAAAATTAAAAAAAACATGGATTTTGGCCTCAAGTGGCAAGTTGTCATGTACCATCTATATATGTGTGTGTTGGAAGGGATACAGGGCAGGGAAAAGTATTAGGTCAAGCAATCTGCAGGTAGGTATCTTTAATTCTACTTGTTGCATAATAAACTTTATTCCAGGAGCTGCAAAATAACTGAGTAATTGATAAAATTATCCTTCATGAGCCCAGAAAAAAATAAACTGACTTGAAAATATTCATGACTGAAAATAGCCTTTTTGATAAAGTGAATTCCTTTCAAGTAATTGGAACTGTCCTAGGTACCATTTGTCAAATATAAAGAGTAACAATGTACTGCACAGGGACCTAGTTTCTGGATGACACACTGATTTCTGGTGATATATGTTTCCATGTTGAATAGCCTTTTAATCAGGGTCAGCACAGAGACCGTGGGAATTTCAGGTACTATAACATTCTTAAAGTACATTTCAAAAGAGCAGTATTACTATAATTCCTTAGTACATATAAGAAAATCTTAACAATATCAAAAAAATACTTGTGTATAACAGGCAAATTCAATTCTATTTGTAAGCACATAATTTTGGTCCATACCCACAAAATGTATTTTGGATAAGATGAATTATTTAAAGTTGACTATTTAATTTTTAGCACTTTTTCCCCATTCTGTGTTTTTCTTGATAATTTGCATCAGAATTTTAGAGAGTGATGCCCTCCCCCATGATGAATCTGTATTATGGAAATGGAGCTTTATTTTTTCTTATTTGAGGCAGGGGTAAACTTAGCTGTAGAGCACTATCACAAAGGTTATTATACTTAAAAACTTAGAGGCTACTGTATTTTTTTGTTCTAGTTTCAAAATTCTAGGAGAGAGAAATAGATTGGTTCAGCTTGTAACAGGTGCCTCCACTGTGCTTTGAGTCACAATCAGGAGTGCGTGTACACTGAGCCAGGAAATAACTACGATTTATAATCTACAATGTATAGCCTCCAGTGTAAATTGTCTGCAATCAATGATTATACTAATAAATGGTCTCGATGTATAGACTCTATGCAGGGTATTTTCTTTTAATAGAATAAATCCGTTATGAAAATAATTTTAGCATCAAGTACAAAATTGATGAGAAACCTGTATTTTTCAAATATCATTGCATAGGCATCCATACAAAGTACTGCAGCTTTTAATACCAAAAGCCATTTTTACAAGTAAACTTGGAAATTTTGACTAAAGTACACAAAAATATAAGCAAAAAAGGACAAAAGCACACAGCCTCTCACTAAGGCAATACTAATTAGAAAATATTGAACTATGTATTTATTGTGGTTATATGTTAAATACTATTAGCTACTTTGCAATGTATTCACTTGATTTTCTTTAGTTATTTTTCTGTATTTATAAATACTCAATGTTTTTCACCCTCTTTTCAGGAAACACTTCTTCACTATTCATACATACAAAATAATACAATCTAGAAATACCTTCTTCTAAATAAATGTTTGTAATGTAACATTTTAAATTGTGTGAACAGGAAAAATTACAAATTAGATTAGATACTCCACATTTCCTGATTTATTATTTCTTTAGTCCCTGCAGGCTCCCGTGAGCCACCCTTGGAAGAAGCAGTAAGCAAGAATTTTGCAGCTCTGGTGAAATGCAGGAAGTAGCGTTATTTTAGTAATTAAGTGTGGGTATTTGTAAGAATTAAGTGGACCGAAGTACAAATGGAGAGTAGGGAGGTGAAATACTGAGTGATTGCTGTGAGCATTCCATGTCACTCACTTTCTCATTTTAGAAAGAAGGATAGTAGTTTAGAAAGAATAGCAGCAATACAAATCTATACATAATATATTGCATTTGGACTTTCAAAGTCTCATCAAGTACATATAGTCCACCCTTCTTTAATGATGAAAACTGCACTCAGTGAGATTGAATGGACTATTTCCAAATAGCGGATTTTGATAAAAATATTGTCTGGTATTGTTAAAAAGATATTCTCCTGTGGGGATGATGATTAGTCATTTGTTACTTATTTCTTTGCAACTTAAAACCTAACCTCATGAATTTTTGCCAACATTAGTTACTTGTTTGAAATTTATAAGCTTGGTAGTCAGGATAGCTGCACTTGAATCACAGTTCCATCATGGAATTGTGTGTGATCTTGAACCAATCTTGACTGATTGCATAAACCAATCTCAGTTCCAGTTTACAAACTTTCTTGAGGACAATGAGCTTTGAAAGGCCACCTTATCTCATGTCTCGGTTTGTAGGCTGAAACTCTTTTTAGAGTCTGTTTTGAGATTTTTGAAACATTGGAAAATAAATGAAAATAAATGTTACGTCAAACAAAATTCAAAACAAAATAAATCATAAGCCTACCATTTAAGGTCTTAAGCAGTTTCTATCTAACACGAAGTTGAGACCTTATATACTCCTTTTAAGAAGGAAATGGCTGTGTGATGGGCAAATACCTGAACTGAGTCTTTTAGTCAATGAGACATAAAGCAAAGACTGTGTTCTTAGGTGCTGTAACTACGTTGAGGGTAACAATGAAATGAAGATTTCTAATCTGGAGATTCAGTTGCTACTCTAAAGGATTTGGGGAAAGGACCTAAGTGAGGGAGAAACAATTTAAGAGAAAAAGAGTTCACTCCTTCCTTTCCTGACTTTGTTACTTTTTAAGTTGAGTGCAGGCTCTTGTAGTGAGAAATTTTTGAAAAGAGGCTCTCCCACCTGCAGAGCTGCCTCTGAGTTGTGTGACAAAGAGTGAAATAAAGTGAGAGGGGGAAGCCAGCCCTGGTGCCTGACACCTTCTTTATGTGACAAAGTAAAAGTAGCTGCCAGTAAAAGTAGTTATGACTGGGTACCTAGCAAATCAAAATGTACATTTCTATTTTGTTTATTACCTCCTCCATAAATACTCTCTCACTAGGTTCCAATAGTGTTTTGTAACTTCTTTGAGAACTCATTCAATGATTCTCTATTGTCTATAAATGACTTTGCTTCTGCCGTTTAATAGCCCTAGCTCTTGTTTTTTACCTTAGCACATTAGTCACAATATAAATTCTTTTAAAGTTAGAGCACTGAAAAAGGAAATTGATATCTGAACAGCTATAGAAAGGGAGGCTTTGAAGAGAGAGAGGTGAAAGAAAGATAAAAATGATTTTAGCAGCTAAGGTATGACATAATGACGGCCTAGACCAGAGCAAGAGCTAAGGAAACGGAGAAGGAATGTATATTAATCCAGGTTCTCCAGAAGGACAGAACTAATAGGATAGGTGTGTATATGAAAGGGAGTTTTTGAGGAGAATTGAATCCCATGATCACAAGATGAAGTCCCACAATAGCTCCTTGCAAGGTAAGGAGCAAGGCAGCCAGTAGTGGCTCGGTCTGAGTCCCAAAGGATCAAAAGTAGGGAAGCTGACAGTGTAGGCTTCAGTCTGTTACCAAGGTCCCAAAACCCTGGCAAACCACTGGTGTAAGTCCAAGGCTCCAAGGGCCAAAGAACCTGGAGTCTGATGTTCAAGGGCAGGAAGCATCCAACATGGGAGCAGATGAAAGCCGGAAGACTCAGCAAGCCAGCTCGTTCCACATTTTCCTGCTTGCTTTGTTCTAGCGGCCCTGACGGCCATTGGATGGCACACCCCCGCATTGAAGGTGGGTCTTCCTCTCCCAGTCCACTGACTCAAACATTAATGTCTAGAAACACCCTCACAGCCATACCCAGAAACAATACTTTGCATCCTTCAGTCCAATCCGGTTGACAGTTTCTATTAACTATCACAGAATGTATACGAAAAGTTTTAAGGCAAGAACTTTAATGAGCTTTGCGATATAATTAAGCAACAAGAAATTAATTTCCAATTTTCAAACTGGGAGCAAAGTAGTCTAATTTTTGAGTAGCCATGCAATTGATTACATTATTAAAAGATCTTAAAGCTCTCTCCCGTCCATTTATGGCAGAGAAGGTGTCGTCAAGGAAATTAATTATAATTCTGAGTTTCTATGGAATCCTAAGTTTACAGATTCAAAAGAAATTAATAGTCATAGTCATTTACTATATCATTACAGCTTGATGTTATATACAGGAGAGTAATTAAGAATCATTTATTCATTCAGTAACAATTATTAAACAGTTTTTTGCAGTTTTTTTAGGCACTGTAGATTTAGCAGAGGACAAAGCAGTCAAAACTCTGCCCTCATGCAACTTACTCTCAGATAGGAAGAAATTTATGATAAGCAAAATAAATGTGAAAACATATAGTTTGTCTGAGAGTGATACATTCTATGAAGAAATAAAACTTGGGAGAGGAGGAAATGATATTTTAAATAAATGCGTGAGGAAGCTTTATTAAGGTGAGATTGCAGCAGACACTCACAACGAGGATAGAGAGGTAGAAGTGTCATGTGTCGTCTTGTGGAAGGATCATAAGCCAAGCGGAGAAGCAGCTTGAAGTAAAGACACTCTGAGCATGTTGAAGGAAGATCTCAGCCAACGTGTCCTGACCAAAGTGAATGAAAAGACTAGAGGAGAGGAAGGCAGAGGTAGTGGGCTGGGGAGAGGGATCAAGGGGGGCCTTGTCACTCATGGAATAATTCTGGATTTTTCTCTGATTGTGGTGAGAAACCAGCAGAGAGTGTTGATCGCAGGAGTGAGGTGATTTTATAAACATGTTCACAGTATCACTCGGGCCGTCATGGGAAATGCAGAGTATGGGGCAGCGAGGGAGGATTAGAAGCAGGGAGACCAATTAGACAGCTATTGCAATAATCCAGGCAAAAGATGAAGTGGGTGTGGATCAGTCAGATAGCAATGAGGATGATGAGAATAGATGGAATGTTCTGTGTATTTGAAAACAGAGCAAATCTACTTGAAAGCAGAGCAAATAGGACAAGCTGATGGCAAGAATGTGAGATTGAAGAGTGAAGGAGGAGTCATGGATGATTTCATGGCTTTTGACTTGAACACTTAAAATAATAACCTTGAAAAGGAGATGGAGAAGCTTGCAGGAGGTGAAGGTGGTAATTGCTTTATGGGAAAGTTGGATTTGCCCTTGTTACATTTGAGCTTATTAAATGTAAAAGAGAAGATTTCATGATAGGCAATTGGGTATATGAGTCTGGAGTCCAGAGAAATCAACTTGAAGATCTTAAATACAGAGTATTTATATGTATTATGAGGCTTGAGGACTTAAAAAGATCTAGGGAAAAGCAGTCCAAGGACTGAGCCCTAGGATCCATCAGTAACAACAGGTAAACGAGGTGAGGGGGAAGCAGCACTTGAATCATGAATTTAAATGCTCTTTTTATTTTTAAAAAGTTTACAAAAAGAGCTTTCCAAATATTGTGACATTTGACTTGCAGAATTCTACTTCTGAAAAGCAGTGATCAAACTATGTTGGTTATCATTTATCCTGCAGGTTATAAGTTGCAAGCATTTTGACTTTCATTATCATCCTTTGATGAGTACCTATCTTTATTATACATATCCAGAATAAAATAATTCTATTGTGATTTTATGCATACAATATAATTCCCCACATTTGAAAGTGTTTGTAGATGAAGTTTTTTCCCTCAAGCATGCTTTATCTTGTCTTGTTCACCCTCAAAATCCCATATGGCAAGACAAGAAAGCTTTGCCCTCTTTTCCAGGAAGACAGCAAGAACAGGGAGGGAAGATCATTCATCAGTAATCTTGCTAGGAAAATGGACTTTAGCTGTAAGCTCTTGTTCACACTCAGAATCCCATATAGCAAGACAAGAAAGCTTTGTCCTCTATTCCAAGAAGATAGTTATGAAGAACATGGAGGGAAGGAACAGACATCAGTAATCTTGCTAGGGGAATGGCATTTACCTCTATGCCATCAGAGGGCAGGGGATCAATCCTTCATCTGCTCTGGGCATCTGCGGAAGCCTCCAAGTTATTTGAGTCTGGATCTTCCACTTTCTACTCTTATTCATATTATTGAAGAAAACAAAGTGAAAACAACCATAACCAAAGCGAAATGCTCCCTAAATCCTAGTCCTCCTGTAGCTTTATCTACTTTTTTTCCTGGGATTAGAAAGACAGGGGGCTGTTTGTTTTTGTTGCATACACAAGAAGTTAAGCTATACACTCTGTATACATCAGACTATATCAGAAACTGTTTTGTCTTCTATGTAACAGGAATTTTTCTGAACAAGGTCTAGGTGTGGAGCTGCAATGTTGATCATGACAAATTAATCTTAGTCATGGAGCTTTGTCAGAACTTCTCAAATCATTTTTGAGGGCCAGTTTTCTCTCTATATCAAGCAAAAATAATACTTTTATAATGTACAATAAAAATAAATTACTAGAAAACAAAATAATTAGGCACACGCAATGCAAGTTTCATATTTTTATTATTAGGTTCTGCAAATACAACGTGAAAAGGAAAAAGTATAAAATTTTAGGTATTTGTTGAGTGTGGATATATTGGAAATAATACAGATAATAATTATCATATGTGTAATTTTTTGTTATTCTAGAATTAGAACAAAACAAAGGTATGAGAGAAACAGTAATTTTTCATATTAAATGCCTATATGCATATTTAGAATGAATATCATATATATCAATTATTGAAATTTTAATGTGGCACATGCTTCTGGCTTATTTATTTTAATCTCTTTGGATTGACTACAGCATTTCTTGCAGGGAATAATGTGTAATCTGAACTGTTTCCAATTTTTATATTAATAGCAGTCATAGTAGAGAAATGAAGAAGAGATTTTTGAAGCAATTTCAGCAAGTGCAGGATATTTATTTTAAAATTTTATCCAGTGCCAGGTGCAGTGGCTCATACCCGTAATCCCAGCACTTTGGGAGGCCAAGGCAGGCAGATCACCTGATGTCAGGAATTTGAGACCAGCCTGGCCAACAGGGTTTAATAGAAACCCTGTCTCTACTAAAAATACAAATATTATCCAGGTGTGGTGATGTATGCTTGTAATCCCAGCTCCTTGGGAGGCTGAAGCAGGAGAATCACTTGCACTTGGGAGGTGGAGGTTGCAATGAGCTGAGATTACACTACTGCACTCCAGCCTGGGTGACTGAGAGAGATGTCTCGAGTAAATAAATTAATTAAAATAAATAGAATATACTAACATTTTATACAAAAAAGGCAAATTTTACTGCATTTTCAAAAATTCATCTTCAGTCCTGCATTAGTAGCCTGCTCCAGTATTTATCTTGTAAAGTTATAGTTAATATATTTCTAATGAAAGAAATCAATTCAGGATCCATGAATTTCCATATGTGAATCTTTTGTGCTAAAATATAAGTTCAAAATGCTGTATCAGTGTCCTAAAATAGTCTATGATAACTTTTTGCAAATGTGCAATATCAAGATCATCACTTCTCTCACTGATAATTGTATTTAATTTATGAATTATGTCATAAATAATTGTAGAAACTATTATTCTAAACTTCTAACTTTTCCTTGGTCCTTTGATCTTATCTGCCATTGCCAAGCATGTTGCATTTATTCCTCACAGGTAGTACAAAGGTCATTAAATATACCAAATATATAAAACAAGTGAAGGTTGGCTGTCCAACCTACATATTTAAAACCTGGGAATGGACTGATTTCTTACCTTGTAGAAATAAAAGCTTTTTGTTGTTCAGATAGTCTCAAGAATTTCCCCATGTTTAAACTGGGTGCCTCCACATGCAGTATAGGTGCTTATAATCAACATCTATGTTATTATATGATAAAGAGAACAATTTTGTATTTAATAAATTAGCTTTTACATCCATAAATCACTATATTTACTATACAGCTAAGAGCCCTGATATGCAGCTGATACTTCTATTGTGCAGTAAGACTTTCTTGATGAAGGAGACAGTACCTTGGTTTCTGGTCTATATGAACTCCTTAATCAGAGTACCTCAAAATGTTTCCCTGCCAGTGTAGCCTACCAATCTACTTCTATAAACAACCTTGTATGTAAGTACCTATGCAACGATCCTGCTTGATTTGCACATGTACCCAAGGACCTAAAGTACAATTAAAAAAAAAAAAAACACAAACCACATTTACTGACACACATCACACACTTGGAAATCATGGCAATGTCAAATTTCTATAAAAATTTCTAAGTACTTTTTTCTCAATTTGTGTACCTATCTCTTCGTTGGTGAGTAATAAACTTGTGGACTGGCTGTTTGAGGAGCACTGTTGTATATAAAGTAGAGATGATGCCTACTTTGGTGTTAAGATGATCAATAATCTTAAGAAAGTGTCTGCCAATATAATGGACATTTAATTTACAATAACTATGAATTTGCATTATATGATTATTGTTCATTTTAAGCAAATCTATAATACAAAGGGAATAAGTAATAGACTGTGTCTGAACTGAAAAGGCAGACAACCTTGTAGAGAAATATATCTGTCTGTTTGTTCCTATACACCAACATTTAGATATATAAAGATACAGGTATGTAAGTATAATAGAATATCTTCTGCAATAAAACCTAACAAATTATTAAATAGTAGTCAGTCTATAGACAGAAAAATTATAGCCCATTAGCAAGATCAGAAGAAAAACAAAACAAAACTCAGTACAGGAGATGAATTTAGAGGTTGCCCCAAAAGTTAGCAGAAAAGTTGCTACAGTTTGAGACAGTGCTAAAAGTATTCTATGCATTTTGCTATTGTAATCTTATTCCAGGATATTTTTCACCCAATCAGAACATACTAAGGAAATGATGGATAGTTTATTTTAGTTGAGGTTGCTTAAAAAGCACTAATTCATGTTGTACTCACAATGGAGCTACTGCTATGCACATTTTACATATAAGAATGTTGAGACCGAGAGAAACTTAAGTAATTTGCTTAAGTCTGCAATGTCCTTGGTGGTGCAAGGATACTAAGCAATCTGACCTTACTCATAGCTTTTGCTCATCCACAATTTAGAGTGCTGTGTCATGGAGAGTAAATGGGAGCTTAAAATGGAAAGATTAGTGTAAACTTGTATGGGAAAGGAAATTGAGAGAGTTAAAAAAAAAAAAACAAAACTCAAGGTGAGTGTACAGTGCACAGGTGCTGTGAAAGGTGACAGAGGTAAAGTGGTATGACTGTCTTGTCACTGGGAAGTCTAGCTGGCACTGCTGTCCCGGAGGAATTAGAGCTACATGTAAAGCAGAAAACCAAGCATGAAATCAGTGTGGAGTCTCTTCTCTTCATTCGTGGGTTAAGTCTAAAGAGCACATGGAAAAGGAGACTCGCTTGTAATATTTAAATTGTGCAAAAATGTTTTCACCTTCTGTGTGATAATTTGCTTGCAGTCTATCCTGTATGGAGGAAGGTCAGGTATTTCATCTGAGAGACAGTAAGGATGCAAAATAAGAAGTGTGGAAGAAGGAAATAAAAGGCAGCTGTAGAAAACCAAAAATTTTCAATTTATATTGGCAATAAACTGGTTGAATGCATAATCAGGGATGACCTGAGTAGGGGTCAATGGTAACCAATGATAACTTAGTTCTCAAAGCTCTGTGAATGTGATGACCTAAGTGGAATGAAGGACTTTGGGTGGAGGAGATAGATGTGAGGAGAAGGGTTGAAATAATACAAACAGAGAGAATAATGAATTTGGAAAAGGAAAAGTAAGTTACATTTAAAAATTAGAATATGCATACACAAATGTATTATTATGTAAATTGAGGTACAGTTGATCTAGGCATCTGAGAACATAAAACTGACAAGCATCTAAAGTACAATTACTGTGAAGTGTGCAGTCAGATCACAGTAGAAAACACATGGCACCATTAAAAGATTCAAGTTTAGAGGATTTAAAGAAGGTATTATCTTATGAAGACATGGGAAGGCTTAAAGGAACTAACAAAAGATGAATGGCTCATGGACCGGAAAAGGTGAGGATGAACTACTTACTACCCCAAGCCTGATATGGCATGTGGCTTCAGCTGCAACCGAAATGTGCAGCCACTACCAGAGCCCAAATAGGTATTCTACCTTACTCTTCTACCCTTCAATCGCCTGCCATTGCCTGTCTTTGGCTAAACCTAATTGTAAGGTAGAGGACAGGGGTGCTGGGAAAATAAATTCCATAAGGGTCAGTTTCTCAAGCCATAGTGTAGCCCATATAGAGTGCAGGGGATGAAAATGGCAGAATCTGACATAGCCACCACGAATAATAAAATTCTTCTCTGAACAGTATTAAAGGACTATCTGTAGAATTTGGAATACATATTTTATTTTATATTTTCTAAATGAAATTTGTTTTTTAGTCACTGTGTGCCAATATTTAAAAAATTTTATGATAGCCACTTTTTAAAAAAATTCGGTAGCTTTTGTGATACAAGTGGTTTTTGGTTACATGGATGGATTCTATAGTGGTGATTTCTGAGATTTTAGTACCTGCCATCTGAGCTGTGTGTACAAATGTTTTCAAATATTAGGTCAGGTATGAATTCTTACTATTAATGCTCTAATGCTTTTTAGATGTTTTCTTTATTCTCCATAAATGTTGATTGTATTGAAAATAATTTTGAGTTTGAACAATTTCAGTAATATCTCTTTGAAAGTAAAATAATCTAGCTAGGAGATTAGTTTGGTAATTGTATCATGACAGTATAATTGCTGACATTTTATATCATATACTTTCAGAGAAATTCAGCATAATTTTTAAAACAACTTTCTCATTCTGATAAGAATCATTTATTATCTATTTTTCAAGTACGTTAATACCAATGAGTTAATCATGGCATATGTATAATTACTGGCATCTGTAACTCTCAGCTTTTTGTAAAAAGCTGCCCACTGTGTTATTTAATGAACAAATGCACTTATCCTTAATCATTACTTTGCACTCAACTTCTGTTAAAACAATGACAAAGTACACATTCACATTTCAATCATTAAAGAAACAATAATGAATTATTTTCCTGATAGTAGGGTTTTTATAGTTATTTCTTAAAACAAATTTTTTTATCACTTATTTTTTTCATGTTTAGCATAGATACAAATAACGGAGATTGTTTCAATAGGCAAAAGTTAAGAGAAAATGTGAAATACTCCCTCTTTGTCTCATTGGAAAATGAAAAGATTCCCCCTACAGTTACCAAATGATAGTGGGGAAATGAAGGATAAGGGGCTGAGAAGAATAAACATTTTTATTTGAATTGAACCATGGGGAATTACTGGAAGATTTACAACCATATTGGTTCATTGATTACTCAGATAGCAGAAAGATATTCTCAGTGTGTGCTCCTTTTCCTAATGAAAAAGACTGTTAGCTCACCTCAAAATGGATATTAAAAGTATTATTTTGTTAAATGGAGGGCTCTGTTTAACCCATTTGCAGAATAGGGCCTCTACTTGAAAATAGCAATCACTTTTGAAGAAATATAACTGCAATTACAAATCAAGTGGAAGTCAGAGTAGATATAATGCTGTTGTATTCTGATTACAAGATAAATGTAGTCAGGAACTATTGAGTTCTTTGTGGTCCAGAAATTATGGAGAAAATTCTAATTTTACTAAGTTACCCAAATTGACCCCAAAATGGAGGTCACATATGTAGGCTAGAAACTGAATCAAGGATGCTGAAAAGCATCATTAAAAGTGCCTTTTTTCAATGCCCTTAAAGAGAGTGTATTAAGAAAATCACAGTAGGTTTCATTAAGATGAATGAAGTTGAACATTTAAGTAAAGGAATAATCATTTTTGAACAACATAATATGAAAATAGATGACCATAAAATCTTGATAGCTCTCTAGCAGTGCTTGTAGAAATTGCAATCTCTTTACATATGTTATAGTGGGTGGTAACTCAGTAGAAAATTATAATGGCTGTCAAAATTCTTGTACATTGTATGAAGTATGCATTTTGTTCCTTTTTCAGTTACATGTAGTAATGTATATATACCATGTTTCATAGTGGGGTGTGTAGATCCATAGAAACAGTTTGCTTTCTTTAGAATCAAATAACTTGTCAAGGAAATCACAAAATTCTTTAGAAATTCAAGTGATTCTCAGTAAATTAAGCAACGGGGGATTATTTTAATTATGGAAAGCTTAATCATTTTCTACCCGTTTTATTACTTTAGAAATTCCATTTCTTTTATTGTGTAGGAATCAGACCAAAGTCTACTAGAGAGACAACTGATTAGAGAAGTTCATGTGAAAGGCTTCAGAAGGAAAGTTTTCCTGAGGTTTATTTTCATATAAGTGTTTAGAAAGGATAGTTAATGCCACTGTGCAGTATTTTTCCAGGATGTATATTTCAAAGTCATAAAAGTTTTTCTTTCATATATCATATGCAACGTGAGTGATTCGGATCAACGAGATACAGGTAGTTCTGTTCCACGTTTTCATTCATGGATCCAGGTTCTTTCTAACTTGTTGCCCTGCCATTCCCCAGGCTTTGTTTTTATTTGCATGTCTGAAGTTGATTATGGACAATTCCATATTTTAGTTTATGGAAAGAATAAGAGGCAGAATAGAAAAGTACACATTGGTTACCTCAACGTCCAGTTCCAGAAGTGATGCATATTACTTCTAGGCCACACTAACTGCTTGTGAAGTTGGGAAACACAGCTCAGTTAGGCAGGTATATGCCAGTTACCATTTATTACAATGGAAGAAGAGGAGAACTGAGGTTAGTAAACAATTATCGGACCCTGTTGTGCTCTTCAAGCTTCTCGTCGGTTGTGCAGAGATTTCAAAGGGCAGTTTAGAATCTGTTTGAACTTTCATATTTGCCATAATCTTGAACATGGGTGAAGCAGTTATAATATATGAGTTGCTTTTTTGTACTTAGATATGGCTCATATGAAAGGTAGGCATCTGTGTTCTAAACAAAATAGATTTTTAAATAGAATTTCTAAACAAGAACAGTCTTTGAACTGTAGATTAAGAAAGAACAACATATGGGAGAAAAGAGATAAAAGGTTTCTAGGCAATTCATAGATTACATAGTTATAATTTTCAATAACACATGTATTACATATTAACACATGTTAGGAGGTAAGACCTCCCTAAATCTACCAGTGAACACGTCACAGTTCAAAAGTCCACTTAGCTTGAAACTTTATACCTATGTCTATATGTCGTTAAATATGGCAATGCTTCTCCTGTTTGCATTTACTTGTATCTTGTATAATTCCTCACTTTCTCATTCTTTGGTTTTCCCTGACTTCTATCCTCACTGATGCTATTCTTTCAGCTATCTAGCTTTTCTCTCATAACACTCCATTTTAGTCCCCTAATTTTCATCCCACAAACCATATTGTCTTCTCCCCCAATATGCTGAAAGTTCTGTGAGGGAAATACTCATGACAGCTTTAGCAGTACTGTACTTGACAAATGATAGATTCCCAGTAAATCCTGCTAAATGAGAAATGAAAGAAAAATAGAACATTCGAAATATGAAGTTCCTTTCCTACCTTATCCCTTGAAGTGTAAATCACACCTCATAAATTCTTACTTTATCTGGGCTAAGTTGAGCCCAGAGATTATTTTATTTGAATATAAGCATACTTTAGTGTCTAGTATCATCCTATATAAAAATAATAATATATATGTATATACACTTCTTATCTTATAACATTGATTTAGATAAATAATTCAAGATTATGTTCATGAATAATTTAAAGACAATTTTTAGAAGCAGAAACAGAAAGATGAGTAATTATATCCCAATTTCAGGATTCTTTAATAGTAGTCATTCAATATGTCTCTGAAGGACTGGCTTTCTCTGCAAACATAAGAATCCACCAACTGATCTGTTTTGTTTTTTGTTTTTATTATTTTTAATTGACATCTAATAATTTTACCTACTTATGTACTACAGTGAGATAGTTTGATACTTGTAGACAATGTATAATGATCAAATGAGGGTAATTAGCATATCTGTCACCTCAAACATTGATCATTTCTTTGTGTTGTTTTCCAAATAAAGTTAACTATGGAAAGAAATCACTATACATTTCTTCTGAGAACTTTAAAATAGATATTGTATATATTTAAGTTGTACAACATGATTTGATATAAGTATACATTGTGTAATGATTACCACAATCAAATTAAATAACACATCCATTACCAGCCATGCTTTACTTTGGATCCCCAGAACTTGTTCATCTTTTTTTTTTCTTTATTTCTTTGTTTCATTTTGTTTTATTATACATCAAGTTCTGGCATACATGTGCAGATCACGTAGGTTTGTTACATAGCAATACAGGTGCCATGGTGGTTGACTACATTCATCACTCCGTCATCTACATTAGGTATTTCTCCTAATGCTATCCCTTTCCTAAACCCTGACACCCCAACAAGCCCCTGTGTGTGATGTTCCCCTCGCTGTGTACATGTATTCTCCTTGTTCAACTCCCATTTATGAGAGGGAACATGACATACTTGGTTTTCTATTCTTGTGTTAGTTTGCTGAGAATGATGGTTTCCAGCTTCATCCATTTCCCTGCAAAGGACGTGAACTCATTCTTTTTTATGGCTGCATAGTATCCCATGGTATATATGTGTCACATTTTCTTTATCCAATCTATCATTGATGTGCATTTGGGTTGGTTCCAAGTCTTTGCTATTGTGAACAGTGCTGCAGTAAACATACGTGTGCATGTGCCTTTATAATACAATGATTTATAATTCTTTGAATATATATCCAGTAATGGGATTACCGGGTCAAATGGTATTTCTAGTTCTAGATCCTTGAGGAATTGCCACACTGTCTTCCACAGTGGTTGAACTAATTTACACTCCCACCAAAGGTGTAAAAACATTCCTATTTCTCCACATCCTCTACAGCGTCTATTGTCTCCTGACTTTTTAATGATTGTTATTCTAACTGGCATGAGATGGTATCTCATTGTGGTTTTAGTTTATATTTCTCTACTTATGACTGAAAGTTTCTATTCTTTGACTGATGTTTCCCCATTTCTTTGCCCCTCTCCCAACACCTGGTAACCACTATTCTCTCTGCTCCTCTGAGTTCAAATTTAAAATTTCACATAAATGAGATCATATGGCATTTGTCTTTCTGAGCTTGACTTATTTCACTTAGCATAATGTTCTCCAGGTTCACTTATGTTGTCCCACATGACAAAATTTCCCTTGTTTTTTAAAAGGCTGAACAGTGTGTGTATATATATGACATTTTCTTTATCCATTTATCCATTGATGGACTCTTAGGTTAATTTTAGCTCTTGACTACTGTGAATAATTCTGCAATCAACATGGGAGTGCAGATATCTCTTCCGCATACTAATTCAATGTCCTTTGAATATGCCCAAAAGTGAAATTGCTGACCAATATGGTAGCTTATTTTTATTTTTATTTTTGAGCAATCTTCACGCTATTTTTTCCATGATGGTTTTACCAATTTACATTCTCACCAACAATGTACAAGTATTTAGTTTTCTTCACACTGTCACCAACACTTGTTATCACTTCTCATTTTGGTAATAGTCTTCCTAACATAGATAATGTGATATCTCATTGTGGATTTGATTTGCATATTCCTGATGATTAGTGATGTTGAGAATTTTCCATATACCTTCTGCCCATTTGTATGTCTGCTTCGGAAAAATTTCTATTCAGGTCCCTTGCCCGCTGTTTAATCAGGTTACTTGTTTTCTTTTTGCTGTTGAGCTGTGTGAGTTCCTGATACGATACAGATATTAACCCTTTATCAGGGTTATGGTCTTCAAATATTTTCTGCCATTCCGTAAGTTACCTTTCATTTTGTTGATTCTTGCCTTTACTATGCAAAAGAATTTTAGTTTGATTTAGCTCCACTTGTCTGTTTTTGCTTTTGTTGCTCAGGCCCTGCTGTCATGTATGAAAAATTCATTACAAATATTAGGATATTTTTCCCTAGATTTTCTTCTAGGAGTTTTATGGTTTTAGAACTTACATTTAAGTTGTTATCCATTTCAAGTTACTTTTGTATATGGTATAAGGGTTCAATTATTTTGCATGCTAATATCTAGTTTTCTCATCACCATTTAATTTTATTTTTATTTTGTTTTTGATTAGATGTTTTTTTGCATTCTACATATTTATTTATTTATTTTTCAACTTCTATTATAGGCTCAGGAGATACATGTGCATGTTTGTTACATGGATAAATTGCATGCTGTTGAGGTTTGGTTTACAAATGATTTCATCTCCCAAGTTGTGAGCATAGTACCTGATAAGTAGTTTTTCAACCCTTACTCCCTCCAACCCTCCCACTTCTAGTGGTCCCCATTGTCTCATGTTTCCATCTTTATATTGTCTTTTATTCGGTGTTTAACCCTCACTTATAAGTGAAAACCTATGTCATTTGGTTTTCTGCTTCTGTGTTAATTCGCTTAGGGTAATGGGCTCCAGCTTCATCCATGCTGCTACAAAGGGCGTGAGTTTATTCTCCTTATGGTTGTTTATCATTCCATGATGTACATGTGCCACATTTTCTTTATCTACTCCATAGGCATTTAGGTTGATTCCATGTCTTTATTATCGTGCCTAGTGCTGCAATGAACATACTAATACATATGTCCTTTCGGTAGAATGATTTCTTTTCCTTTGGATACACAACCAGTAATGGGACTGCTGGGTAGAATGACAATTCTGTTCTATGTTCTTCAAAAAAATCTCCAAACTGCTTTCCACAGTAACTGAACTAATTTGCATTCCTATAAACAGTTTGTAAGGGTTGCCTTTTCTCCACAAGCTTGCCAGCATCTGTTATTTTTTGACTTTTTATTAATAGCCATTCTGAATGGTATGAGATGATATCTCATGGTGCTTTTCATGTGCGTTTATCAAATGATTAGTGTTGTTGAGCATTTTTAAATTTATTTTTTGACCACAGGTATGTCTTCTTTTCAGAAGTGTTTGTTCATATTCTTTGCTCCCTTTTTTGATAGGGTTATTTGCTTTGTGCTTGCAGAATTGTTTAAGTTCATTATAGATTTTGGATATTAACCCTTTGTCAAGTGCATAGTTTGTGAATATTCTCTCTCGTTTTGTAGATTGACTGTTTAATCTGTTGATACTCTCTTTTGCTGTGCAGAAGCTCTTTAATTAGGTTCCACTTGTTAAGTTTTGTTTTGTTGCAATTGGTTTTGGGAACTACAAAATTCTTGGCCAAGGCAAATGTCCAGGATAGTGATTTATAGGTTTTCTTCTAGAATTTTTATAGTTTTAGGTTTTACATTTAAATCTTCAATCCCTCTTTAGTTGTTTTTGGAATATAGTAAAAGGTGAAATGTAGGGGTCTAGCTTCACTCTTCTGCATATGGCTAGCTAGTTATCCTGGCATCATTTATTGAATAGGTATTCCTTTCCTTATTGCTTATTATTATTGACTTTGTCAAAGATCAGATGGTTGTAGGTGTTTCGCTATATTTCTGGTTTCTCTATTCTTTTCTATTGCTGTGTTTGTCTGTTTTTGCTGTTTTGGTTACTGTAGCCTTGTAGTATAGCTTGCAGTCAGGTAATGTGACATCTCCAGCTTTATTCTTTTTGCTTAGAATTCCTTTGGCTATTCAGGCTCCTTTTTGCTAACATGTAAAGTTCAGGATAGTTTTTCCAGTTCTGTGAAAAATGATGCAGGTAGTTTGACAGGAATAGCATTGAATCTGTTGTTTGCTTTAGGTAGTATGACAATTTTAACAGTATTGATTCTTCCAAATCATAAGCATGGAATGATTTTCATTTCTTTGTATCAGCTATGATTTCTTTTACCAGTGTTTTGTAGTTCTCCTTGTAGAGATCTTTCATCTCCTTGGTTAAATGGATTCCAAGGAATTTTTTGTAGCTATTGTGCATGGAATCATGTTCTTGATTTGGCTCTCAGCTTGAATATTATTGTTGTATAGAAGTGCTACTGATTTTTGTATAATGATTTTGTAACCTGAAATCTTCCTGTAGTCATTTACCATTTCTAAGAGCCTTTTGATGGAGCCTAGAGTTTTCTGGGTATAGAGTGATATCAGCTGCAAAAAGAGATGATTTGACTTATTTTTCTGTTTGAATACCTTTGATTTTTTTCTCTTACCTGAGTGCTCTGGCTAGGACTTTCAGCCAAGTGTTGAATAGGAGTGGTGAGAGTGGACATCCTCACCTTGTTACATCTCTTCAGTGGAATGCTTCCAGGTTTTGCTCATTCAGTATAATGTTGGTTGTGGATTTTTCATAGATGGCTCTCAGTATTTTGAGGTATGTTTCTTCAGTGTCTGGTTTGTTAAGCGTTTTTATCATGAAAGAATGTTGAATTTTATCAAAAGCATTTTCTGCATCTATTGAGATGATCACATAATTTTGTTTTTAATTCAGTTTATGTGGTGAATCACATTTATTGATTTATATATACTGAACCATCACTGCATTCCAGGAATAAAGTTTACTTAATTGTGGCAAATTAGCTTTCTAATGTGCTGCTGGGCTTGGTTTGCTAGTATTTTGGTGAGGATATTTGCATTTATGTTCATCAGGGATATTGGCCTGCAGTTTTATTTTTTTGTTGTCATTGTGTCTTTGTGATATTTTGGCATCAGAGTGATGGCAGCTTCATAGAATGATTTAGAGAAGAGTTCCTTCTGCTCTATTTTTGGGGTTAGGTTTCAGTAGGATTGGTAACAGTTCTTCATACATCTGGTAGAATTTGGCTGTGACTCCATCTGGACCAGGGCTCTTTTTCATTGGTAGGCTTTTCATTACTTGTACAATTTCAGGACCTGATATTGGTTTGTTCAGAATTTTCTGATTTCTTCTTCACTCAGTCATATGGGGTTGTGTGTTTCTAGAAATGTATTCATTTCCTCTAGAGTTTTCAGTCTATACCAGCACCATTTATTGAAGACATCTTTTCCCCATTATGTATTCTTAGTGCCCTGGAAAACAATCAGTTGATGATATCTGCATAGACTCCAGGGGTCTACATGCCTGTTTTATGCCAGCAACATACTATTTTGTTTAAAATAGCTTTGTTAGAGACAAAGCTATATCATCATCAGGAAGCATGATGCTTCAAGCTTTGTTCTTCTTCCTCGACATTGTTTTGGCTCTTTGGAGTCTTTTATAGTTTCATATGATATTTATATGTTTTTATATATTTTTTTATATCTGTTTAAAATGTCATTGGGATTTTTTTGGAGATTACCTTGAATCTGCTGATGGCTTTAGGTAGTTTGAACATTTTAACAGTACTAATTCTTCCAGTCCAGGCACATGAGATATCTTTTCATTTATTTGTTGTTCAGTAGTTTCTACTGGGAAGTTTTGTCGGATTTAAGTACCAAACCATCTATCAAATTTCTAATTCATTAAAAAAACCAAAGTTCAAAAATAAAGTTCTTCTTATGTTTGTCAAAGATCTCTTAACATTAAGGAAAAAATCAAGAATCTAGTATTAACTCACTTTTTCTTTTAAATTTAATGCTTAAAAAGAGAAAAATACTATTATACTCTTATGGCAAGTTTTAAATATCCGTAGTGTTATATTACCTGACTTTAAGAATTATAAATCTAGAAAATGTCAACTAATGAGATAGCCATAAGCATATAAGTAGAAAAATCCCCATTCTACTTCCTAATCACATTTTCTGTGTATGGACTTGTATTACTCTAATATATCAAAATATTCTGATATCTCTGTGTTGGGAAACTATTTTACTTTTTTTAAGAAATAATGATGTAAATACCTGTGAGTCCCATGATTCATATTCTGAGTTTATATGCTTTGTGCTAAAGAATCTGTTGAATCTACTGGACACATGGAGAGCAACACTTCCAATCGTAATCTCATTTGCTGGGTTACGTAACTCTTCAGTTCTCTCATATCATCATGGGGAGAAATAACGGCTTGGCTTTTGGTGCATACGAATAGAATGAACATTCACCAGGAGATTGTTGTATATCACAAACGGGGTTGAGTTGTCACAGGTGACAACTTGTTTAATCTCCTCAGCTTGAGTATAAAGGCCCGGATAAGTTAATTGTTCAGAAGTCATAAATGACACAGCTGAAATCTAACTAGATTAGCGAAGAAATTAAAATGATTGAGCTAAATGCTCGTTCCTTGTGTGGCTATATGGGAGTGTGCTTGCACGTGTATGTGTTTGTGAATGTTGAAATCAGAAGTGTGATGGTCTCTTGATCCACTGAAATGATAAGATGTAAGAGTAAAGAAATGTGAAACTTCTTGATGGATGTCCAACTTGTGGTGGACAATGCAAAATTTTAAAAATTTAAAGAAAGTTTTAATCTGCTACAGCTCTGCTATTTTTGCTGGGGTTGCCTTTACTTTTTCCTCACATACTTGTGATTGCTGTTTTGATAGACATATTTCGATAGCTTTTAAAAAGCTACACTTTATAATTTGAAATGTGTGAGAGGTAGCCACCATGAAAACAGTTTTAGCTTTTTTTCCTGACTTGTTGGCCTTATCCTATTAATCACTGTTTACTCTGAGCTGTAAGGAAATAATCAAAGAATGCCTAGAAGTCAAGCTCACGGGGGCATTTTTCATTTTGGAAACTTCAAAAAGCTTTGCTATATACTGAATCTACAGGCAAAACAGAACCACAGAAACTCTTAGTTTGAATTCTCAATGAACTTTGCTTCCCTGATAAATCAAATATATTTTAGAAAACTAATGACTTTTGCTTGTTTTTATTTTCGGTGTTTTTCCTAAGGAGCCTCATGTACTTTATATTTTATTGCTTTTCTTAGAAAAGAAACATGCAATTTAATTCCCAAAGGGAATCTTAGAGACTTTATTTGTGTTACGGCAACTATCAGAGAGAGAGAGAGAGAGATTATAGACATAGATAGATAGATCACTTTCTTGCAAAAACAGACTCAATATAGACTGATTTTATTATATTATATTTCATCTAGCGTAAAAGTATCACTAACTAATGAAATTTCTCACTAATTAGGTATTTTTATGTTACTCCCTGTATTTCCACCGAAAGTCACCATATTTCTAGTTAATTCCTGGATATAAAGCACCATATGTGTTTAAAAACCCTCAATGAAGAAAATATTTCCCCATGACTTTTCATACAGGCTGCTATTTTAAATGTCATAATTACCCACAACTTGTCAGTTTTGAAAAAGCATTTTAGTTTTGAGCTGCCAAATAGAATAAAAATGATGTTATTGACTTGTAAGGAAGGGACTAACGCACTCTGATAGCATCTGACCTTTTATCATCACTTATTTAAAGAGCTTTCAGGGAGGGGAAAAAAAAAAAAAAAACAACTACCTTTAAAATGTGGACTAAGTTGCTAGTGAAGTGCTTTTTCTTAGTGTAGGGAGCTGAGAAGAGTTTTGGAAAAAAGCCCAGAGGGCATGGTTGTAAAAATGACCGTTTGCTACTGGTGCAGACAATAATTTATTCAAGCGAAAGAAAAGAAGAAATTGTCACATATGGCTTCAGGTTCTGATTCTTTCTACCTTCTACTGACTGCTAACAATAATTAAAAATTTTTAGAAGCAACCTGATCAAGGCCTAGAAGACCAGGCTCCTTCTTCAAGAGTCAATAGTAGAGGTCAGGATTAATTTGTTGCTTTAAAACATGGAAATTACCCTCCGTGTTTGAGAGTAGTATGTGGCACTCCTTAACTATATGATAGAAAAGGGCCTTGAAATTCACTGTATGTGTGTGACATAAAGAATATCTATTAGGAAAGATTTAATGAGACTGAAATAGAGGGTAATAGATTCTGAATTGTGGTAATTTATGTTGTGAACCTAAGAACATGGCCAGGGAATCTTCAAAGACAATCACTTCTGCATGAGTAAAACTGAAAAGACATTTCAAAGCTCTCTTCCTCTTACATGAAACTAAGTATCAATCTACTGATTTCACAATTTATATATTTGAAGATTTCGATATGAGCAAAATGCATCTATATAGCCATGTTAGTGCCTGGCAAGCTACAGCACAAGAGCAAGTATATTTCAGATAATAGGCAAAGTTATTTCGGATGGCTTCTAATTTACCATGTGAGAAAGAATATGAACTTGTCGATTATGGATGACATAGGAGGGAACGTTTTATTCCATGCCTGTAACAATCGAGGTCTCAGTTTCCATATGACATAATTCAATGAATTTTTAAAATGGCAACAATTTTAATAAAGGACATTACATGATCTGAGATATGATTAGGAATGGGTACAAGTCATACACATTTTAGAATATTTCTCATCATCCTAACAGCACAAATTAAAATCAGCGTGGCTAACTACTTCATGTGCCATAATGTTTGAGGAGTTAAATCTGGGGATCTCTGCTTCACTTCTTGAAATGGACCAATGTCACTAAAATAAATGGAAAATAAGTATTATAACTGTTAACTGAATAATGTAATGTTGTCATGCTTCTGAAATAGAAATTTCTCTAAGTATTTTCAATAGTTTTAAGTGACTATAATATTAAATAAAAGAATAGTTCTCTTTTTACCTACAATTTAATTAGGGGATAAAAAACAGTTCAAGAGAGATTTCACACCATTAAGGAAGAAAACTTCATCATGGTGCATTTAAACTGTGAGAAGTTAGGTGGAGTGAAGGGATAAGAGAAAAGACACTTTATACATAGCGGGCATTTTTTTTCCATTGTGTCAGTTATGTCTCATCATCATTCTTTGGAACTGACTGACATGCTTCAGCAATCATTTTTGACGTTCTATACACATGAGAATTTGGGGCTAGAACAAGCAGCTTTTCTTGAAAATGTCTAAGTGAACTCTGACAAACAATACACTACTTAAAAGTGCTATGCTCTGTTACTATTCTGCAGGTATATTACTTTAGAGTATATTTTTACTATAACACATAACTTCTAAAAGGAAACTCTACTGTAAGATAAAAATGATGATCAAAGTGCATTGCCTTCCTATTCTAAGTAATATTAGGAAATCATTTATGTGAGATATTGTGATGAAAGAAGATGGAAATATACTGTATTTATGCTAATTATCCATTCAGTATCTTCTTCCATAGCGCTTACAACACATATTCAACTGTTATAAGTACACAAATACCAATTCAATGGGGCATTACCATTACCATACATACATAAATCACATGAAATATTTGGTCATTTTGATTATTTTTAACATTTGTTTGTTTTTAGCAACAATGTTTTATAACCACTTCATCTATACATACTCAAATCAAATTTTAAGTGGTTATTTTATTAATAGTGGTTAAAGACCGATCACTAGGGCTATAAAAGTCTGGTGTGGGGAATACACTACATCACTTGCAAGCTATGTGAATTTAAACAAGGGGCTTGAACCGTCTGCATCTTTAAAAGGAAACATAAATCAAACTCACCTCATTGATCAAGACCACCTACATAAACTGTGGGCTCAGGAAAAAATAAAAATGTAGGACCCCTTGCTCAAACTTTGTGACCAATTTCAAAATGGCAATAGCAGAGCATTAAACAAATCACTGACGGCAGAGCTTTCCTCCAAGAATGGAGCTCTTCCAAACACAGAACCCCGTGCAACCCACCTTGGAAACTGTTGTGAAGAGTAAGCTTATAGACTGCTTATTAGCACATATTAGGCACTCAAAAATAATTTTAACAACTATTTTCTACAAAGTTTTTATTTGAGGTGCTCTGGCTATAGTATGGGTGTTTTGTGGAGGGGCAAGGATCTTAACTGAATCTCTATATTTTGGTTTTGTTTTGAAAATTTTAATAGTATTTTTAAAAGCCCTTTCGTGAGTTTGATATGCAGCCAACGTTGAAAATCATCAGGTATTTAACTAAATTACTTCTTACTGACTCTGTACTATATCTTTTATATTTATACAATATATAAAATTCCAGTCATAGATTGATTTTTTAAATCCAGTTACAATAATACAATGGGAATGGAATTATGAAAGTAACTAAAATGACTTGGATTGTTCAAAGGTGAATAAAGGGCTATTGTCCTGAAGGAGCTAATAACCTGCATTTCAAAACCTAATTGAAAGGCTCTTACTGCAAATCCACCTGGGGGTGCTTGTTAAAATTTCAGATGTTTTTGGACTTAACCTGACCTGCTGAATCAGAATCTTGGGGTGGGATGGAGAGGGCAGAACACGTGTTTTGTCAAGCCCCTCTCTTGAACATATGCTTGAAAATTTGAGAACCATGGGTTAGTACTGCAATACCTACTTCTCACAGCTATTCTTCCCTGAAGCAAATTTAACAGCCAAGACTGTAGTACCCTAATTAACATTGCTGTTCACCTAGTGTCTATTACTTGTTGTGTAGCATAGGGCCTGAGAGGAATAAAAAAGCTGCTCTGATTTTTTTCTCTTGCTTTACTGGCAACATCGACCCTCATTTTAGCTATTGAAATAATATAATTTCTTCTCTAGTCTGTTAAAGATGACTATTCTGAAATACATGAAAATTCCTATTTTTATGTCCCCTTGTCCATTTTGTAATATTTATAATACTCTCTCTGTCTGTATATTTTTCCTCTCTTCTTAGATCTTACATAAAGAGCTAATAATACATAATAATAAACATGAAAAACATATGGTTATTATTCTTTGCCATTTTTTCTGTTTTAACCTTAGGACTATTTCTTTGTACTAGCGACTCTGCTCCCTGTGATACAGAGTTCAATGAATGCACATTGCAATTGGCGTACTTCTCACCTCAGGCACACAATTTAGCCTTCTGTGTAATTGGCATTAAGAAAGATGAGCGGAAGTGGGACTGAAAGAGGAAAGGCAGTCATATCTCATAATTGCAAATATGAAAGTCAGGGTCACTCATTTCATGGTGAGAAAGAAAACATCAAAATCCTATGTCTTTACATTGCCCATTCAGGCAAATACAGAATTTAGTTACCATGTTTTAGACTAAAGAAATGGCTATGTACTCCTTGCAGATCTCATAGAATAGTTCATTCAGTAAAGAACCATCTTATCATTGCCATTTGAGAGTTACAAATAATTATGGGTAACAAAAGAGGGGCAATAAGTGAAAGCATCATTTCTTGCCATGTCTTATTTCTCACAGGACTGTTCATTAACTAGAATCAAGATTCTACTGGGAATTGTATATTTCAAATTTCTTTTTATTTTATACATAATTTACCAGTATACTCTCTTTCAGCATTTTTCTGTAATTACTTGAATTTTATTCAACATGTGTCCTTTTTTTGACAGCCATGTTTTTTAGTTCAATAAATGTTATCAAGCATTCTTTGACTGTTCCTATTGCATCAAGTGTAATTAGCTTTTGATTACTGTTAATTTCACAGCATTTTCCCTTTAATAAGTTGCATCAAAATGCTTTCATTTCTGTTGCAGCAAGTTTAATTAGCTTTTGAACCATGTTTCTGTTTTTCCTCCCATTTTTAGAAAAAATGGACAACACCTACTTTCTTTGTTTCTTGAGGATATCCATGACTTACAATGTAGTGTTCACCAGAAACCCTCACCTAATCCTTACAATACTAAATTTTGGTAGCATGTAGCCTTTTCATTTGCATCAAGAATATTTTCATGTACTCACATGCTTATAATTCTGGTTATTTAAAAAATATGATACAATTTTATTTTCAGTTTTTAAAGGTGCTAAATGATTTATTTAAAGCAACTAGGATTCTAATTAGTCCATCAATTCAATTAAAGAAGCTGATTAACACTCCATGTATTCAATTATATGACACAAAATACCTGTATTCTCTTTTCAGAAATCTACTGTGCATTTTGTTTTAGTGAACCCAATGACTGCTTGCAATATCCCTTAGGATAAAAGGCTACTCAGAGTATTTTGATGCCTATATAACAATTAATGCAATTTTAACGTGCAAGATATATTAATGTCTTTTTAATTATATAGATAGAGCTGTAATAATACCTATACAAATTTATATTTTATAAAAAATTAACTCTTAGATATTTATTCATGTGACTTGAATTATAAACCAGGCATATGTAAGGACTTAAAACTTCCAGTTACTTACCACCAAGGAAAAAAAATAAGCTGAAAGCAACTACATATCATATTTATTACTATTGAATTCAAATACCAGTGATTCTAAATTCATCTATAATATTCAATATTATATCTCGTTTTATAATATTGTAATAATTGAAATAATAATACAATAATCAATATGACAGAATAATTGGAGTTCAGTGGAAGAGAAGTAAATGCACAGAGAACTGATTATATTCAATATTATGTTTTAAACCCCTGATAACATGAAACTTTTTAGATATAAAATTGACAATTGCAAAACTTAGAATTGGACATTACAGGTAATGGTATCCTTTAGGTGAACATTTAAAAACATTTTCAATGCCAGGCTGGAATTGTATATCAGGCAGCATGGGGAGGTAGAGGAGCAGTGTATATAAGAGAGGTAGATAGAAGCAGGGCCCCAAGTCCAGTACCTTATTAATTTAGTGTACCTTGCTTAAAAAAGATAAAACCTGTATTTTGAGAAGCTTAAAGTTTACTTAGTCCTACCATCTTTCTGATGTTACTTTCATTTGCATATTATTATTCTAAATGTTCATTCAAATTCCATACCTGTTATAGGAACCTCCCTATATTCAAAGGGAGTCCATACTGTTTTCAGCTAGTCCTGAAGTACTGGTTTGAAGCTAAAGTCTGTCAGCTTGTTTCTTTCACTCTTGGATTTTAGTTCTGCCCAACCAATCCATGCTGGTGGCTGTTGGGGCAGACGAGCAGGGGACACTTGATGTCTCTAACACACATAATTAAGGTTAAAAAAACATGTTTCTTTGGATTAACAGACTTTATTCATACCTATATAGCAATAAATATACTATATACAAATAGACTGCCTGCATATAACATTTTTCTTTGTTTAATATTTAGGCAGAGAATCATAAATTCTATCATATCTTTCTTTAGGTGAAAAATTTCTTGATTAAATTTCAAATGACTATAATTTATCTAGTTTCTTTGGTATACCTTTATTGAGAATCCCTTATAATATTATTTTTAAAAAACTTCAGGGCTCGTGATTTGTAAAATCATAGTTTCTGTCTTGTAATTACTTTTAATGTATTTTTATTTTCTATAATAAACCCCTTTATCATGCTCACATTACTGTTATGATATGCCTTTTACATTTGTAAAAATATGTAATTGCTTTAATGCATAAATTTTCCAATTCTGCAGCTGCTGCAGAGGTTAAAAAAGTCTACCAAGAAAACATTCACAATAAACCCTCATGATTAGTTCCTTTGCGTATTGCTCTAGAGAAAAACAAATCAGCACTAGAAGGAAAATCTGTTCTGGGAAGTCCCACACGGCTGGTGTAATGACCTATCCCCACAAGAGAACTGAATAGAATAGATCCATTGTTGCTTCCCAAATGGCTGTGGCTGGCAGCCTCTGGAGATGAGGAACAATAGCTGAAGTGGTAGAGAAAATAAAATGTTCTGCTTGAATGCAAGTTATGTTTGCCTGTCTTCCTCAACCCTCTTTCAAAAAATGTTGCCATTTCAGACATGGACACCTGCTAATTTTTTTTTTTTTTTTTCGTCAAAGCTTCTTGGAAAAACTAGACTTGGATCAATGAGATCTATCTTCTTGGAGCAACTGATTTCCTGTTCACAGTCTCTTAAATTCATCTCAAATCTAAACTTCCTTCAGAAAGCTTTCCGAAAGATAAGGCACCATCACATGTCTTCTTGGCAAGATTAGGAAGCAGGAAAGCCATTTCTCCACAGCTGCTTCCTTCTCTGCAGACCCCATTTAGGACTGAAGATAAAGAGAGGGTATCCCATGTGTTTTAATTCAAATTCTCTTCCGTTTATTAAACTCAGTCTAGGTCTTTCTTTCGGTTATCATGATTTTGCCATTACGGTTAATTTCTTATAGGAGACATCTATGTCTCATAAATAGTTACAGATAAATTCATTAGATATCAGATTCATAAATTAGTGGATACTAGACACACAAATTATTTAGCATTGATTCCTATATATTAGAGAGCAGATTAAAAATATTTTAAAAGATTCAAAATTGTGGGCATGCATTCATATAACAGCCAGTTACAGGTGCTGTCTATAAAAGCAAAACATAAATAAATAATTGTAATTGTATACTAGTAGTACCTATGTATATTTGCAGAGGAAATATAGAAAGGAAACCTTATAACCATGATTAAATGTTTGGCATTGTCATGGCCTTAGAAGCTGCCATGGTGTTTAGATACACTAGAAACATCTTTTGAAAGATGAATTTTGGAAAAACATGGAACAATATCTAAAATTCTTTCTGTTTTGTGATTATATTCATAATCCATTTATGAAATTGTAAAATCTTTTTTCATTTAGATGATATTTTGCTTTCTTTGCTGACTTTAAGTGCATGGGAATCAAGAACAGAAACATTGCCATCTAACCCCAACGTTTGTAATCTATCTTTGTCTCTAAGGACATGGCCTTTTTCTCTCTCTCTTTCCTCCTACCCAACCCCTCCAACCTTTTCTCTCTCTCTTCAGTAGAAATTTACAATAGGATATATGGTGATTCTTTAACTTTTATCATGAAGCAAGATATTAACTACCTATTTAAAACTTTGTCCAATGTTTTTTATTTAAAGTAAGATTCAATAAAAATGTTTTTTAAATACATATTTATATGAGGTTTGTAATCATTTCATTGAATTGATTTTCAAATAGTAAATATCTAGTTCAATGTTCTTTCATCACTTATTTAAATGTGAGTAAAATAGAGGGGAAATGTTAATTGACTATATGTAAGATTATCATTAATACATGTTTAAACTGGCTTTTCTTCAAGCTCAGCAGAGCATTTGAGGATCACATTAATGCTCCAGATAAACAACAGAAGCTAAAACACCAGGAGAAACTCTAATGCAAATGTGTTCGACAATGTTCCAAATAGACTGGAGCAAGAATTTCTACTATAAATCTTTTCAGAAAGGGCAGTTTCATATGAGTGTATATGTGTGTGGGGAGCATATACACAGTTAATAAAAAGCAAACCTGATGCTGTTAGTTTAGATATTACTAGCACCCAAGGAGTGCAGGCTGCTTAAGAATTCTGGTTCTTTAGGCAGACCTTACAGCACCAGTCTCAGGACCAACTCTTCATAGCTGCATATCATCTGACAGGGGACTGAAGCTTTCTAAGCTTTGGTTTTTTTCGTCTCTCCAATATAGATAATAATTTTAATAATATCTTCCTTACAGAGTTCTTGAGAGGAATATGGGAGATAAGACCAGCTATCAGAGATTTCTGATCTACAGAGAACATTTTTCCATATTATAGAATAATAGATAATTAGAAAAACAAAAAAATTATCTTCATGAAGAACAGCTTGTGACTCAATGAGCTAAATTTAGAGTTCTCTATCTTTTACCATTCTTTGAATTTTTTGTTATATATTTTCTTATTTAGTTATTTTAGAATAAAAAGAAACACATTTTATAAATGTGTTTCTGAAATGTGTTTAAATTTCCACAGGAAATATGTAAGGCATATTTGCTGCTTTAGCTTTAAGGGGATTGATACAGGCACAGTATATACCCTAAAATGAAGAAAGAATGAAAAGGAGAGTAAGGCATTGGAAACAAATGCAGCCTTCTGTTCAGTCACATTTGGAACAATCTAAGTGCAAAACTTTTTGAAGTAAATGTTCCGTTCATCAGTGATTGAGGTCATGTGTTCTTCATATATTGCTATAGATAAAATAACCATATTTGAAAAGCAAATCTGCAATGTATATCTCTAATTCTGAGTCTAATCTCCTAATTATTCCTGATATTAGTATATTAATAAGACACACATGTATACCATATGCAATGAGTGTACACACACACACGTTGCATTCAGAGCCTTCAGGAGATCTTAATTAACCAGATTCCCCAGAGGTGATGTTTCCCCTTCAGTCTAATTTCTTTAAAAAAAAAAAAATGAGCTTTAGTCCAGGTCTGGTGGTTCACGCCTGTAGTACTAGCACTTTGGGAGGCTGAGGTGGGAGGATACCTTGAAGCGAGGAGTTCGAGACCAGCCTGGGCAACAAAGTGAGATGCCTATCTCTACCAAAAAAAAAGAAAGAAAATAAAAAGAATTAGGCACAGTAGTATATACATGTAGCCCTAGCTACTTGAGAGGCTAATACAGGAGGTTCACTTGAGCCCAGCAGTTTGAGGCTAGAGTGAGCCATGACTGAGCCACTGCACTTGAGGCCGAGTGGCAAAGTGAAACATTGTCTCTTAAAAAAAAGAAAAGAAAAGAAAAGAAGAGTCGTAGGCACCATCTCACATCCAAACAGCTTATTCTGGCATGACTCTTACAAGAGAGACAGCTGGACAGGCTGGTAGCCTTGGCCAGGTACAGTCAGTGGTCAGATGACCATCTCACTGGGTAGGTCTCCCTCTGGAGTCCATTCTTAGAATTCAAAAGATTCCTTCTTCTTTCTTATAACTATATTCAGTCTAGATCACTTACTAGATGTTTATTTCATAAAAGAATTTCAAGCTATTCCTGTAAAGTTAAGCTTTAAAATTAATAAAATGTGTACCTGTGCTGAGGTGGCCTCATCTGTAGAGCAGCCAAAGTTTTTAGGTCTCATTGTCACAAAGACATGGTAATTACAGGCCAGAGTTGGAAAATCCCAGGTCAGGTCAGATTATATGAGATTGTATCCTGTGCAAAGTGACACCTAGTATAGGCCCTGTGGGATGTTTGAATGGGCCTTAAGGCTATCATTAATCCTACATCCACAATATGTGTCTTACAGAATACAACGCTTTATGTAATAAGAGATGATAAAATCTTAAGAAACAGTATTACTTTTAACATGGTGTTTAGAAATCTGGATGGAATAGTTGGTTTTCTTCAGGGATGCTTTGGTGGTGGTTACTCTGGGATTTGACGCTGTCCTGCTATCAGGGTACACTGGTTGCCTTGGGCTTACACTAAACTCTTATGACTATAGAGCTGGGGTCCTGCTGGGGTTCGTTGTGGGTCTGCCTGGGCTATTCCAGGACAGGGGAGAATTCCAAATAAAAGAAAGCAAGCACAGGCCAACCTTCTCATAGGAGAGACTCAGAGGAGTTCTGCAAAGCCCTTTGAATTCTGAAATGTTATTACTCTTATATATTTTATATAAAGTATCAAACTTTGTAACACACAGGGTCATAACAGTAGAAGGTTTTTTGTTAATAGACACATTGCTGCATTTTTAGTTAAAAATGGCCATTGGGAATATTTTTAGCCTTGCATTTAATATTTCTGTTTTTAAATACTTAATTTAGAAAAGCCAACAATCATTAATTTACTTAATCATCCTGTCAGTATGATAAGCACCTAGGATAACTGAGCAAGAGCTCTTAGAGGGACCCTTGGGAACAAGTGGATTTTGCTTTTGTTTCAATTTCTTATATGCCAATTCCTAACTCTCAGGTTGGAGATATCTAGAATATATGGGTTTGGATGTCAGGAGTCAGGTTATTCAGGAAATACATTGCCAAAAATGCTGAATGTTAAGGGTATGCAAATATTTAATTTAAGCAAAAATTAAAATACATTTCAAGATTAAGGCTACGTATGGTGGCTCACACCTGTAATCCCAGCACTATGAGAGGAAGGATGATTGCATGTGGCAAGGAGTTTAAGACCAGCCTAGGCAATATAGTCAAACTCTCTCTACAGATAAAAAACTCAGCCAGCGTGGTGGTGCATGCCTGTAGTCCCAAGTAATTGGGAGGCTGAGGTAGAAGGGTTGTTTGAGCCCAGGAGTTCAAGGTTGCAGTGAGCTATGATCATGCCACTGTACTCCAGTCTGTGAGACAGAGTAAGACACCATCTCTAAATAAATACATTAAAATATAAGATTTTGTGTCTATTTTGTCCTTTGGCCATTGAGAGAGCATGAGGACAAACATAGAGCCCCACCAAAAGGAGTGTAGGAGGAACATGGTATCTGCCTAATCGGTAGGACTGCTGAATTTCATTGCCAAAGCACTGTGAATGAAAATTAGTTGCAAGTCACAGTATTTTCCATACCAGCACCAGGGACTTCAAGGGAACTCCTGATGTAATTCAGGGCAAAAACCAGTAATGATGTTTATATTAGCAGTGTGCCAGGCGGTTAATAACTTGCACTCTAGTGTACTAATTTACACATTACAGATTTATTAGCATAGTACACCAACAAAATCTAGAACACAGTATGAGGCTTTTTATCTGCTCAAGTAGCAAAGTAAAACAAAACAAAAACAATGAGTTATCAATGATATGTTTTCCATTAATTTGGTATCTACATGAATCTCAAAAAATTAACCATTTTTACTGCAGTGTTCTAGATAAGATTTGCTGGAATAACATAAGAAATCACCTACCCAGTGAATAGCACATGACAGGATTTCGGAAAAATATGGGCATCAGAATTTAAGCTTTAACGTTTCAACTGCTTTATTTGGGAAATGTTAGTTTGCACAATGGTGGATTTTATTACTTAAAATTACTTAAATTACTTAATCTTAAAAATATTCTTGGAGAAATAACTGTTTAAAATACAAAATTATGTCATGTAATTTCTATTTTAATGAGCTACATATTTGCTTTAGAGTACCTGTTGGTACAATAGAAACTGTCAAATCATTCTCGGAAGAAAGTGGGAGAGTTGGCCAAACAAGGATCTGGGTATAAGCTTCTATCATAAGTTGACATTAAAGAAAGCCAGGATCTACTGAAAGGCAAATTAATGAATGAACAATTATATTTTTAATTAATTTCGGGCTATAACTCTGAAGAAGGTAAAGCTTAGATTATCGATTATTTGCTACTCAGAGATATAAGTATGCATTTATCTACTGCCACCCCTGGCTGAACCAGTTCTAGCCCACTATTATTTGCTACTCTTGTATTAGGATGTCTTATGTTAATTTATTAGTTATGTGATAAAAATAAAAATAATCACGTAACTGCCTCCTTGTTTAATTTTCTGCGTGGAATTAATACATTTCCTTATTATTCAATATTCAATTTTCTTTTTATATTCATAAATTTTGGGTTAATTACTGGTGATCATTTCTCTTATGAAACATTTTTCTCATTGCATATCAGCTAATCCCTAGTGAACTATCCGGATTGGCTGTTGGAATTAATAAAAACTGAGTATATCAGCAAGAAAATGTGTCTATCTCTGATAATTCTTCCATTACAACTCAAAAAAATGTATATTTTTAGTATATGCACCAATTATCAATAAGTGTTATCTCACCATTGGATTCATCATGTCTCACCCCCAATATTAAGAGACAAAAGTTTAGGGTATGATTTTATTGTTTTCCTTATTTCTTCTATTATTATATTTTATTATGTATATTCAGCTAGATGCATTTCATGTTCCTCTTAGTTGTATGCAATATAACATTTCTAGAAGGAGGTAATTAAGCCATAAAATAACTACTAGAAATTTTAAAAAGTGTAGCAACCTAAATTTTATTTTTCAGTGAGTTTTTGAGTTGTACATAACAGATTTAAGATAAGTGTGTTAATGAAAGAATATTTCTTATAATCATATTTTATTTTCTGGCAATCTTCAAGCTACCACCTGTATTAGTACATGGTGCACTTTGGTTTGAGTTCTTAACTTCAGTCATAATAAAAAATACAGTAAATCTTATTTTTACAGTTTTTTCTGTCATGTATTTAAATGATTTTTCCCTGAATCCAAATTTAAGAAACACATACAATAAAATAACTGTAAGAAATTATGAGTAAATATTTCCTTTGATTTTATTTAATGAAAAACGTTATGTTACTATATGTCAGCCAGTGGTCTACTTCATTTCATCATGACCAAATTAGAAATAGATTTCTTCATTATTCTGTATTACAGATGAAAAAAATTGAGGCTACAACAAATTTAAATAATTTTACAAATTCACACATCTGAAAGTTGGCAGAGTTAAGATGTGAATCCAGGCAGTCTATACTTCTCATATTCCATTAAGTAAAAATTATTCACAAGGTCCCAAGAGATGAAAATGAACTGTGGGATGTAATTTCTCTCTGGGCCACTGCTTCTAGAGACAGTTCCAGAGAAAGGCAGAAGGAACCTGGATTCCAGCAGGACAGCAAGCTATTTCTGTTACGGTTGTGTTACATAAATGCGAGCCAAATTCACATTTATTCACAGGAAATGCTACTGGCCTGTTCACTTATTGTAGTCAGTCTTAGTAATATTATGAAAAATAATAATATTACACACCCTCCTAGAACTATATCGTTTTAATAATAATGACCTCATGATATTCTCTGTTTGAACAAATACTGTTACCTTAGGAAGCATATATATGCTACTGTTTACTGAACTTGCTATTTCTATTTTCTAAAGACTTTTAGCCCAAAATGAATTCCTCTAAATTAAAACCAGCATTCTGGTCTTGTAAAACATATCTGGAATTTCAAACCTTTTCCCCCAAAATATTTCCAGCTTCAGAATTTGGCAAAAGTCACACCTAATTTAATATTGTGAATATAATACAATTACATTTTTATTTTATTAAAAATAGATCCTGCTGAAACAGATTTCTTTGTTATGTATCTGGTTACTTCATCATGAATACCATATTCGGAGTATTAATCATCATATGTAAGCCACTCCAAGTGTTTAGCACCAGGATTTCCAAGCTAGGGATATTATTTATTTGTTTGTTTATGTTCTTTTTGTGGAATATTTTGGGATGTGACTTTAAGAGCCATGCCCTGGCATATTATACACACAAATTTTGTAAATGCTAGATTTGAGAGTACAATGAATAAATTCGATATAGTGCTTCTCAGAGACTTTTCTCTCAAAAACTCTTGCAAACAGAGTATCACCAAGAAAATGATTTAACAGGGACATGTTCAAGTTTCGCACACACTAATCTACACCATTATAACTGAAGGTGTTTTTAATTCTGGATACCATCAAGAACAGTTAAGGATGACAGAATTTGTAAAAAGGAATGAAAACTTAGTGCATTTTATTCTTCATTAACTCAATACTTCTCAAATGTTTTCAGGTCTTGACACAGATAGAAAATGACAATATTTATATGACAACAAACTAGTGTAAATAGATAAGGCTGCATGTAGCTGGAAACAGAGGCTTTATCTGCCTTAGAAGGGCTGAGAGGATAATATCACTGTGCCTGCCAGTTACAGTAATACAAATTATGGTACATAAAAAAGAAAAGGCAAACTTCATCAGTATGGCTACATAACCACTCTTTGTTCTGGTCTGTTTCAATTCTTATCATAAGATGTTCCTTTCGCTTTGTTGGTTGGAGTATTCTGTGTCCTATGCCTGTGTGTGGGTATCTGTTATCTCTCAGTTATTTCTGTTTGCATAAAGTTCTTATTATTACATCTTCAAATGCTGAAGGTTTCATTTTGTAAGTTTAATTTTAGTGTTTTGAGAAAGCTTTGTGAAAGGAAAGATTTCTTCCAATATATTTTGCGCATGGTTGGTTGCCTACAATATAACTGTAATTGGAATATCGTCACTCTGTCTTGCTAATCTGAGTTTATTCAGTCTTTTACTGGATGCTAAGACCTCTAGCACACTGCAGCAATGGGGGGACATTCAAAATTCTTTTGAGGGAAGGGTCTTATTTATAATTTGACCTAGTTGAGAGTAGTTATCTCTTGCACATAAACTTAGACATGTGGCACTTCCAATGCAACCCTAAAAGTCTTTCCCCCACTATAAACTTTTCAGTCATTTTATGCCCCCAAATGTTACAGGACACACTAAAACATTTTAATTGTGTCTGTTTAAAATAAACATATGCTTTGGAATATGTTTTGCAAGAAAATTCATAATTAAATGAGCTGTCTATTTCCTGTTTAAATTTAGAGGCTAGAGGACAGTTGTGACATTTTGCAATTGTTTCTCATGATTAATTGTAACAAGCAAAGGAAGGTGAAGATCTTTCCAGCTGTGAATTCTCTGTCAGAGTGATTTTTCCTAAATTGCTCACAGTTGTTCTACTATTTGTCTTTTCATGTAAAATCATTTTACAAATAAGGGTGAATGAAAGTCCAGCCACTTATAATGTTTGAGGTCTATAAAACAATTCAAATTTCCTCTTAGGAACCAGAACAATTTTTAGGGCCAAATTTTGTATCACCTTTTTTTTTTTGAGACAGAGTTTCGCTCTTGTTACCCAGGCTGGAGTGCAATGGCGCGATCTCGGCTCACCTCAACCTCCGCCTCCTGGGTTCAGGCAATTCTCCTGCCTCAGCCTCCTGAGTAGCTGGGATTACAGGCACGCGCCACCATGCCCAGCTAATGTTTTGTATTTTTAGTAGAGACGGGATTTCACCATGTTGACCAGGATGATCTCGATCTCTTGACCTCGTGATCCACCTGCCTTGGCCTCCCAAAGTACTGAGATTACAGGTTTGAGCTACCGCGCCCGGCCAGGTATCACTTTTTAAAATATAAAGAAAATGAAAATATTTCTATTATTTCGTTACTTTATCATTTTTTCATAAATTTCTCTGAGAATAAGTGCAGCTTAATGTAAATTTCCTGAAATTAATATTCTACTATCAAAGGCTTTGTCATACTAGATATTATAGGGTGAATGTTGGTGTGTCTTCAAAATTACATTTAACTGAGACCAGAAAGCTACGTAACAGGTAGCTAAACTCAGAGCAGAGTGGTGGCAGATGGGTTATTCAAAACTAGACAGAATCTAAAGAGATTTTAGAAGTAGAAACTACAGATCTATGTATATCAAAGGTGAAGAAAATAAAGACACCAAGATTTTCTTCTTCACCAAGTTAGGTGATGGCGATGCTATTTGGTGAATTAATGAAGAATGACGGACAAAAAATGTATGTCAGAAGGGTTTGGGTGCAAAGGAGGTTGAGTAATTGAGTGGTTTATTTTAACTGTTTCTTAAGTTTGAGATCCTTGTAATATAACTACATGACAATTTTATGCACCTATATGGATCTGGAGATCTAAAGCTTATCTGTGTTACTGCAAAAGCCTTTAAAATAACTGCTCTTTCCTTCCACGTGTAATTTTTCTTATCTGTAATGACTTGGATTTTCATTGACTCTGTAAAGAGAGCACTGTTTACTGCATGTTTACCTCTTAAATATACCATCCATATGTTAGTTGGCCCCTCTACGCTGCTTTCCTGGAAATAAAATACGGTGCCTATATTTGCTCCAAGTACATAATAGACACTCAATAAATGTTTGTTCCATGCATTCATGAATTAATAGATAAATGGATTAGAGACTTTAACAAGACATGTATATTTGTCTTTTCTCTCTTCAGAAGACTGATAGCTGGTAGCAGACAAAGATCTTGCCTTAATCTCCTTTCAGATCCTTTAAGATGTGTAACACTCTAAGGGACTTTAAATAAACACTCATTGATTCATGGATATGAAAGTGAGATACACTGGTTCAGTTGAACAGTTCCACAATTTGTCTTTACGAAAGTCAGGAAATTTGCTTTATATTTAAATATTTAACAGGAAATATTGAGAGAGAAAAAAAAATGTATCAATATACAAGGATGGGGACAAGACATAAGGGTGTGAAGAAAATGTAAATCTAGAAACATAATTTTAGAGCATAAAGTCTAACAAAAGAGACGTGAAATACCTTTTATAACAAAATTTTATTTTGTTACTTTTTAGCTAAAATCTATCTAATTATCATCATGCTTTGCAAGTAATTTTGAACAGAACCTATCCTCTTTGAATTATACTTATTTGCTTACAGATGATTTACTCTTTCTGGAAAGTTCATTCCTTGTAGCCCCATCATCTAACCCAGCACCTGGTGTAGGGCTAAGGGCCCCACAGGGTCATAGGGTGTCCCTTATGTTGTGCTGAGGTGCAGGATCTGATAAATAAAGAGACAGGACACAGAAGTACAAGGAAAACGCAGCTGGGCTCCGGGGACCACGCCACCTATAAGCGGAGACAGGCGAGGCCTGGAATGTCCCAAAGCCTGTGTATTTATTGTGTATAGGTCAGGGGGCAGGGTAGTGAGTGAAGTCATCTTTAAGGATAGTGATAGGGTCGTGAGCAATAAAACAAGGGGTCCACACCCATTAGGTCACCTAGGCTAGGAGGTGGACAGTGCACACCAAAGGGTCCACCCATATTAGGTCATCGAGGCAAGCAGATGGGCTGTGTGCAGTAAGGAGTCCACCCCCATTAGGTCACGGAGGCATGGAGGTGGGCATGTGCAGTGAAAAGGGTGCAGTGTGCAATATGTCTATCTATGGGCATACTACTCCTAAGAAGATTTATAGGAGGATGCTTAAGTCACGCAGCAGTGACACAGCTGTCAGGGTCTACCACCACCTGCTGGCAGCTTCCAATGAGTTCTATAGGAAGATGTTTTTTGGGCAGCACAGTAACAAGAGCTGATAAAGTTCACAGTCACGAAGGTGTGGTTATCCGGAGGGATTTTTAATCTCTCGAATGCTCGAGGGATTGCCGGTCTGAGGGCAGCCTTCCATAGAACTGGAGCAAGGTCCTACAACTCCTTTATTAGGAGGAGTGGCTCTTGCCCCAAGCCTGCCATACAGTGGATATCTTTACGATACTGAACACTGCTGCCTGGGCCATGAATTCTTGTCCTGGTATAACTGTTTTCCCTTAAATCATGCCCTGCACTGTGTCTGCTCCAGACATTCCTCCAACTATAAGCTGCTTATTCCTTAATTCATGCTCTGTACCATGTCTACTCTAGGCATTCCTCCAATAATGAACTAAGATATAGTTTTATGTATATCTATCTATCTATCTATCTATATATATAGTTTTATGTATGTGTGTGTATATATATATATATATATATATATGGAAATAACTGAGTGGTGAGATATTCTTTAGGCACTCATTCTATGAACTAATATGTGATTATATAGAGAGGATTATATAAAGGGAAATCACTGAGTAGTAGCACTATAAACTGAGATATGCTTCAGGCACTAATTGTGCCGGGATTCTTCTTAACTCTCCTTCCTCGGTACCTATATGGGGGGTTACCCACACCTGCCATATAACATTCAATCAATACATTTTCTGCTAAATCAATTAATGGATGTAAACATCTAATAATTATTCTTTTTTGATCTAAAAAGTTGGCCTTTTAAAGTGTGTTTTTAAATATTTACTTTAAAACTAATAAAAATATAGTATTTAAAACTCAAGCATAAATTCCTGGATATAAGTAACAACTCTTTTAAAACGACAGCTGGGCCAGTGATTTAGTTTTAAACAATATTTCTTAAAAAAAAAAAAAGTCCTTTCTCTGCCAGAATTATCATTAGAACATTAGCAGTAATTAAAACCGTAAGTAGAAGTTCTAGATGACTGGGCAGCTGAGAAAGAGCGATTAAACATCGTAGACAGAAAGAAACTTACATTCTCTACATAACCAATTGTACAGCTATTAAAAGTGTCATTAGAAACCAAAGGGCTGGGAGAAGCAACAAAAACAACAAGAACCAAAAAAACGAAGACGAAGAAGGAGAAGCAGAAGAAAAAGAAGGGGGACAGAATATATAAGAAATAATAACAGCTAATAGCACATTTATGCATTTTAAATATTTCAGTTTTTATTTTTTAAATCCAAAATGTAGGCAATTAAACAAAAAGTATATCAAAGTCTTAAATGTATAACATTGTGAAATAAACTAAATAATTTTCTTACCTTGGTTTATTAAATTGCTGGAATGTCATAATTAGAATGAATATGACATGCATGGTTACTTTCCTTTTATTCCACTTGTAAATATGTAATAGTTCAAAAAAGAGAGAAAGAGTGAGCCACTTAGTGAAATATGAAATGCTTCTTAAATAAAAACAAATGAGAAACTTCTCTGGGATAAAAAAAAAAAATTGCGTAATTGTTTAAGAGAAATCACAAGAAAACAAACAATAGTTTATTTACATCTCTTTAACAAAAAATTCAAAATGAAGGAAACTAAAATAAAATTTAAATATTAGTAATTAAAATAGTACAGTGCTTGAAGTTCCACTTTAAAAAAAGACAGAACAGAATTTTCTGGGTCATTACTAAAGGGCTGACTCTTTCAGGAGCTAACCTCCTTCTTTATTTAGCAGATGTTTAAGTGTGTAAATAAAGATACTGTCCAAAGCTTTGTGGTGATGTAATGATGAGCCAGCGCCCATTAAAAACTTTACAACTTAGTGAAAAAGACAGAGGCATACGTGGTCAGCTGACTCCAGAACTTCCTCATTTCCAGGATATAGTAGGACATAATGTTATTTTATTGATAATTAAAAAATAAAATTAAAAAGCTCTGTAGAAAGTACTTACTTTTATCCTGGCCACTCAGTAAGTAGATAGCAGACTGAAATTCTTTCACTATATTCCACAACCACTCTAAAAGTGCTTATAAAAATAATGTGGGTGTGTATATCATGTATCCAGCTCAGATGTTCACCTGTACTCTGTTTATTTGCCGTTTAACAACATAAATGAGAAGACCTTAGTAACTCTCCACATTGGCCTAGAATATTCTACATTTGAATTCATTATGTAGAGTTTACTGAATATTCCATAGTGAGAGGGAGACTTTTCTACTTTATACCTATAGGAATCTTTTTATCAGATTTTATCAAAAGTCTCTTGCGTTCCATGACACCCCAAGAGATTTTCAACTGATCTTCAGGCTCTTCTTCCCTCTTCCTACAACATCCTTTCCCCCATTCTCCAGAACTACACAGTTTTGTCCCGTCTGTTACCTTCCTATCCCACTCAACTTGCTGCCCAGCAAACAAAGTGTCTGGCAATGAGCAAGAAACATCCTCACTAGAACACAGTACAATAAACACCTGCTGCTCTCAAGGCTTGTCCTTGGGTCTGTTTCCTTACTCCAAGCAGACCTCTAACCTATTACTTGAGGGTATATGCACTATCCTTCAGATAAGCCTAACAAATAATACATGCACCTGTCATTACATACTGATGATGCTGCTTCTCCCTGGCTAATTAAACATTTCATATTAAATTCCAGCAGGTTCTAATCCAATGATATAGCATATAGATTTTCTATCGTTTCTTTTTGATATAACGTGGGATTTAGTCAAGACAGTGACAAAATATTATTTCTTTCATTAATGATGTCAAGATATTTTTTATTTTAAAATATATTTTAACCTTAACTAATTTTATTACTATTTACGGGTTGATTAAAAGAGAGATAAATGCAACACTGAGTTAGTTCATGCTCGTTCTTTAATTTCCTGACCCTCTTTACAATTCTCGAAATTTCACCATTCCATTTATAGTAATAAGGAGGTTCTTCTTTTTGCTAGAGTTTGGTGGTTATTGGCAGCGAGGCAGTATAAAACTTGTGTAGTTCCACTTAGATAGATGTTATAAAAAATAGCGTATTTATTCTACTACATAACTTATTGGTTTACTACTGCATAAATATTTTAGGTTTATTACTTTCAGATATCTGTGTTAATCTATTTTATCTCTATTCAGATGCTGAACTACACATTTTATGATTGTTAAAAAGGAAAATAGCACACATGTAGTTAAGTACTCTGTACTCTTTCATAAAGGATCTATTAGATTTTGGCCAGTTTCTCCAAATCCGCTGTAAACATGATTTATTTAATTACCTAAATTGATTGAGCCCTTTCCCTTAGTAATAGATTATATCAAAATATATGCTATGCAATTTTTCTTCAGAAGCGTCATAGACTATTTAATAAATTCTTTGTATTCTATACTGTAAAGTTACTATCAGAAATATGGTCAAGGATTACTGACATCAACACGTTATGCTTAATAATGAATTATTTGGAAATGGCAAAATGCAAAATGTGCAAATTTAGGGTTTGATATTAAATAGTATGTTGATAACTGTTCAATTGAATTAACTCTCGGTACTCTGAAATACAGAATGAAAGAATTATCCCATCGTGCTAGTCTATATAAATACAGTAAACACAAAAAGTTGCCTATAAATCACATTTAAGATAAATAAAGAATCAATGTTCGGGAAATTAAGTAAATATTATTTTATCCCATTTTGTATCAGGGCATGATGGGCAAATCAGCATCATGGGATAAACCATGCAAAACACTTTCTGAAGGATGTTGTCTTGGTTCAGGCTACTATAACCAAGTGTCAGAAACTGAGCTACAAGCAACAGTGATTTATTTATTTCTTTTAAAGATTGGATGTTTAAAATCAGGGCACCAGAATAGTTGGGTTCTGCTGATGTTCTCTTCCAGGCTGTAGACCAGTTTTCTCATTATATCCTCACATTGCAGAAAGATGGTGAGATAACTCTGTGGGGTCTCTTTTATAAGGATGCTAATCCCATTCATGAGGGCTCCACTCCTGTAATCTAATCACCTAAAGGCCTCACTTCCTAATACCATCACATTCGTATGTTGGGATTTCAAAATATGACTTTTGGACAAAATGAAACATTCAGTTCACTGTAGAGGATGAAGTCAAAGATGGGTCAAAATAAACAAGCTAAGGGACCATATACCAGAGAATCATGATGCTAGCCAAAATGTCCTATAGCCCTAGGAAATGCCGAGGGAATCTAGGGTTTAACAGCGAAGATTTAGAGAATACTTGTGGCAGAGTCCTACGTGCCTACTATAAACTTTTTGTCTTTTTTGTTTATTTGTTTATTTATTTAGATATAGAGCCTCACTCCGTTGCCCAGGCTGGAGTGCAGTGGTGCCATCATAGCTCCCTGTATCCTGGAACACCTGCACTCAAGCAGTCCACCCACCTCAGCATCCCAAAGTGTTGGGTAACTTCCAGGCTCACTGTGTAGGTGTTCCTGGTTCATTTAAAGGGACAGAAAGAACAAACTGGTGGTGAGATAATACAGTCAGTTCTTAATAGCATTCCCTATCACACACTGGGGCCTTAGGGGGTGAAGGACTAGGGGAGGAATAGCAAGGGGTCAGGGGATTGGGGAGGGATAGCATTAGGAGAAATACCTAATGTAATAATGGGTCAATGGATGCAGCAAACAACCACCATGGCATGTATATACCTGTGTAATAAACCTGCATAATCTGCACATGTACCCCAGACCTTAAAGTATAATAAATTAAAAAAATAAAATAAAATAAATATTTGACGAAAACAAATAGCATTCCCACGAACGTAGATCTTAGCATTTAACACTATTTTTTATGAGAAATCTGTTGGTGTCATTGTTTTCTTTAGCTTTAAAATAGTTTAAATTTAATTGAATTTTTTTTTTTTACCACCATCAGCAGTGCAGATGAAAAAGAAAAACAGAAAAAAACACCTTTGTTTACTAACACTTGCATTGTTAGCCAGAGCAATACAAAACAAAACTCTAATTTTAATTCCCTTATTTTGGGTGCTTGTAGGTAATGAGTTACCAAGGGAATAGAATAATAAGCTGACTATTGACCCTACCATTAGCTTTCAGTCCTAATCATTTCACTTAGTTTTGTGTTAGCAGTGGAGACAAATCTGACAGCCATTGATGTGAAATAAACATGTTTTGGCTGTAAAATTGTAGTGTGGAGCCTCACATAATATCTCTGCCTTTAGCTATGAGATGGTCTAGTGTCTTTTGCAAAAAGTGAAATATTCAGATAAGTTGTGATAGCATATGCTTAACTGCTAATGAATAGGATCTCTGTGACTTGATATCACATTTGATGAAACATGTTAAAAGATAGATTGTTCATTAACCCCTGAGGAATTATAACTTTGTTTATCTGATTATATTACATTTAACACAATTTTCTTGTTATAAAATGCCATCTGAACATCCATTATCATTCAGACACAAGCACTTCACTGAGAAAAATAATGGGCTTAAATCAGTAAAAGTTGATGGCTTTCTAAAGTAAACTAACATTGTAGATTACTTTTGCAAAATATATAAAGCAGTTTCTTTCGAGCCTATAACAAGAAAAAAATGAGTAAAACTGAATTCAACCCACATATCTCATTCACATATTTTACTTGTATACTGCCCCGAGGAAGCCCAGATGGCTGAAATGCTGGCAGGTTTCTGCACCTGCAATGATAATAAACTACTCCTTTATTACCTGACATACGTGCATTGAATACAATTACACTTTACTCCATGCTATATGCACTGGCAGGTCAACAGTTTATATTGTATTTTTATAGGATTGGCAAATGCATCTTGCTGTACTTTGCTGAGTTCACCTCTAGCAATAGAATGTGAAAGGCCACTAAAGCACCTACATGCTGACACATTAATCATGTGCCAAAGCTTAGTGTGGAGTGGCTTATTGCTACTATGATACATAGAAAAACAAGTAACAAAACAGGCAATTTGATAGTTTAATAAACAAATGATGCTCCTGATATCACAAATGAGTGAGCTTAACTCAGCGTGAGCTACCATTTTTAATACCTTCAAACAAGAAAACAGATTTGAAGGACTCAGCCTCAAAAATTTTCGTTTTGTGACTTTTTAAAGTATAAAAACAGAGTATTCTCATTGTATACTATTTGAGAAGTATAGAAATGATGAAAAAGTAATAAACGTTATTCACAACCCATTACTCAGACACTAACCCTATTGTCGTTCAGTATTTCTTTCTGTATGTAAACATAATTGGAAATATATGTGCTTTTCTTTTCTTTCTTTTATAATTTTCCTTTCTTTTTTTTTTTTTTTGAGATGGTCTCACTCTGTCACCCAGGGTGGAACACAGTGGTCAATCTTGGCTCACTGAAACCTCTACCTCCCTGGTTCAAGCAATTCTCATCCCTCATCCACTTAAGTAGCTAGGACTACAGGTGTGTGCCACCACACTTGGCTAATTTATTTTATATGTTTAGTAGAGATGGGGTTTCATCATGTTGACCAGGCTGGTCTCGAACTGCCGACCTCAAGTGAACCACCCGCCTTGACTTCTCAAAGTGCTGGGATTACAGGCATGAGCCACTGTGCCCAGCCTATCTTGTGCTTCTCTAAGTGATGTTATCATTTTTCTATGTGATTAAATATTCCTGTAAATTCCTCTCACTAGACACTCACCCTCTACCCACAAACACTCACTTTGTTGACTCTTAGTCTTCCTTCTCCAAATCTAATTTCAGTCACTACTTTCTCAGGAGTGTTTTTCCTGACTCTCCTTGCTAGGGCAATACCTACCTTTATGCCCTCAGAATAATTTAAAACGTTTCCTTTGTTCTCCTTATGTCAGTCTTTCTGTTGTTCTCATTCACATAAATTTTTAAAAGAAATATCAGTAGAATTTTGGTTGGAATTTTGGCAAACTTACAAATTAACTAAAGAAATACTGTCATGTTTATATTATTTCTATATCATAAATGAATTTTTCATCCAGACTGTTTCCATTTTCATTTAATATGCTCATATTAAATTTTAAAACATAACCTATTCTTATTTTTGTTAATGTTTGAGTAGATCTTTTGCCAATTATATCTTTAGCTTATTTCAGCTGTTATACTGTGAGCCTGTGACATTTATATATCTAATGTATAGAAACATGAGTGAACACTATATAATTTTAAAAGGTTCATTACATATTCTTGTCTAGTGAGTGAAAAAATGAAGGCATAAAAACAACTCAAATGTTTTTACCTGAAAAACTAGATGACTGACTTATTAATGGAGATGTGGAAAACTAAAAGAGCTGGTTTGGAGAGAAAATGCTATCAAAAACTCTGCTTTGGACATGTTAATTATGAACTGCTTATTAGGTACTCAGTAGAGGTGTCCGATCGGTTAAATGTATGGGTCACATGTTGAGGAAAGAGCTTCAGGCTGGAGATATAAATATGGGCGTTGCCAGCGTATTGATGGTCTTGAATGCATAAGATAAGATGAAAGATTTTTTTTTTTTTTTTTTTTTTTTTTTGAGGCGGAGACTTACCAGGCTGGAGCCCAGTGGCGTGGTCTCCGCTAACTGCAACCTCCGCCTCCCGGGTTCAAGAGATTCTTCCACCTCAACCTCCCAAGTAGCTGGGACTACAGGGACATGCCAAACACCCGGCTAATATCTCTTGACCTCGTGATCCACCCGCCTCGGCCTCCCAAAGTGCTGGGATTCCAGGCGTGAGCCACCGTGCCCGGCCAATGAAAGCATTTTATATGCGGGCGATAGGCATGAGTAGGGAGCAGAGTGAATTTTGTCTAAGTCACATGCGGTCTTTCTAAGTGAAGATATTGAAGTAAGCAAGAGATGAGGAAGTTGAGAGGGAATGTAAGGGATTGCTATGGTTTGAAGGTCCCCTCCAAAATCTTGGGGCTATTCAATTGCCAAAGTCATTGCAGTGGGAGATGAGGCATGTAAGAGGTGATTAAGTCATGAGGGGTCTGCCCTCTTGAATGGATTAAAGCCCTTATTACAGGAGTGGATTAGTCTTTGCAGGGGTTTGGGTCTCTTTTTCTCTCTGTCTCACAAGCTTGCTGGTCCTTCTGCTTTTCTGCCATAGGATAATGCAGCACAAGGCTCTCAGCAGAAAGCAGCATTTTGATGTTAGACTTCTCCGTATCCAGTACCATAAGCCAAATAAATCTATTTTCTCTATAAATTACCCAGTCTGCGATATTCTGTTATAGTAGCAGAAAAATGATTGAAACAGAAAGTGATCTTGGTCACAAGTGTGCCACCAAGAACCCCTAAACAGCACTTGATAATACGTATTCGCTCAATAGATCATAAAATCTAAGCCAAATAAGATCAGAAAAGAGGACACAAGAGGCTTGAATAGCAATGAAAGTGTGGTAGCATCTAAGAATGAAATGTTCTGGTGGTTGCATGAGAGTCCCAGAGAGAGTGGACTGGAGAGATGGGAGTTGGTGGTCAGCAGGTAGAATGTGTGGAATATGGAAGGGTTGCATGCACTGGTTATGAAAAAGTGAAGAGCATGCCCACAGAGTGACTGAGAAAGAGCAGAGACTGGGATCTTAGGACGATAGTCCAGGAACTAGGAGAATGATCGGAATGATCATCTGCATGAAAAGTAAAACCACCAATTCCTTTTCCTTCCAAGTTTCATAAGAGTTGTATCATAATTGTTATTAATTTTATAAAATACTTTTATGCCTTCTTTAAGATAGTTATGGGCTTTCTTCCTTTATTTTGTTAGTATGTCAAACTGCATTGGTTACTTTTTCTGTAATTATAAATACCTTGCATTACTGAAATAAACGCAAATCAGTAAGAGTGAATTACACTAACGGATTCAGTTTGCCAAATATTTTGTTTAGTATTCTTTGCATTTATCTCCATGAGGAATTTGCCTGTAATTTCCTCTTCTTAAGTATTCCTTCAATTTTGGGTAAGTTACAGCAATTATTTATTGAAATGATACTACTACACCATTCGATTATGCTGGATTTTCTTTTTGCAATATGCACTGGAGGCTGTCAGCTCAGCCTCTAGTTGCTCAACTGTTATCATATTTGTAGTATATCTTTGACTTTCTGAATAATTTGCCACTAAATATTTCAACAATAGCAACAAATTTAATAATTCAAGTACAGTTTAAGTGACTGTGCTTTCTAACACTATTTAAAATTACTTCTTTACATATTAACCTTTTAAAAATTTCTTTGTTTTATAATTCCTTACTTTATGTTAATGGAATTTATTCCTTCATTTATTACTGGAAGCATCTTAAACACACTTTAGATTATTTGTGTCACTGATACACAATATTATTTCTTATACACTTTTCTTTGAATGCTCCTCAAAAGCCAGAATTTTTTTTGGTAATTTATTCCAGCCTTCCTCCTTTTTATTTCAACTCTCACTTCCCATCTCTGTATTCGCTCTTCCTGTTTTGTGGTTGAGCATTATCTTATCTCTATAGTAATTTAACTCCCTGGGAACCCAGCCCAGAACCACTTTTTAAATCAATACATTTTAGGCAGGGCGTTGTGATCCAGTTAGAGAGGAAGTTTGGCCGGTTCTTGATTATAAGGCTGTGTCGGTGTTCTCCCTGCAGTAGTCCTGCCAGCTGTTTGAAGCCATGGCCCAGGTGGTTTGAGTTTTTACTCTTACCTTCCTTCAAAGAGCTGGAGAGGCTCACTCCAGGCCCTGGCTTCAAGAACTTTCTATTCTGGCTTCTGTTTCTGTCTGGGAGCACTTAAGTCTCTTTTACTGCCTACGAACAAACTTCAGACCTGCAAATAAGCAGACCTGCAATTCTCATTTTATTTGGTTCTTCTCTGCTTATTTTATTTTAAAAATTAGTCCTCCAAATAAAACATGTATATGTTGCTTTTTTCTTCATTTTTTTATTATGTGTTTGCAAAGAAAGCATGGAGTAAAAATATGAACTCCTGCACTCCCTTATGAGGAGATCCTGGTACACCTGAATCAGTTTTTCTTGATGGAATGAGTGTTTATTGCTAAAATATGAAATGGGATACAGACAAATAACTTCTTAGTGCATTATATTGACATTTTCAGGAGCAACATTTTTGAAAATTTTGCATATGGAAAAAAGTTTATTTCGGCAAATGATAATATGAATATGAAATTTTCGAAAAGTTTTTAACCGTGTCTATGTTTCATGACCCTTAACTGTGATTTAAGCTGTGTTAAGTCATAGCGGGTAGTAAAGGTGTGAGATGGATGCAGATAAATACACAATACTACTTTTACGCAACTTAAGCTACAATAGATACGATATTATCACAGGAAATTGTAATAAATCATAGACACAGATAAATCTGAAATGAGAACTATATTTGAAAGAATTCCAAGAAATAAGGCGTTTCAGTGACAGTGGAAAGCGACATTTTCACGCCAAACTATGAGATAGATAGCCTTTCAAAATAAATAGAATTTTGGAACGGGCAGGCTTGTAGGTGGGATACCATGAACAGAGGCAGCTGTGATAAACTCCACTTGAGAGGCTGAGAAAGGAGAAATGCTTGAATCTGGAAGACAGAGGTTGCAACGAATCCAGATCGTGCCAGTGTACTCCAGTGTGGGAGACAGAGTGGGACACCATCTTAATAAATAAATAATAGAAGAGAAACTCCAAAGTGGACAAGTTTTGTTTGCCTGCCAGTAATTACTTACATTTTACTAAGAAAGGCAAAATAAGTGTAGGTGGCAAGAGACCAGCGTATATTTGTTTATGCTGAAATACTGATACCTTTTCTGGACCTACCCACCCTGTTACTGAGTCCATCTTTTCTTCTATTGGAGCTAATTATTTGACATTTAAAATCCTTATGCATGTTTTAGTCAGTCACTGGCCTAACTCCATATTCAAAGTTTCCAGAACAGCCCGCTTGATTCATTAGAGTCTTATTTAATTACATTCTATCCCTAGCTCTGATTTCTGAATTTTAGGCCACATTATCATTCATTTGTTTTCATGTTGTTTTGCAATTATCACCTACGTATTTTATATCTGTACGTTTAGTCTCCTTCAAATAAATTGCAAGCTCTTAAAAATCAGTACAGGCACTTACTACTTCTTTAAAACTTCCTCTATACATATTCAGTGTTTTGAAGGAATGTTTTAATTAATAATTTATGTATTTGAAAAAATATATATTATAAAAGAGAATTCATATTTTATGTGTTCTTTGTTTTGTTTTTTCCATTTGTCTCCATTATTCTCTTTCTATTTTCCCCACGACTGCACTACTCTCTCTACCTGAAGACATAAATATGTGCATATACATACATACATACACAAACAGATTACACATACACACACATGCACAAATGCGTTTTCATTCTATACAGATGCTACATGAAGAAGTAGTCATTTCTTACAAGTTCAAGTATGTACAATTTTTTAAAAGGATAGATTCTGAAAGAATACATAACAGCATGAATTTCACAAATTATGAAAAACGTGGTCATTTCTAAGAGTGATAATATATAACATTTAGTATGCTAATACTATAAATTCCCTTATTATTATTTTTAAGTAAAGACAACATCTTAGAAAGTTAGAGAGATAAAGCATCTTTAAAACCTTCAAGATAGTACTTTTATGTATGTGTAAAATGTAACAACTGTGTGTCTAAAACAGTGTCTATGTCTACATGCCGTCAATCACCTTCCTTCTTTTATTAGTTTCAGATAGAAGATAGACAACAAGACTGACAGTTTTGTGTCCTTTGCTGTTTTGTGTCACCATCCCAGACAACACCGTATTATGTCATCACTGAAGTCTGTCACATTTATTGTATGCTCCTATGTTTCTTAAAGACTGTTTTCTTTCTATTCCTTATAAATAAATATATAAAGAATATATTGATTATATATTTATTATGATTATATATTTTATTATGGAAATATTTCCCATAAATATTATATCTTCTACCACAGATGAGAGTATTTATGCTATTGCCAGTCTCCAGAGTAAATGTATTTTGTTTGAGAGAAATGTTTCTTAAATATCAAAAAAAGAATTTATTTTTCAAAATAAGGAGAAGCTGTAATGAATATCTGTATCTGTGTAATATATAAATTAATCATAGTGAATTGTATAGGTTTGGCATAAGAACTTAAGAAGTATTAGTGCTACAAGAAGAAATAATTGGAAAAATGTTTAATTGTGTTTATTTTATGGGTGATTTTCTTTAAATAAGTCTGTACATTTCTTCAGAAAATTGGTATCTGGTCTAGAATAGTGATACAAATAGTGAAATGACAAGTATAAGAAGACCTGCACATGATTAATATAATCACAACTGCTTTTTCCTTTTTCTTCTATTTTCTGGAACCTCATCTACTTCCACATTGTCTAACTTTCACGTTATAAAATGAGTTCTTACGCCATGTTTCTTGCTAAAACACAGTCTAAACAAGTGAATCAGCTCTATAGCTAGCAAATAGTCAATTTCAGTAGTCATATAATAAGCTACCAGCAATATAATTTGCAATTTTATATCTTCTCAGTGTAACATTTTAAAAATAGATATAATGTAACTTAGATAGATATAATGTAACTTATAAATTGCAATTTTATATCTTCTCAGTGTAATATTTTAAAAACAGATATAATGTAACAAAAATAGATATCATGTAACTTAGCTGATAAAAATTTAAAAATTCAGAAAAGCTCAAAGAAGTAAAAAAAAGTACCAAATTTAATCACCGCATTAGAAACATTTTCTATTTTGTTAAAGAATAGATACCCTATTGAACACTTTATTTTACATCAAACTGTTCTATTTTCAATTAAGATTATATAATTTTCTGATTGTAAATGTTTTCAGGCTTATAATATGAAGGCTTTTTAATATTCCATTAAAATTATAATGTTAGATATTAATTTATTTGTACTTTTTCATTATTATAAATCCCTGATGACAGTTTTTTAATACAAATTTTGGTTAAAACAGAAAAGACTTCCACTGCAATGATGAGAGCATTTCCATACTTACCTATAATTTACAGCTTATTATCTTGATTGCCTAATGAATTTATTGGGAAAAGTAAATAGGTAATATTTTTCTAAGATCTTGCATGTCTAACGATTTTTCTACTGCAATATCATGTGGAAGATAAATTGGTTGGCTATGAAATTTTATTCTCGAAGTTGTGATGAAATTACTCCTTTGTTATTGAGATTTAATAGCTATTCTAATGAAAACACAAGTGACTTTTAGCCATGTAAATTATGCTACTAATATGTCTTCAATACCTTCGTGGGGTATTTCAGTACCATGGTTGCCATTGTGTTATTTTTCTCAATAGTTTCTGTTTGTGTGCAATCTTTCCTTTCTCTTGTACGTAATACTTCATCTTCTGCTTTCCGAGATACTTCAAGTTGGTCAACTAAATCATTGTTTCCATTTTGCACCACTTTTGTATAGCTTTGACTGCTTTTAATTTGGGCTTGAATTCTTCTTTTACACCGTTACCTTCATCTCCATTTTTCTTGTTTTCTTTCTATTTTTTTTTTTTTCTGTTTAAGTCAATGCCTTTTATTTTTAGTTTCTCTCAAGACAAAGCTCTTACAAGAATCACAGATGAGGCCGGGTGGGCTCATGCCTGTGATCCCAGCACTGTGGGAGGCCGAGGCAGGCGGGCCACGAGGTCTGGAGATCGAGGCCATCCCGACCAACATGCGGAAACCCCGTTTCTACTAAAAATACAAAATTAGCTGGGCGTGGTGGCGCGCGCCAACAGTCCCAGCTGCTCCGGAGGCTGAGGCGGGAGGATCGCTGGAACCCGGGAGGCGGAGGTTGCAGTGAGCCGAGATTGCTCAGACAAGAAATCAGGCACAAATCACCTTTTCCGTTTTAATAACAAAATACGAATTCAATAATTTTAGAAAATCAGCTTTTAGTGACCCCCATCCCCGATGGCTGGAGAAAAGCTGCCAGAATTTTTCTTGTCTACCGCAGAATTTTCTAAATCAATAAGGATGCTGTCTATCTTGGCTGTATTACTTCCCACCGTGAGAAAAGAGACGGTATATGGAACAGACTTTTTTCAGAAAATTGGCAGTAACCGGCTTTGAAGGAAAGTTGGTTAAGTTGGACTTGCAGTTGGAACTTGGGAAGCGCTCTCCCTTCTTGCTCCCAGAGGAAGGAGACACAGAGGCACACTTCCCGGAAGTTCTCGCCTCAGTGGGTCCCTCTTGTCTTCAGCAGCCAGATCTCACTGCGCCGTCCGTAGGGATTCACGGGAGGATCATAGCCGGTGCGGAAGTCACATCCCCGGTAGGTGGCTCTGCCCCCCAGGGCAGCTCGCAGCCAGGCGGCGTGCGCTACGTAGTCTGCTTCCTTGGCCTAACGCCGACACTGCATGGAATAGACGGTGATGCCTTCCCTTTCCTCAGTCTTAACGCTTTTGTCACTGCGAGCCGGTGGGTCGCTTTGAAATTGTTCTGGAATCCGGAACCAAACTTTTAATTTCTTCTGCAGAGAGCCACCTTCACTGGGGAACACGGCAAAGGAGATAGGGATTGTCATCCCCATCCCAATTTCCTTGTCATTGGTGCCCGCCGCGTACTTTGCGGCCTTGGGCATTGCTTCCGGTAGAGGCGCATCCACAGGCTTAGCTGTCACTTCTACTGTAGCAAACTTGCCTCCTTCACAGGCGCTTTCTTCGTAGGAGGATTCTTCCTTGTCCCCCTTGCTTAGGACCTGCCAAGGCCACGCCTCTAGGCTTCGGAGCGGCGAGTTCTTGATGATGCCCCACATGCCCCACGTGTTGCAGGGGAGATGCTCCCGACGCACGCGAGCGCTTGAGGTGGCGGAGGGGCGACGGCGTACCACCGGCAGCCACCACGGGCTGCAGGGTGGCCGGGCGGCGAGGCCGCTTCATCTCCATTTCTAATTTGATCTTTTATTTTAATATGTCAGATTAATTTTTTCTATGTGTCTTTCTGCTTTTTTATTGGAGTTTTTATCTTCTTACAGCATAGTGAGGGTTTAAACATTTTTATAATATTTTTCTGGTTTCTGTAGCAAATTCTGTAGTAATTTTCTAAGGTGGATATTCCTTTTATGATAAATTGTATTTTTCATGCTAACCATTTTATTTTTTAATTAATTTATTTTTGTCTGTTATGGTAATGCTAGCCTTACTGGGCTCTACTAACACGACAGAAGCCCTGCTAACTTCTTATAACTGGGCAGTGAACTGAAATATGTCACTTTACTTCCTTTTTTTTTTAAGCTGAATCTGGTCGCATGACAGCCCTTCACTAAATAACTACTTAAATTTAAATATGGAATTAAACTTTTGTTTTTTTAGAAAAGTAGTCCACTTCCTTCCATTTATTCATTAGCAGGAAGGTATTTCTTCAGATCTGGTGTGTGATGACATGAGACATGCATATTACCCTCGATTTCCCTTTTGTTCTACAATTAAATGGTTCATAAACGTGTTCTTAGCCCACTCCCTAATGTCTAGGTTAATTAATCACAGGTAGTCCTGTAGATCTCATATGGGATTTCGATTTTTCTAATTTTTGTGAGACCTCAGATACTTCTGAGTTCTGTACCACCACCATGCTTGTAATTCATTGCTGTTAAAGTTCTTGTTTCCTTTATCTGCCTACATTTTACTTGTGAGTTCTGAACCTTCTTGAGTATAATCTACCACTGCCACTCCCAATGTGGATGGCAGGAGATTACTTTTATGCTGTTAATTTCTTACTATAACATAAGATCTCCTAGGCTCATTAGAAACAATTTTGATCACTTCAAAATGCAGCACTGACTTGGTATTTTCTGTGTGGTAAAATGCCTTACACATCTTGAATAGATGCATAGACAAAGAGTCGCTTAGCTCGCTTTTTTCGCTTGTGGTATTAACTGGTTATTTTTCATTGTTGTTGATTTGTTTTTTTAACTTTTATTTTAGGTTCAGGTTACATGTGCAGATTTATTACATGGGTATACTCATGTCACAGATATGTGTTGTACAGATAATTTTGTCACCAAGGTATTGAGCCTAGTACCCATTAGTTATTTTTCTTGGTCTTTCCTTCCTCCCATCCTTCATCCTGTAGCAGGCCCTAGTGTCTGTTCTCTTCTTTGTGTCTATGTGTTCTCATCATTTAGCTCCCATTAATAAGTGAGAAAATGCTGTATTTGGTTTTCTGTCCTGTCCTAGTTTGCTAAGGATGATACCCTTCACTCCATTTATGTTTCTGCAAAGGACATGATCTCATTCTTTTGTATGGTTGTGTAATATTCCATATGTATCACATTTTCTTTATCTGTTCTATGAATGCTGGACATTTAGGCTAATTCCATGTCTTTGCTATTGTGCATAGTGCTACAATGAACAAAATGTACATATGTGTCTTCATGGTAAAATGATTTCTATTCCTTTTGGTATATACCAATGGGATTGCTGGGTTGAGTGGTAGTTTGGTTTTTAGCTCTTTGAGGAGTCCTCACATTGCTTTGCACAATGGTTGAACTAATTTACACACTCCTTCTTATACCATAGACAAAAAAAAAAAAAAAAATCAACTCAAGATAGGTTGAAGACTTAAATGCAAACCCAAAATTATAAAAACCCTGGAAGACAACATAGGCAATAATACACTTGGCATAGGAACTGACAGAGATTTCATGAAGATGCCAAAACCAATCACAACAAATGCAAAAATTGACAAATGAAATCTAATTAAACTTAAGAGCTTCTGTACAGCAAAAGAAACTATCAACAGAATAGACAGACAATCTACATAATGGGAAAAAATACTTGGAAACTATGCATCTGACAAAGGTCTAATATTAAGCAACTATAGGGAACTTAAACAAATTTATATGAAAAAAATTCCATTAAAAAATGGGCAAAGAATATAAACAGACACTTTTCAAAAGAAGACATACACATGGCCAAAACATATATTAAAAAATGCTCAACATCACTAATCATTAGATAAATGCACGTCAAAACCACTAAATATTTTTAAGTATTGTTCTGTCATCAATCTTATATTTAATAAGATATATCAGTTTTTCCAGCTGATTGAATATGAGTGTTAGTAATTATTAAATAGGAAGTTACTTGAATGTAATATTTAAGAGATCTATAGGTTCTAGAGTGAGACTGCCTGAACACTCATCCGTGTTCAGATATGTATTATCGATATAACTTTGGGCAAGTTACTGAACCTCTCTGGTGTTTACGTTTCTCATCTTTAGAAGAAAAATAATGCTCGTATAAAGTCTTAATGAGCTATTATGAAGATAAAAGGTAGAAAATCTACATAAACACTTAGCAAATGTTTCATCAGATAGTGCATACTCCATAAATTAACATTACTCTATCATCGTCGTTGTCATCATTAAGTCACTTTTCCTCCATGTGGTGATTGTGCTCCTAATTTCCATCTTTGATGAGACATTGGGTTTATCTACTGCTCTTCTATTGAGCATGTGATTAGTAGGAATCCAGTTCTTTAAGAATTGTTTTAAAGGGCATTTTTGTTTTGTACAGTTGAAACTTCCCCAAAATATTTGCATGGTGTGGCTATTCTAAATATGCTGTGGAATATGCAAACAAAATACGGTTTATTAGCAAATTATTTTTAAATGCTGTATTTTTCTTATTCTCTCCTGCATTGGAAGACTATTTTATGCAATATTTCCTTTCATACTGTCCCCATTATCTCAATGAAAGCTCCCTAAGAGAGCCGGGGTCTTTTCCACAGTGTAAGCCAGTTGTTGGGCTACCTATGTATCCAAGGCCAAGTCAAGCTCAAAGCCTGTAAGGCTAGATCTCAAAGATTTGTATGACAGCGGTAGAGTCAGCAAGTACAGAAGACTTTGAAGCAGTACATATCACACTATGGATTTCCCTCTTGAAAATTAGTAAGAGCAGTGTGTGTTCAGAGCTTTCTCTCTGGGTTTCAGAAGTCACCTCCACAGTACATCTCATTTCAACCTAGCTACAAAGTAGGAATTCACAGTTACTGCTGAACCATTATATTTAATAAAACACAATGTATTCTTTTATTATAAATTTCACATGATGTGTCTAATTTGATGGGGTTTTTTTTCAGTCTTTTGGTAAGTTTTATAACATTTCTTATGTTAATAGCTAAAAAAAAAAGTCCTTATTATACTCATTTATAAAAGAGGTTTATCAGATTAACTTTTATCAGTCACCTTCATGTGCCCTAAGCATCACAACTTCAATAATTTTAATTTTACATTGGCTTTTTGTCCTACTCCATCTTTAACTGCCCTTCCCACTTACTTATTTACACCTTTATGTATATAATGTATACATACGGATGTGAATATTTACATAAATTATATATATTTATATATTATATATATAATTTAGATATATTCAATACTATATGTTGCAAGATAAATATGCTTAAATTTTCCAAAATTTTATATTCTAGTTGTGGCAATGTATTAAGATATGCTGCCTTTCCTTTTTACTCTTATTTTTTCTGCCTTTTGCTCAAACTTGTTATAAATTTGAATGTTGTGAATTTTTTTATAAATTAACTGTCTGAGTCTGTTGTATGTTGCTATAACAAAATACCACAGACTGAGTAATTTACAAACAATAGACATTCACTTGGCACCTGGTTCTGGAGGCTGAAGCGTAAGAACATGGTGCTGACACCTGGCAAGGGTCTTTGTGCTGTATCATAACAGAAGGTAGAAGGACACCTCCCAAAACTTCTTTGTTAAAGTCATTAAAATCTTCCATAAAGGAAAAGCCCTCATGACTGAATTACCCCTTAAAGGGCCAACCTCTTAATGCTGTTACAATGACAACTAAATCTCAATATGAGCTTTGAAGGGACCATACAAATCATAGCACTGACAAATCTTCTTCTAAATGTTAACATGTAACTTAATATAAATAGAGTTGTTAAAAACCAATTCAGATCACTCTGGTAAAGAAAAATAAATTATTTAAAGAAAGAAAATTCAACATCATAGAAAATGGTTTAAAAAGTAGGATGTCGGCCATGCATGGTGGTTTAAGCCTATAAGGCACAGGCAGATCACTTAAGGCCAGGAGTTCAAGACCAGCCTGGCCAACGTGGTGAAACCTCATCTCTACTAAAAATAGGAAAATTAGTCAGGCATGGTGGTGGGTGCCTGTAATTCCAGCTAGTGGGGAGGCTGAGGCAGGAGAATGGCTCGTACCAGGGAGGAGAGGTTGCAGTTAGCTGAGATCGTGACACTGCTCTCCAACCTGGGTGACAAAGTGAGACTCTAAAAAAAAATTAAATTAAAATTTAAAAGTAGGATGCCATTCTTCGAATTCTACATAGTAAATTATAATTTTTAAAAGTTTTATTACTTTTATCACTTTCTCATTGAATTTTTGATGTATGCAAGATTATATTTTAGAAACAATATTCATCATAATCAGTAATTTGATAATTTTCTAAAGATAATATTTTATTTGTGAAAAATTCTCCTACACCTCCTCCAGCCTCGAAGGGGAAAATTTAGTAAGAAGCAGAGAAACTGAGAGAAGGAAGCGGGATCAACTGGTGAAACTTTCAGTAGCAAACATATATTGGCAATTAAAAATAATAAAGTCATTTCATAGGAAATTATAGACATTATTAATAAAATTTATATTATTTTAATGTTTTTATGGTTGTGCCTATGTTTTGAAAATATAAAAATGAATAGTTTCTTAACTGTGCAGCATGTTAGATTTTCAGTTTAGGTACTCTAAGAAGTTGTTTATTTCACTAAATAATTATGTTGTTACCTTAATGAAAACAGTACTGTGAAAATTTTAATCCAAATTTCAGGCTGTAGAAGGTACAACTTTGATATTATTAGAATTATGCATAACGTAGTCTGGAGCTATTTTGCATTTCTGTGTTGTAAAGACCATCTGAAGGCTTTTATAGAATATGGGATCTTGTAAAATTACAAAACAGATTACAAATAAAAGGGCTGGCTTCTCTATCTAATGAAGGCAGATGTTTTTGATTCCCAATCTACCTTTGTGTATGTATTTCCATAATAGCATGACATGTAATCTTCTTGTCTCTTTGATATAAATGCTGTATGAGAGTTATACCACATCGCTACATAGGGTGGTTTAATAGTTAGATATAAAAATGAATTTCATATGTCTATGAGGAGACCAATATATTGTAGGTTGTTAAAAAGAATAAGGGCTTTCAAATATTGTTTGGTTCAAATACCACATCATTTTCTTGTTCTATGGATCCAGGCCACAGTAAGTGGTATCAAATTGGGAACTCTATCAAATATTAAAATATATTATCTCAAGAAAAACAAAAACTGAAAAAACCTAGGGAAATACTGCATTTTGAAGAAGGAAACAAAATATTCACAAACTTTTATTTGTAGGGGATGGAGAGAAAATATTTTGTGTTTATAAGGCTCTTGAAAATGTGTATCAGAATGTTGTAGTTATTTAATTTGGATGACTATCTGTTAATAATTGTTTCTCATAAAGCTACCATACTAAACATAGAAATACTAGGGTGTAAAAATTGAAATTCTACTACTGAAAAAATTTCTTCAAATAGTGACACAGTTTTCAGATTTATTGCTTAGGTTCTGTTTGCATTTCTATTCTAAAACTCCGTTTACTATGGTTTCAGTAAAAATTTAGTTTAGGCTGAAACTTGGTATACCAAATAGGAGCTCTAGAGCAATGGTTGTTTTTACCAATTTTCCAGAAGATTGATTTAGATTGTTTTATGTTGTATGACTGTAAAAGAATAAAACAGAAAAGGATTCACTTGCTGGATACTTTATTCTGTTTGTAACTCAAATCTTTATTTTCTTTTTTTCCTGGCAATTTGTACTATTACAAATGACACTAACTTATTTTAATATATTAAATAAGATTGTATGGAGCTACCAACAAATAAAATAACATTTGATAATAAGAATAAGAGTGGTGGCTGGGCGCAGTGGCTCACTCCTGTAATCCCAGCACTTTGGGAGGCCAAGGCAGGGGGATCACAAGGTCATGAGTTTAAGACCAGCCTGATCAATATGGTGAAACCCCGTCTGTAGTGAAAATACAAAAATTAGCTGGGCATGTTGGCAGGTGCCTGCAGTTGCAGCTACTAGGGAGGCTGAGGCAGGAGAATTCTTGAGCATGGGAGGTGGAGGTCACAGTGAGCAGAGATGGTGCCACTGCACTCCAGCCTGGGCAACAGAGAGAAACTCTGTCTCAGCAAAAAACAAAACAAAACAAAACAAACAAACAAAAAAGAGGAAGTAGTCTACTCTCAAGCAACAGACAGCAAAATAAAATTTAATATTGAATCAAAGGTCATATAGGTAGAGTTCTTAAGTACATCTTCCCATCAAGAGGACTTGGCTTATTGTACTGACACATCTAAACTTCCTAGGAATTAAGTGGGATACTTGGGTGGAGGCACTGAGATTAAAGAAAATGAAGGGTGACACCCTGTGGTTGCTGAAATCCTGTCACATCAGTGACATGGAATTTAGGTTAGGAAATGAAACTTACAGGTTGGGAATTAAATACATTTTAAGAACTATTAAATGTGTGCAGTGTTTGTCTTGGCTAAAGTCTTATGAGAGTAAAATTTTATGCTTTTAAGGCATTAATTATATTAACATTGAGAATTTAAGTAGCCAAGTAATAGTTGAAGTGATTTCTATCATCCTGATGTAGATTTTTACTTTAGTACTTGTCTATAAAATATAATGAATTATAATGATAAAAATCACAAAGTAAAAAATATTCGCTTAATGCAAGGAATTTTCTAAAATGTTGTTAATACAATTACAGAATAGTATAAGCTGAAGATTGATAATCCACGTATTCAATATAATCTAATAAATTACTAATGAGTATCTATACATACTATAACACGTGTAAGGCCTTGAAAAAAGTACAGAAATGTATATCATAATCCCAATTTGGGGAAGTTTTATGTCCAATGAGTGAACTAGAAAAAGTGTAAGAAATGTTGCATTTTAATGTTCTCTTAATCATGATTTAAGCATTCTAAAATGTGGCACGAATTATTACTCACAAGAAACCAATTTAAAGAAGATATTTTTTTAAAGTTTTCAGCAAGGAGTATGTGATCACCGTTATAAATATAACACAGAAATAAAACTATTAATGCAAGTATTCACAAATTCTTGCTAGCAAGTTCTTGAATAAATAATACTACATAAATTAAACAGTACTATTCTTATTAAGTTAATTTGGTTTAAAACTAATTAATATACAACTTACTAAATATGCTGATATCTTTTGTTAGAAATGGGTATAAAATGTGTCTAAAATCCTCCACTTAATTGTTTCAGGAATTTTATTTTATTCGGTATGAATCCAAAATACACATTTCTATGATTGATGAACCATTTGAAAAATCATTTTATCCAGAATTAAATCTATTTAATAGTTTTACTCATCAGTAATATAATAGAGTCTTATGCACAGCTAAGATGAACTCCTCCAGAATTTAGAGTTTTGAACTGTTAAATTACCTCACCTGTGGGTGGCAGGCAACTAATAGCTGTTAGGGCATGACCTCAAAGTGGTCTACTTAAGCCATTAGCTTATTTTTAATCTCTGTGATATGTGAATAATAGCCCCTTTTTCTTTTATTACACATGCTCATTTCTTTAATTCTTCAATTATTCATTCCTAGTTTAATGTTTTAAAATGTTTGAGATTTTAATTTATTAGTGAAAAGGACATTCAGGTAATGATTTACATTTTATGTCCTCAAAGAGAAATTTTTTTAAAAACGTTGAATTCCTTTCCACTGACAATTTTACAATTCACTATTTGGGATCACTATATATTTGGGACCTGCTACATAGAAAAGTTAAATGATATGAATGGTCTTTGATTAACTATGGCCTTTTGTGCTTTGGGAAACTGTAAGGTAAAATGAAAATATTTTCCAAGTTCACTCATTGAGTAGTTCAGATCATTTTTCAGTGAACTACCACTTAGTTAAAAAAATTGTGTAGCATGATGTTTCTAGGTCTTTTATACTCAACAGTGTCTAAATGGGACTTTTTTTTCTTTTTTTTTTTTTTTTTTTTTTTTTTTTTTTTTGGGTTTTTTTTTTTTTTTTTGGCTTCTCTCCCATGGGGGATCCTGTGGAGAGATATTGAAGAGGACTTCCTAGTTCAGTTCTTTTTCTCTCTGTTCTTATCATACATAGAGTTTAGCTCGACGTTTCAATTCAGTAGCTACTCACTGAATGCCTACTGTGCAGATAGCTATAACTCAGGGTGCTGAAATAGTGAGACAAGGTTCCTGCTCACAGGGAACCCACTGAGTTATAGTGCATTCCTCTTTGGACTATTAAAGGTTTTTCCTTATTCTTTTGTATTTGAAATGCTGTTTTAAAGTGAACTGTAGATGATATCATAAGTATTTATGAACTTGAAAAGATTAACAGTGTGGATGTAGGATTTGCTTAAAATATTCTGTTCATGGAAAATCTTATTAGGCAGCTCTATTGTTTAGAATATAAGCTATTAAGAAAATGTACACAATAAATAATCCATGTAGTAATGCTGGCAGTTTCTTGATCCTTAAGACTGTGTTGTCCGTTTTTAAATATATATTCATATATATCAGTTCTAAAATTCTAAATGACATTTTTATACTTTCACTGTGATGTAGCATAGTATCTTCACCTCACAGAGGATTGAGACATATTTAAGTAACTTGCTTAAGTTAATCTGATTAACCTATAATGAAGCTTACATAAAACTTCATGTGATATGCTTTTCAGAGCCTAGTTTTTAGTTAGTCAAGGCTGGTAATAATCATAGAAATAACTCCAAGTATTATAAGTTTTGGTAAGTTGAATTGATTGAAACATTTCATATACTAAAATATCAGGTTTATCATCAGGATTCCAAACCCCAAATAATTTTAAAATGTCATTGTGTATGTATTTTAAGACAATTTATGTGCTACATGATATCATTCAGTTCTCATCATAATCCAAAGATAGAAGGAATCAGAAATTATTATCACCAGAAACCTGACCTCATATAAGTGTTTGGAGCTAAGTCTTTTGACTTCAAATCAGTATCTTTAACTTTATTCCATGAAAATAGTTTAAATATTAAAGTCTTATATTCGTATGCATTGAGCAATTCAGTTTGACCTTAGCGATGTTGTATGGTTCCAACAAACAGTCTGGCTAAAATAGAGTTAAATTCCTTTGTCAGGATTCACTAAAAAATGTAAGCTCTGTCTTTGTCCATGGAACCCATGTTAGAAGAAATGAAATTAAACACAGGAGGTGGGTAACATGTTCTATCCATACAGTATCATGGCAGGAATTTGAGATTTTTTTCCTTTTGGTAACCTCCTTAGAAATGTGTGAACAAAATACATGAGTACATATAATATACATATATATTTTATACATATGTATACATGGAAAAAATTATAAAATTATATTTAAATGTATATATTTATATAAGAGAAATAATTCTATGAATAAATCATTGTTTTGAAAAGGGTTCCTATTGTGGGAATAGCAAATTTGTGCCCCACTGTTTTCCTCTGGCAGCTAAACAAGGCACATATATCATGGCATGTAGGAGACAGAGTGTGAAATAGACTTTTTAAAAAATGTGCTATGTCCATATACAGCCACAAGCATAGACCCGCTTTGTTTTTCTCTTTCAATATAAATCAATTTTTAAAATATTTGCATGTGTAAATCTTGCTAAGCAATTAGATTTCACAAAGAATGACAGCAAAGGAGATACAATCATTTAGGTATTTATTATTTGAGTGTGTGAGAGGATGTTTTTTAAAGATATTTAGAATCATAAACATTTAGAATTTTCCCAAAGGTTATATATTTTATAATTATCTGCTCCTCTCACAAAGCATATAGGAAAGGTGCAGGTAATTTAAAAATATATGGCATTTGGGATCACGCTCTTGTGTAGTAAATCTGTACATTGAATTTTAAGCTTTGATATCCTAAGTGTTCCCCCTACTCCATCAAATGTGCATTAAATTTTTTTAATCATAGTTTTTTTTTAATTTATATGCAGTTCTAAGAAATAATACAGAGAGCTCTCGTCTACCCTTCACCCAAGAAATAGCTTGTAAATCTACAAAACATCATCACAATGAGGAAATTGACACTGACAGTTTAATAGTATTATTTGGCTTTCATCGGTTTTATATGTATTCATTTTTGTGTGCATGTGTGTAAGTATGTGTGTGCATGTGTTTAGTTCTAGACAATGTTATTACATGTATAGATTAATACACCCATCACTACAATCAAGAGACAAAACAGCTCCCGAAACACAAGGATCCCTTCTTCCTCTTAGAGCCACACCCATGTCCCTCTACTCTCTATCTCTATAAATGTGTTATCTCAAACATCTTTTGAATGTTTAATCTGTTACAAATGTTATACGTCTCAAAACATCTTATATGGGTTCTATCTTTATATAGAGAGTTTTTGAGTGTATTCTTTATGTGCTTTTCATAGTGGTTGCTCTGGGTATTGCAATAAACAGACAATTTACACAGTCTACCAGTAGCAATATTTTGCTACTTCAAGTATGGAAACCTTACTTCCACTAGGTTTCTTTGGTGTATCCAACTTTTTCTTGTCTTGAATATTCCTTCTGTATATGGTGGACATTATCAAAGTCATACGTTTGTTTTAATAATCATATATTTGAAAAAAATCTCAGGGGGAGAAGGGAAGTCTATTGTATTTTCTCATATTTCGTTATTTTTTCATTCTTCTTAATGCTTCAAGATTTCCTCTTATTAATAATTCTTTTAAGTTTGAGAAATTTTAATTTGTCTTTAAGATAGTCCTGCTAGAGGCAAATGTTCTGTTTTTTTTTTTTTTTTCTTCTAAGAATATATTTATTTCCCCTTGACTCCTAAAGGATAGTTTTACTGGTTAAGAATTCATAGTCGACAGTTCTTTTCTTTCAGCAGTTGAAAAATGCACCACTTCCTCTGGCCTCCCTGATTTTGAAATGGAAAATGTATTGTCATTTGTATTCTCTTATAATTAATAAGCCATTCTCTTGGACTCCTTTCAATAAATTTATTTGTTTAGTTTCGTCTAGTTTTCACAGTAGAGTTCACTCTTCTATGAGAAGTGCCCCCACTGATCTGACAGAAGGTGGAGCTCAGGCAGTGATGCTAGTTTTTAGCAATTTCCTTTTGATGTATCTTGACATAGATTTCTTTGGGTTTTTCCTACTTGGCTTTCATTCAGCTTTTTGACTGATTCTGTATCTTCTCGACTTTAGCCAAATTTGGAATGTTTTCAACCGTTATTTCTTTGAATACTCTTTTACTCCCATTCTTTTTCTTCTCTCCTTCTGGGAATCTAATGATACCACTGTTAGATATTTTGCTATTGTCTCACAGGTCCTTGAGGCTCTGTTCTTTTCTATCTTTTCTTTTTATCCTTTTATTTTCTCTTGGCTATTCAGATTAGGTGAATTATATTTATCTGTCTTTGATTTTATCCTCTATCATTTTTACTGTACTATTGAGCCAATCCAATTGGCTTTTATATTGGTTATTGTATTTTTATTTCTATAATGTCCATTTTTAATACATTTTTTTTGCTAAGGTTTTCTGTTTTCATTTGTGTCAAGATAATTAGTAATTGCTTATTAAAGTATTTTTATAATGGCTGCTTTAAAATTTTTGTCAAAAATTTTAGTGTTTGATTTATCTCAGTATAGATATTTGTTGGATATTTTTCCTCATTCAGTTATGATTTTCCTGGTATTTGGTATGACTAGTAAGGTTTTTATTATTATTATTATATACTGGATATTTTGGTTATTATGTTAAGAGACTCTGGATGCTAATTAAATTTATTCTAAGAAGAATTGCCCTGCTTAGGTATAACATGCTAGTCCTAGCTTTCAATTATGGGCTGTGGTTCTAATGAGAATTTAATTTTTAGGGACTTTGTGGTGCTATTTGGATAGGTTGATTTGTCTAGTTCAACTGAGGCCACACTGCTCTCTTCTGGTCCACCTAAGAGGGCAGAGGAGATTCCCCAGGCCAGGCTATAGGGTCTAGGTGAGGTAAAATGTGCTCTAGCTCAGCAGTCCTCAACCTTTTTGGCACCAGGAACCGGTTTTGTGGAAGACAATTTTTCCATGGATGCTGGGTGGTGTATGTGCGATATGGTTATGGATAAAAGTATTTGACCTCAAATCACCAGGTATTAGTTACATTCTCATAAGGAGCATGCAACCTAGATGCCTCGTGTGCAGAGTTCACAATAGATTTCTCTCTCCTATGAGAAATGCCCCTGCTGATCTGACAGGAGGCAGAGCTCAGGCAGTAATACTGGATGGCTCATGCCTCATCTCCTACTGTGTGACCAGTTTCTAACAGGCTGTAAACTGATACTGGTCCAAGGCCAAGGGGTTGGGGACTCCTGCTCTAGCTTAAGAAAAGAGGATCACTTCCAGGGCTCTGTACTTGGTATAGAGACATCCCCCCCCCTCGTATACCCTCACTGCCTCACCCCTTACACACACTACCAGAGCTGTTTATCTGCTCATTACCTCTAGATGGAGAGGGGAAGTCTCAGGCACCCTGGAAGTTTGCTGTTAGTAAGGCTCCTACATCATTCCCCTTGCAGTAACCCAGTCTCTCCTGGTATCTTTCAATGGACTCTCATTTGATCAGCAGTAAAAATTAGTCTGCCTAGACTACCTTCTGTTTCTAGATTGTGATTGGGAGAAGCTGGGTCTGAACCATCTTTTACTGTTGTTTGGGAAGCTACTGGGGTTTTCCTTGGGTGCTGGTGTCTTTAACCAGTCCTACTCACTGTTTCTGCCTTTTAGAGTACTACTCCTTTAGCTGCTGCTTGCTTAATTCTAGACTTCACAGCTCTACTTAGTGAAGCACATAATGATAAGCTTTTTAATGCTTTTTTTTTCCCAAATGAGGCAAGTGGAACATAATTCAGCAAGATGCTAAAATATCTTCTGTGAAAATGAGTGTCTTGTGACAGAAAAGGTGATTCAGACGAAAGACTATATTAGCATACAGTACATCAGAGGCACAAACCAATCAGAGCAAATGTAAAAGTCACATAGTTTACAGGTGCCTCTCTGCTCAATATCAGCTCAAGTTTAAATAGTTCAACTGCCTCTACTGCGGAGAGTTTTTAATATGCCAGTATTTTTGTTGTTGTCTTGGAAGGCCTGCAGCAGTCACAGTTTACCAAATTTATCTGCCCATAGAAGTGAACCCATTTTGTTGATAGCTTTTCTTGGCACTGCAATTCCGTGAAAGATTTGCAGACGAAAGCTAGGTTTATCAACATCATTATCTACCTAATCTCAAGTATTGTATTAGATGTAATCATTTAATTAAAAAGTTATTTCCGAAAACATTAAGGAACACCTAATTCTACTTTGAAATTTTTAAAAATCTGATAAAATATTTCAATATTTAAACCTCCTTTTAAACTGTTCCAATAAATAAGATTTCAATGTATGACCAAAGAAAACACTTATTTTATTGTGTATTTTAGAAAATACATAGTCGAAAAATGCTGTTTCTGATGTTGTTATTTACATTTTCAATATTTTCTCTTTCCAGCTTTAAGGGACAATAGGATCGAGCTGGTTCGCGCTTCCTGGCATGAATTGAGTATTAGTGTCAGTGATGTGTCTCTCTCTGATGAAGGACAGTACACCTGTTCTTTATTTACAATGCCTGTCAAAACTTCCAAGGCCTATCTCACTGTTCTGGGTAAGTGCAAGGGACTAACACCATGTAATCACAAAACCAAACTGATCTATATTTCTACAGCAATGTAATTCAATACAAAAATATATTTTGAAGATCGTATGAATAGATATGGTTTAATCCTCTCTCTGCTACATTTTAACAAAGGCATGTTAAAATCATTTAGTCACTTTCTGCATTTTATAAAGGGACAAAGATAGATTCAAAGATGTATATGACAGAAGAACACAGCTATTTTTTTCTTAGCAATAGACACTGGTTTTCTTGACTTCAGGTAAATTTTTTGTATCAAATCACCTGTATGGTGTATATATTCTGATCCTTTTACAAAATGACCCAATAATGAGCATAATGAGTTCAACTTGTGTTCTATACTGTGCTCCTTTATTTGATCATGCAAGTCACCTGATAAGGCCTTTCTTGCAAACTTGTGGCTCTCAAATATGACCTGCTTGTGTATTTAGTATATTTAAATGACCCTGACATTTCCATGTGTCTTCTCTCCTTTTAAATTTATATTTTCTAGATTCCTAAATGAAGTACATAATGCTGCTTGAGCTTCCAGCTTGCAGTTTTTTTGTGCTTTTATTCTCTAAATATTGAGCCATTTTCCCAAAGGTGAAAGTGACACAAAGAAGCAATACATTTATACAGGTTCTAAGGAAATAAGGTTGTAGCTCCGAGCTGTGATTCCACAGACGTCAGTGCCTCAATCAGCTGAAATTGCTGCAGTTCATTGCAACACACCTGTGTACCCAACAAGTTAGAGGAATTTAAAGATTGATTTTTCCCCCCAAGCTTGCTTTCCTCTTTAGATAGATAAAGGCACAGTGTTGCATTTAAAAGGACTAACACATGCTGTTCTTTTGGGTGGGAATATTAAAGTTAATCCAGATAGTGTATTGGTTTTGTGCATAGGATATAAAACATATTTCTTTGCAAGTCACTCTGAGACAATTTTATAAAAAACCTCACAAGTTTGCTATTAAATACAAAATATACCCAGTAAAATGGCGTATTTCAGGGTAACAACTCCCTAAGGATAATTTATTGTTCTGTGGAGAGCCGATTTGAAACTCAAAGAATAGATGACTGCTGAATTCAGTTTATTAAATGGTGATGTGGCATAGATTTTTTTAAAAGAAAGCAGGTAATATGAAGGTGAAGACAAAATATGTTAAGAGTAGTATACTAATTTTTCATTTATCTTTGTTGTTCTTCTTGTTTAATTTGTATTTCTCATACTGCTTTCCAACATTCTTACAATTTATTCTTCTAAGTGGAATTAAATAGTACAATAAGAAGATTCTAGTCTGCCTTTATTATTGAATATTTAAGAAAAAATTTAATAAACATAGACAAGACAGCTGAATATTATTGCCTAGGAAATGTATAATATTCTAAACTCATCTGTGTACTATCTTCATATACAGTTATCTGCTTATTCATTGGATGATTAATGCTAGCAAAAGTAATAATGGTTAGCATTATTATACTATATAATTATACTATATTATACATATCATACTTCACAAAACCACAATTGCATTTCTTATATAAACTATATCAAAAGACATTTTCTTTTTTTTTTTTTCCTTTTTTAAATTTATTATTATTATTTTTTCTTTCTTTCCTTTTTTTTTTTTTTTTTTTTTTAAGGTGGGGTTTCACCATATTGGTCAGGCTGGTCTCGAACTCCTGACCTCAGGTGATCCGCCCACCTCAGCCTCCCAAACTGCTGGGATTACAAGCATGAGCCAGACATTTTCTACTTTAGAAGAATTAGAAAAGTCAGTGTACATACAATTATTGATGAATCTATTATAGTAAAATTTATATTCTTGAAAAAATTACACAGAGGATAATATTCTTTTTAAGCTTTAAGAACTTTGAAATTAGGAAAGAAAGAAGCTAAAGTTAAATCATAATTTGGTAAGGAATAAAGAAATAGGTTTTGTGAGCTTTTTTCTTCAATGAAATTTGCCTTTTAAAATCTCTACATTATTAAATCGTATAATATATTGAATGGTTGTTTTCAAGGTAAAATTTTATAATTTAGGCCAGGAATGGTGACTTTGGCAGGCCAAGGCGGATGAATCACTTGAGGTGAGGAGATTGAGATCAGCCTGGCCAACATGATGAAACCTTGTCTCCACTAAAAAATATAAAAGTTAAGCCAGGCACTGTGGCTCATGCCTGTAATCCCAGCACTTTGGGAGGCTGAGGCTGGCAGATCACTAGGTCAGGAGTTCAAGATCTGCTTGGTCAACATGGGGAAACCCCTTCTCTACTAAACATTCAAAAATTAGCTGGGTGTGGTAACATGATCCTGTAATCCCAGCTATTCAGGAGGCTGAGGAGAAGAATTGTTTGAACCCGGGAGGCAGAGGTTGCAGTGAGCCAACATTGTGCCACTGCACTATAGCCTAGGGACAAAGCAACACTCCCTCTCAAAAAAAAAAAAAAAAAATAGTAGGGCGTGGTAGCACATGCATGAAATCCCAGCTACTTGGGATGCTGAGGCAGGAAAATCACTTGAATTCAGGAGGCAAAAGTTGCAGTGAGCAAAGATCGAGCCACTGCCCTCCAGCCTGGGGGACAGTGAGACTGTCTCAAAAAAAAAAAAAAAAAACTAATTAAAAAAACCGCTTTGAACTATATGCATCTTACATACTTTCTTGATACTATATACGTATATATCTGTACACTTATACATGTGTATGCATGTGAATATACATTTACATATGTGCATATAGACATACCTATGTATGTATATACACACATACATATGAAGCATTTATTTTATTACATAGTAGTTTGTTAATCTTGATTGAACTCTTGTAAGTTAACCATTCAGTTCAGTTTCATGTGTGAAAGTAATAGACGCAATAACAAATCAGCCCTGAAGATTGATGCTCATGTTATGATTTGCTTAAATTTCAGGTGTTCCTGAAAAGCCTCAAATTAGTGGATTTTCATCACCAGTTATGGAGGGTGACTTGATGCAGCTGACTTGCAAAACATCTGGTAGTAAACCTGCAGCTGATATAAGATGGTTCAAAAATGACAAAGAGATTAAAGGTAAAGAATAGAAAAATGAAAATCAAAATTAATGTACTGAAACCAGCAGAACATGTTAGGAAAAGGCATTTTACGTTATTTTTCAAACCACAGTATCTCTTTCAGGTTATGCATCATTTGAACCCATTCTTAAGTAAGGTAATTTTACAAGGTATATTAATATATAAGTATAATCTCTGTGTCCCTCATTTTCCTCTTCTGTAAAATAGATTTAAAAACAAAAGCCTTATGGAAAAGTTGGGGGAATAATTAATTTAATACGTGAAGAAACATATATAGATTCATGCTTCACAGCAATAAGCAATTAGTACATATTAGATATTTCAGAACACATAAAATATTTAGGCTAAAGACAGAGAAACTGTATGAATTATTTCTCAACTTGGTTTCTGGAATTACAGAGTTCTGAGAATAAAACTGGTTAAGCATCAGTAAATTCTTACCAAAGGCAAAACGTGTACTTGTCTCAGTAAAAATGCGTAATTTAAATTCTCTAATTTAAGAATTTAGTTAAATTAGAGAATTTAAATTTGAACTCTCTCTCTCTCTCTGACACACACACACACACACACACACACACAATTTGAACTTTCACCAAAATTTGAACTCTCTCTGACACACACAGGTGCACACACACATAGATACACTCAAACATACATTATTTAGGAGAGGAATAAGTTTATAAGGGAGATGGCTTAGTATTCAAGTATAAGAATTGTTTATGATGATTACTAAAATGTATTTCCCCATTGTACCATGTATTATTTTCTACATTAACTTCTATGAGACAGGTTTATGCAAACCATTCTGCTTATTTTAAAATTTTTATTTAATATTTATTTATTTTTAAGAGATAGGGTCTTGCTCTGTCACCCAGGCTGGACTGCAGTGGTAGTACCCTCACACTAGGCTCCAGTGATTTCCCCACCTCAGCCTTCTGAGTAGTTGGGACTACAGGCGTGAGCAACCATGCTTGGCTAACTTGTTTTATTTTTTGTAGAGATCATGCTATGTTGCCCAGGCTCGTCTTGAACTCCTGGGCTGAAGTGACCCTCTTGCCTCAGCCTCCCAAAGTGCTAGGATTGCAGGTGTTAGCCAACATGCTCAGATATTCTGATTATTTTTACCTATAATTGTGATACGTTATATCACACTAATTAATAATTCTTCATAATGGGCATACAGGCTTAGCAGATAAGATTGCCCATATTACTGAGACTTTATGGCTACAGTCCATACAATTCTTTTTTATCCATTTCCTATTTTAGTTACTCTCTTTCTCTGCATATATTTTCCCAAAAAGTCCTTATCCATAATTTTACCCTAATCACTACCCTTGCCTTAGTATTTCTAATAAATATACATTATTGGATTACATTTTGAGAAATGCAAGTCCCAAGACACAAGTTAAACATCTTATTATGCTAAATTAAATTTCAGGTTACTATGTAACCTGATTCTTGAATCTGTCAAGGCTCAGTAATATTCATTCTAATTCTGCCTCTAGGATATGTTAGTCTAGGCGTTTCTGGACTTGGTTAGATCTCTCTTTAATGGATGTTCCACACTGCTTCCAGAGTTATCTTATTAAACAAGAATCTGATCCAGGCACTTTTCTACTTAGGCATTTCTAATGGAAAGCCCTAAACTTTAGAATAAGTTTAAAATCTGCTTTCTGTAGCCTGTAAGAATTCTCCAGGCAGCGAACTCTTACATATCACATCTTCCCTTTTGTGCGAAGGGCTTGGCTTACACTATAATGCACTTCTTATATACTCTCCTTCAATGAATTGCTTTATTACCTATATGTTTTTTCTTCCTAAATTCTGACACAATTAGTTAATTAGTTGCTTAGTCAGTTCTCACTTTTTTAGTATTTCATTTATGTTCCAAGGATTTGCCTCTCTTGTATCCTCAGGGAGTTCATATACTTTAACATATTAAGTACTTCATTAATATTAGTGTACTGTTTTTTCACATTGTAGCTGCATGACAAACCCATGATATACTCAGACATTTATGAAGGAAGTGAATTTTTGACAACATTGGCCTCTATTTTAAGTGCAAAACAAATTTAATCATATATTGGGCAGGAGGGGAAAGAATTTTGTTCATATGAAGAAACATGAAAAGTTTGATCTTGTTAACAACATATTTTTAAATCATCTGAATCAAGATCAGAACAACAATTGAGACAGAATCAGGTACAGAATCAGAATATGGTTCTGTGCTGTATTGAGAACTTGTGAAGCTCACATTTTTTCTATGTTTTTTAATGCACTGCCATTTACAGAGCATTTATCTCTACACTTGCTTCTATCATCTGTTTATCTCTCTATCAATCTATCTATCCAATCTTATAATTCTTTAGCATGTTTATATCCTTTGTCTCCCTAACCAGATGGTGAGCTTGGAGTGTCATATATTTTATTTTTGTAAGTGTATATGTAAATACAGTTAGGTAATGACAACTGCACAGAGTGAATATTCATTACAGTTGATGTTTCTGGATATGGTAAGCAAAATTTCATTCCTCAGTCCTGTAGCAAACCCTTCTCATTGAAAGAAGTAATCCACCTTTTCTTGCACTATTTTTCTTTTCAGGGATAACAATTTGACTTCCTATTACCATCTAACTGTTTTTACTATAATATCACTTGACACATTTTAAAAAGACACTCCCTAGTGTAAAATAAAGCAAATGGAAAAGACAGGCTAATCAAATCCAATTAAATTAAATTCAATAAAAAATTTTTAAAATGCCTCTCAATTTCGTAGTACTCTGTGGTGCATTGGTGGAGATGCAAATGAAGAAACCAAGAACCTTGACCTGCAGCTGTTTAAGATGTCTTTGGGGTATTCAAAAATGTTATAGAGAATATTTTCCTGAAAGTAGAAACGTTTGTACAAACCTTTGTCTTTTCTCTATCACTACCTACCATATTAATTTTATATCTAAGTTTCTGGATAAAAGTCACTTGAAAGTGCTAGTCTATCTCATTCTCTTGGTCAGAATATATCCATACTTGATTATAGAACAGTTTTTCTGAAGCTGTAGCTGGCATCATCAAGTACAGGGCTTGCTGAATCTCAGATTATTGAGCCTTGATCCAAGATTTTCTGGTGGAGGAGGCCCATGGGCGAGCCTGAAAATGTGCATGTTTATCATTGTGCTAAATGTATGAGTGATATTGATGTTCCCGTTTCAGGATCACGTTGGTATAAAGAATATAAAATGAGGAGTATCAGTATACTATATAGAAGTCCTGCCTCTGTCTCTAAGCTTTAGTTTTCTCGTTTGCTGAATAAGGATATTGATGCTTGCCTCAAAGTGCTTTTGCAAGATGTCTGTATAAAACAATATGTATGAAGTGTTTTCAGAGTACAAGGAATAACTGAATACATTTTAGGTATTATCATTTTAATTCTTATTTTCAGGAAATCATGATGAGTTGTACCAGTTCCTGAATTAGTCCTAGAAATACAAACAAATAAAACAAAAATATTCCTCCCAGGCTTTCGCAGTTGAGGAAGAGATATAAAAATATAAGATGTTACAGGCACAGATATTTGAACTGGCTACATTTTGTACAGAAGAAGCAGATATCAGCTCTACCTTGTGGGAGAGGTTAAGGCTCAACCATTCATTGATGGATGCAGGCACTCAGTAAATATCTGTTTATTGAGTAAGTGTGTCTTAGTATAAACTGAAAAGTGACTGAGGCAAGTCTCAATCGATTTAGAGGTTTATTTTGCCAAGGTTGAGGATGCGCCCAAGAAAATAACACAAATCACAGAAGTATCTGTGCTCTGTGCCTTTTCCAAAAGGGTTTTGAGGACTTCAATATGTAAAGGGGAAAGAGCAAGCAGGAAGGGAATACAGAAGAGAAGGGAAAAAGGGGACTGGTGAAAGTGTAGGAAATAAAGCAAGTGGTTACATTCTTGTGAGACTTTGATTAGCTCCCAGCTCATCTACATTGTATATGAGAGGCAGGAGGGGAAAAGTAAATTATGCACTTGTCTCTCCCTCAGTTAATCTACATTTTACATAAGATAATCATATAAATAGATTAAGTGGAGGAAGAAGTCAATAATGCATTTGTCTCGGGTAGGCGGAAGGATTATTTCTAGTTTTTTTCTTGTCTCATACCTGTGAAGAAAAGCTGATAATGTGCATTATCATGGTTAGATTTCACAGAACTCTGGTTAGGACTAGTTTATAGGGAAGGCATGTATTCTTAAAGATTATGGGACCCAAAAGGAATTTCGTTGTGAGCAATTTTGGAGGGAGACCATTTGGGGAGATACATGGCCTATTATTATGAGGCTATGTCATAGGTTTGTGAAATTATAGTTATCCGTTTGTGAAAAAAAAAGGAAAGACTTTTTTTTTTTTTTCATTGCTGAGTTCCCAAGCTTAACTTTGCCTTTGGCATAGTGCTTTTGGGATCCTGAGATTCTGTTTTCTTTCACAAAAGACTGGAATTCATCATATGTGTTTGGGACAAAAGTAGGTGTTAGGTCACTTTGAAGAAAGGAATTTCATATATCTATGCAGAGTAACAGCATATGATTGAAATAACTATGAAACTTTATGTGTGGTACAGGCATGAGAAGTAAACAAAGAGGCAGGGTTCAGTTATGTCGTGAAAGAGCTTTTATTCCAGATTAAGGGTTTGAAATTTATTCTATAAGCAATAGCAAGACTTTTTTAAAAATAAGCTTTAAAATGTAAAATGAAACAATCATAATTTCATCCAACTCTGTTTTTTATCCTCTCTATGTGAGTTTTACTCGGAAATCCCTTTGGTGCCTCTGGGCAGAGCTGCATCCAAAACCACAGGTAATTTCACTGCAGCCTTTAATCTTCTGCATAGCAAGAAAGTGAATATCTGCAATTTAGTGTGAGAAAAGATGTGCATTGCCTTCCTAAGTCTGTCAGCTCCCTGAGAGCTTCATTTACATTAAACTTGTCATTCCATGTTTAAGTTTAGTTTTGTGCAGTTTGAGGATTTACTATTACAAAATCTCAAGATCATTTCTACCTAACTAGCTTTTACAGTAATGCATTAGGCAGCATTCTATGATAAACCTTAATTATCCACACCCTTGTATGAATCCTTCCCATTGTTTGTAGGAGATAATCGTGATATGATTGCCTCAAATATGTGACCTTATATAACAAAATGGGTTTTACAGATATCACTGTGGGTTCCTTTTGAATTCATCAAAGGAAGATTATCAAGGTTGGGCCTGATACAATCAGGCGAGGTCTTTAAGTGGCATGGTCGGAGAGACATTATCTTACTGGCCTAGAAGAAAACACATAGCTCTTTTGTGAATTGTTTATGAGTACCATGTGGCAAAGAACTGTGGATGACCTCTAGGAGCTGAAAGTAGTCACTGGGTGATAGCTAGTAAGAACATGGGGACATCAGATATACAGTGTCAAGGAAATTAATTTACTAACAACCAGGGAGCTTGAAGAGGACCCTAACTCAGATGGAAACTATAGCCCCAGCTAACATCTTCATTTAGCCAAGTGACATTGAGCAGAGGACAAGGCTAAGTGGTACCTTGATTCCTTACTCACAGAAATGATCAGTTAATAAATGTGTGTGTTGCTTTAAGCCATTAAACTTAACAGTAATTTATTACACAGCAATAACAGGAAACTGAGATCCAGAGAGATAGAATATTTTTTCATTGTCACACATCTGACAAAGACTAGCCTTGAGTATTCTAATCCTAAGACCCAGTGCTTGAGTTTGGGGGAGAAGTCTGAAGACTAGCATAGTAGTTAAGAGACATTGCAAGCATGATCTGGTAAGTACCTGAACTAATGGGTGACAATGGAATTTTTCACAAGGAAATGGTTCTGAAAGAAAAGATAACTTTCAAGTGACTTGTTAATGATCCAGACAGATGGAGTAAATGTAAGGATTAAGATTATAAAATTCAGGCACCTAAATGACTTGGATAATGAATGTTTGCTTATCAAGAAAATGAAAGACAGTAGGATAAATTAATTCAGACACAAATTATAATATATTCATGATATGGTTTGGCTATGTCCCCACCCAAACCTCATCTTGAATTCTAGCTCCCATAATCCCCACATGTTGTGGGAGGGACCGGATGAGAGGTAATTGAATCCTGGGGGTGTATTTTTCCCTTGCTGTTCTTGTGATAGTGAATGAATCTCATGAGATCTGATGGTTTTATAAAGGGCAGTTCCCCAGTACATGCTGTCTTGCTTGCCACCATGTAAGACATGCCTTTGTTCCTCCTTTGCCTTCCTCCATGATAGTGAGGCCACCTCAGCCATGTGGAACTGTGAGTCCATCAAACCTCTTTTTCTTTATAAATTACTCATCTTAGGTATGTCTTTATTAGCAGTGTGTGACAGACTAATACACTAATGAGGCACTGCTGTAAAATTACCCAAAAAACGTGGAGGTGACTCTGGAATTGGCAGAGATAGGGGCATTTTGAAGGGCTCAGAAAATAGGAAAACATGGAAAAGTTTGGAATTGCCTAGAGACTTGGAGAGCTCAGAAAATAGGAAGATATGGGAAACTTTGGAACTTTCTAGAGACTTGTTGAATGGCTTTGATCAAAATGCTGATAGTGATATGGACAACTAAGTTCAGCCTCAGGTGGTCTCAGATGGAGATGAGAAACTTGTTGGGAACTGGAGTAAAAATCACCCTTGCTATGCAAAGAGATGGGTGGCCTTTTGTCCCTGCCCTAGAGATCTATGGAACATCGAACTTGACAGAGATAATTTAGGATACCTGGCAGAAGAAATTTTTGAGTGGTAAAGCATTAAAGAGAAAGAAGAGCATAAAAGGTGGGAAATTTTGCAGCTTGATGATGCAGTAGAAAATAAAACTGCAATTTCTGGGGAGAAATTCAAGTGGGCTGCAAAAGTTCGTATAAGTGACGAGGAGCCAAATGTTAGTCACCAAAACAATGAGGAAAATGTCTCCAGAGCATGTCAGAGACCTCCAGGGCAGCCCTTCCCATCACAGGCCCAGAGGCCTAGAAGGGAAAAATGGTTTCCTGGGGCAGGTCGAGGGACTTCTGCTGTGTGCAGCCTCTGGACATGCTGCCTTGCATCCCAGCTGCTTCAGCCCCAGATGTAGCTAAAAGGGGCCAACTTACAGCTCAGACTGCTACTTCAGAGGGTGCAAGCCCCAAGCCTTCATGGCTTACAGGTGGTGTTGGGCTGGTGGGTGCACAAAAGTCAAGAATTGAGCTTCTGGAACCTCTGCTGAGATTTCAGAGGATGTATGGAAATGCCTGGATGTCAAAGCAGAAATTTGTTGCAGGGGCAGAGCCCTCATGAAGAACCTCTGCTAGGGCAATGTGGAAGGGAAATGGGGATCATAACACCCACAGAGAGTCTCAACTGGGGCACTCCCTAGGGGAGCTATGAGAAGAGGACCACAGTTCTCCAGATCCAGAATGGTAGACCCACTGACAGCTGTACCTGGAATAGCTGCAGTCAGTCAATGCCAGCTGTGTATGCAGCTGGGAGGGAGGTTCTACCCTACTTAGCCATGGGGGTGCAGCTGCCCAAGGCTATGGAAGCCCACTTCTTGCATCAGTGTGACCTGGATGTGGGACCCTACCTCTTGCATCACTGTGACCCAGATGTGAGATATAGAGTCAAAGGAGATCATTTCAGAGATAAAAGATTTGACCGCCTCACTGGATAGTATAATTACACGGGGACTATAGCTCCTTTAGTTTGGTCAGGTTTTCCCACTTGAAACAGGTGTATTTACCCAATAACTATACACACCTTTTTTTTTTTTTTTTTTTTTATCTAGGAAGCAACTAACTTGCATTTGATTTTACAGGCTCATAGGCAAAAGGGACCAGTCTTGTCTTAGATGAGACTTTACACTGTGGAATTTTGAGATAATGCTGAAATGAGTTAAGACTTTTGAGGGACTGTTGGAAAGGCATGATTGGTTTTGGAATGTGAAGGCATGAGATTTGGGAGGGGGCAGGAGTGAAATGATGTGATTTGGCTGTGTCTCCACCCAAATCTTATCTTGAATTGTAGCTCCCATAATTCTCATGTGTTATGGGAGGGACCCAGTGGGAGGTAAATGGATCATGGGGGAAGTTTTTGCATGCTGTTCTCGTAGTAGTGAATACATCTTACAAGATCTGATGGCTATATAAGGATAATTCCCCTGCACATGCCCTCTTGCCTGCTGCCGTGGAAGACATGCCTTTGCTCCTTCTTTGCCTTCTGCCATGATTGTGAGGCTTCCCCATCCATATGGAACTGTGAGTCCATTAAACCTCTTTTTCTTTATAAATTACTCAGCCTGGGGAGTGTCTTTATTAGCAGTATGAGAATGGACTAATAAAGTTCATTTTTTAAAATGTTGCGGTTGAGACTGGGAACAGTGGCTCATGCTTGTAATCCCAACACTTTGTGGGGCTGAGGCAGTAGGATCAATTGAGCCCAAGACATGGAGACCAGCCTGGACAAAATAATGTGATCCTCTCTTTACAAAAAATTGTAAAATTAGCTGGGTGTGCTGACACATTAGTCTCAGCTCCTTGGGAGGCTGAGGTTGGAAGATCACTTGAACCTGAAAGTTTGAGGTTGTAGTGAGCCATGATAGCATCACTGCATTCTAGCCTAGGTGACATAATAAGAACCGGTCTCAAATGAAAGAGAAAAAGGTTTGAGGTTGAAATAATCATACAGAATTTGAAAGGTATGCTTGTAGTAAGTTTTTGAAGTGACATAACTAGGACAGAGATTTTGACAATATAAATATCTGCCATTCTGTAATAAGAAATGTTTAAGCCTTTTAAAATGGCTATTTCTCATTATGGGTAAAGTGTGCTTCAAACAGAACTTCTCTCCACATGTGCTCCCTGCCCTAAGAATTATGCTGTGTATACCAGGGTATCCACCAGAGCTGGACTCTGTAGTGAGTCTGAAGTTTGCTAGTTATCTAATGATATTGGCATTATTCTATAAGTATTATTTACTTATATACCACGTGTTTCAAAATGTTTGACCATCAAGCTTGAATTGACATTAGCTATGTTTCCTTCTGTGATTAGGTTCTTGGCATACATTTTAATGTCAAGCAAAGGTAGTGCAGCTTCTAATTTTCAAGTTGGTGAAATATAGCATAATTTTACTGTAAGCTACTTAGTCAATAATAAATTGGCAGCTGGAAAAGACTGAATTTCTGAATGCCGTGTTTCTCAAAAAGTGGCTTTTAGACCACTTATATTAGAATCACCTCAGGGGGTAGTTTGCAAGCAGATTCCTGGTTTTAAAGTAGACAATAAATTTGAATTCCTGATTGTCAGGCCTAAAAATTCTATTATTTCTCAATTATCTCTGACGTTCCTTATTACCAGTAAAGTTTCAGAATCCATGAGATTAGAGACTAATAAAGTATTAATAGGTATTTAGGAAAGAGAAGAAGGGGGTTTCTAAAGCACTAAGTTTAGAAAATGACTCAACATTCTACCTATCTTATGAGTCCTTTCTTAGAGGAAGATTCTGTAATATGTAATCAGGATGCATGTTAGCATGTTATTATTTCTGAGAATTACCACAATAGTTGCTTTAACCTACATCTTAGTAATATTCTTTAACCACATAACTCTATTTTTTTATTTATTTCTTGCTTGGTTGTTTGTTTGTTTTTGGATTAAGCTTTGTGGAAATGACTTGATAACTGGTAGATTATATATTTATTTACTTTATTTGATGTTGCCAACCTGGTTTTGTCCTAAGGACTCGTTTAACATCAATTTTATAAAACCGTAATCTGATTGAGTAAAATACTGTATTAACTTATAAACCAGAGATTGTGAATTCTTTGAAATTAAACGTAAAAGAAAAAAAGAGGAAGAGATTTGTGCCCCGAGTTTAAACTCCCTGCATCATGTATAGTAAGAATGAATTAAAAGTATCATTATTTAAACTTATAGTATATACCATAGATCTATTATTTTTATGTTCCTCTATTTACACATACTGCTTTGAAAGTGTCCTTGTCATTTTTATCCAGACTATTCTGGGCACTATATTAAGTGAAGGAGACAAATTAATATCATTTACATGTGGGGTGTGTGAATCTGTGTGTGTGTGCACACACCTTGAAGTTTTCTCAATGGTGTTAAATGCACTACCTCAAGACTTTCCAGGCAATACTAGGAGATACATAAGTCACTCTATGGAAGGAGGCAGAACAATTGTTATTCTGTTTGTGTATGAGTTGTTGAGGGGAAAGAACAATCATGAGAAATCGTTGAGAGGCTGTCCTTTTTCATATATGAAAAATATATATTTATGTATCAAGTATATAAATGTAGAATTTATATTATATGTAATTTATATGATATCTATAAAATAAATAAATAAATAAATAAATATTTTTGAGACAAAATAGTCTTGCTCTGTCACAAGGCTGGAGTGCTATGGCAGGAACTTGGCTCACTGAAACCGTCCTGGGTTCAAGCAATTCTCCCTCCTCAGCCTGGAGAGTAGCTGGGACTACAGGCGCTTACCACCACGCCTAGCAAATTTTTGTAGTTTTAGTAGAGATTGGTTTCACCATGTTGGCCAGTATGGTCTGGATCTCTTGACTTTGTGACCCGCCTACCTTGACCTCCCAAAGTGCTACGATTATAGGCATGAGCCACCTCACTTGGCCTCATATTTACTTTAAAAGAAGTTTATTAAGATATAATTGACAAAAATCAATCTATAGCTATTTAAATTTTGCAATTTATTAAGTTTTGCAAATTTCTATAGTAGTGAAACCATCACCACAAACAAGATAGAAATGTATTTATTGTCCCCAAAAGTTTATTCATATCCTTTCTAATACCTTCCTTTGCACCTTCTCTGTCCACCCTCAACCTCATTCTCAGAAAATCATTGTTCTGCTTCATGGTACAATAGATTAGTTTGCATTTTCTGCAATTTTGCATAAAAATAATCATAGAGTCTGTACATATCTTTCTCTTTTTGAGTCTCAACATCAATATTTTGAGACTCATTCATGTTGTTGCATGTACATAGTTTCTTTTTTGTTTTCTTGCTCAATAGTATTCTATTTTATGGCTATGTACACCACAATTAGTTTACCCATTTACCTAGTGATGCACATTCAGGTTGCTTGTAGTTTGCAGATATTATAATAAAGCTACTATGAACATTTGTGTGTAAATTTTTGAACGTCCATATGTTTTCATTTTTCTTAGGCAAATGCCTAGAAGCAGACTAGTTGGCTTATATGGTAGCCATATATTTAATTTTTTAAAGACCTTGCCAATTTTCCAAAATGTTTTTACTACTTCACAAAATCCAATTTATTTATTGTACTACCGTTATATTTTACTTTTATGAATCATGCTTTAGTTTGGTATGTAAGACATTTTTAACCCCAAAACACAAAAATTATACATCTAAATTTTACTGTTTAGGTTTAGGTTTTGAATCTATTTTGTGTTACTTTTTGTGTTTTTAATGACTTTGTTATTCCTATCAGGTGAATTATTTCATGGTTGGTTTCTATTGATTGATTTATTTCCTCATTATAGACAGCATTTTCCTGCTTCTTTGAATGCATTATGTTTTTTTTTTAATTAGATTCCAAATATTGTTAATTTACCTTTTTATTGTTGTATATTTTCATATTGCTCTAAATATTCTTTTTTTGTGTTAAAGCAAGTTTATTAAGAAAGTAAAGGAATAAAAGGATGGCTACTCCATAGACAAAGCAGCCCTGCTCTAAATATTCTTAAGCTTTATTCTAGTCAAGTTATTTAGACGTTAGTCCTTTCAGAAGTATTTAAAAATGTATTAAGCATGACCAGTGCCCTCAGTTGTAAGTATTTTCTGTCTGACTGACGGCAATAGGCACTATTTACAGCCCTGTGTGAAAATCATATACAATTTCCTCTAATACTTTCAGATGGTTCTTGTCCCAGCCTCAGTTCCCTTACACAGATGCACTGATTAGTACTTAAGTGAATACTGGAGGGGGCATTATGAATGTCTAGAGTTCACTCCTTGTCTATCTATGTTTTTTTTTTGTACTCTGCTCTGCAAATTAATTTTGCCTTCTCACGCTCCCAGTTTCATCTCCTTAACTCAGAGAGTCTACCAAATTCTGCATGGGTTCCCCTCCATGCAACACATCATGTAAAATCTCTCAAGGTATTAAGCAGGGACCATTTTAGGGTTCAGCTCATTTATTTTCCATCTCTCAGAGATCATTTTTCATTATGATGTTCAATTGTCTTGAAAACAGTTGTTTTCAGGTGAGAGGTAAATTTGTCTCTGTTACTTCATCTAAACTAGAAGCAGTAGTCCTCACTTTTTGTTTTGAATTGTAGAGAAATATACCTTTATTTCAGTGGTAGTGTGTCTCAATCTTTTTGCTTGTTTAAGATTTATGAGAAATTCAAAAGTTGAAAATGAATGAGAGTGAAACATATCCATACTTATTTTGACAGGCTATTTTAAATTAAAAATGATGCTAGTTTTAAGGTTAGACATTCTTTTACTTACTCACAGAAATGTAGCGCTGTTCTGAATTCTTACACATTGTTGGAATGGAAGAGAAAGTTTCACTATGTATATTGTGAGACAAATAAACAAAACGGACATTAAATCCAAACAGTTTATCATGAGGTTATATACTGCAACAATTTTATTTCTAAAACTGGGTTTTACTTAATGTCAAGTAATTGACCAAAGAAATTGTTTCCTTTTAATCTTGTGCTTAATGAATGCTAATCAAGGTATTTAATTTAAGGGTTAAACCAAGTGCCCACCGTAATCATCTAGGACTTATAAGCCCACGAATAATCCTGACATTATAATAACAAAAATATTCAAATTTGCTAGCTGCATAGCTCACATCTAGTGATGAAGGGACTTAGTTACTGCTCAAGTTTTCTTCAGGTTGTTTCCAAAATGTCATTTATGTCTTCTTTATGGGCTAAGAAAAATGCCTCTTTCATTCTTTAACTTTTGATTTTTCATAGAAATTCACTTCATAATCTTTGTGGCACACAGAGGAAGAAAGTAGCTGTTCCCATTACCTTTGGCTAATGACCTTCTTTGAATGCATAAGATATTTAATAAAATTTATGAATCATATTTTACTAAAAGTTACTCATTAATTATGTGACCACCCCATCTCTACTAAAAATACAAAAATTAACTGGGTGTGGTGGCACGTGGCTGTAATCACAGCTAGTGGGGAGGCTGAGGCAGGAGAATTGCTTGAACCTAGGAGGCAGAGGTTGCAGTGAGCCAAGATTGTGCCATTGCATTGCAGGGCAACAAAAACAAAACTCTGTCTCACAAAACAAAACAAAACAAAACAAAACAAAAGAAAACAGATCACAAAAGACATCAAATCCCATTTTTCACAGTAAGATCAAACTGATGTCTTAGTGTAGCAGTATCAAAATGGGTTGGTAAATTATCTTTCCTTTGCATTGGTAATGGGAAGTGGATTGAGATAGATTATTTTACTTATGTTATAGATTACAGTGAGATTATGATATTTAAGTGTATTTATTGACTACTATTTTATTGACTAGTTTGGAAGCAAATACACTCTTTCCTGAAAGTAGACATTATATAAAAAGTCTTTCATGGTAATATTCCAAGAGAATAATCTATCTTACTTTTCCTTCACATTTTTATCTTCAATCAATAACTCTTTAAAGTGTTACTTGTATACCTCCCAAATTGAAGCCAAACATGGGGTTAGCTATTTTTATTTATTTTCATGTAGAAACATTATTGAAATATAATTCATGTCATCAAATTCATGTATTTAAAGTATACAATTTAATAGTTTTTACTAAATTCACAGAACTATAAAACTCTCACTGCAATCAATTTTATACTTTTGTTATTCTACAAGAAATCTCTTAGTGAGCACTCTGGACTTTCCCCCAACTGTCTCCACCCTAACTCCTATGCAACTACAAATCTACTTTCTGTCTGTATAAATTTGCCTACTGTGGACATTTCAGCTACAAAAATACATAATATGTGTTGTGGTTAGATTAGCATACACTAATATCATCTGTGCTGTAGCATATATCTGTACTTTATACTTTGTAATTGCCAAATAATATATCATTGTGTGCATATTCCATATGTTATTTATTCATTCATTAGTTGATGCACATTTGGGTTTTTATGCTTTTGGGCTGTTACTTTAAAACTCTGCTATAAAAATTTAGGTGCAAGGATTTGTGTAGAAATATACTTTCAATTCTTTTTTATATATTCCTAAGAATAATAATACTGGGCTATATGGTTTCTGCTTCATATACCTTAGGTGCTCTCTTTATATACATGTATAAGTATTTATAATTGTTATATCTTTCTAATGGATGGTCTTTTCTGTCATTTTGAAATGTTCTCCATTATTCTAATAATATATTTTATTTTTAAATCCACTTTGATATTAATACAGTCACTCTAACTTTCTCTTGCTTACTGTTTGTATCATATATTACTTTTTATCCTTTTATTTTCAATCCATTTGTATATTTAAATCTAAAGTGTGTCTCCTATAGAAAGCATACATTTTGATTATTTTAAAAACCCAGTGTTATAATCTCTGCTTTTTGATTGAATTTTTAATTAATAATTAAATTATTTAATTATTACTTCATATACTGTTATGTCATTAATGAGGCTGAGAAAGCAAGGATAACAAGTACCTAAAATTTGTTACATTAAACATATTATATATGTTTTTAGTTCTCAATTTCTTTCTGCAAATTCAAGTTACCACCTAGAATCATTTCCTTATTCTACTAAAAACTTACTTTTATCAACTTTTGTGCTGTTATTGTCAAATATATTGCACTTTCATATGTTGCAGTCCCTATACTACAATAATATATAATTATTTTACATCATTAATTTTGTTTTCCCGAAGAATCTTTGTTCTAATTATTATTTTTTAATCAGTTAAGAGAAGAGAAGAAACATACCATTTTAACATCTTTTTAATTATACTGTTACCTTCACTGTTGCTTTTTTTTTCTATCTGGGATCACTTGCTTTAGCCCAACTTTCTTTAGCATTTCTTATAAGGCAGGGCTGCTTTAATAACGTCTCTTAGATTTTACCTTCTTTTTTGAAAAATAATTTTATTGGATATAAGTTTCTTATTTGACAGTCTTTTCCTTTTTTGCACTTGGGATATGCTACCCAACTCACTTCTAACCTTCATTGGTTTTGATGAAAATCAGTTGTCAAGGGAGTTCCTTGTGTTTTGGAGTTCCTTTGTAAAAGTACCTGTTTTTGTTGACTTATTGATTATTGATTCGGATGGGCTGTTTCTATTGCAGTGTGAAGGCTCTGAGGTCATTCTTCAGGAAGCACAGCCTTTTGCACATGCAGTCACCCTGGGATGATAATGGCTTCAGTAGCAGTCTCATTGTCTTTTTTCCTGTTGTCTCTGTTAAGCTCTCTGCTTATGTTGGTACCACACCCAGTGATTCTCCTTCAATATTTGTCACCTGGTTGTGCTACTAATGCTATGTGCATAAGTTGTTTAATAGCTTGATTTATTTAAATCCAGAATCCTTTGCTGGGCTTTTTGTTTTGTTTTTCTTTTTATTAAGGCCAGTCTTTGAGATTTTCTTTTACCTGTGATGACAGGAAGGCCCTTGCTGACCCTCTCTTTCTGTGGTTTTCTTTTATAAAATAGCTGGCCTATGATTTGGCATGCTTATCTCATGTAGACACAAGGGCTTTCTTACTTGCTTTCCTCCAAAGTCTCAACTTTGAAGTTCTCCCAACTCTGTTCCAAATAGTTGGTTCCCTTAGAGAGAGCTTCAGAAAAACACTTCCCTGGGCAAAAATATGGTAGCTTCTGATCTTCTTGCTTTGTCTCTTCTGAATTGAAATCTTCCCTCTATGAGTGAGCTGAAGTGAGAGCTATTGGGATCCCTTTATTCTTGGCATATGAGGAGGGGCTAGGTGAAAGAAGAGAGCCCCAACCTTTCAACCACGCCGCCTGGAATTTTGGTTCTGCAACCAAGAGTAAGAATGAATGAAATAAGAAATGCTGGCCTCCTGCCTCTTCTGGAAAGGGTTGTAGTCCTTGGTTGAGGAAACATGGATCTCCATCTTGAGTACATCTATCCAGATTCAGGTTTTCCTCATGCTAAGCCGAGGATGAGGCTGAATTAGGGAGCAAGTCATGGTTCAAGTACCGCAGACTCCATCTGTTCTTACTAAGATTTGCTAGTTTTTTGAAATAATTATCTGTTCATTTGCTATATACACTTAGCACATTTTTCAGAGACCTTAAATATGTATGTTTTAAAATAGTTTTCACTAGTTATGGTTGTTTAGCTGGAGAGAAAGTCTGCAGAACTACTTATTTAGCATGATGTTCAGGAGTTGTCCTCAATTTCTTTTTAATGCTCATATATTTTCACAAAATTGACTTGTAAATTATTCTAATTTATCTTCTTACAAATATATTCCTCTCTTTATTTCTACGTATCATTTTGTCTCTCACTTCCTGCTAATTTTTCATAGATAAAATTTCTTCATTTTTTGCCTCTATAGGAGGTGAAATTATTTAATAATTTCCCTTTCCCTGTAAGTAAGTATAGATAATGGTTAGTAACGTTATTCTCCTTTTTTCTTTGTAAAATTTCTATGGAAAAATATATATAAATTGAGAGGATTTAATAGGTAGGTGTATTTTTAACTTAGTAATTTTTTATTTAGTTTTTTTTTTTTTTTTCCTTTTGTGATATTGCTAATCTCCTTTCTTCCACCTTTTGTCTATGGTTAAACACCTGAACTCCCATCTCTGGGAAGTTCTGATAAATGGATCTCTAATCGAGTTGATCTGGATTAAGAATTACACTGGCTGTGGAAAATAGTGAAGATAGAACTGAAAAAAAAAGACAGGGTAAATATAGATCTGAGTAAAAGAGAAAAGTTACCATTCTATTCAAGAACAACATGGGGAAAATAGCAAAACAATAGACCATCAACTATATGGCATAAACATTATTAATTTATATTTAGCATGCCTAATTCCAAATATTTTGTCATATCCATTTAGATTTTGTACTCTTCCAAAACAGAGACTGATAAGATGATTTAAAAAGAGATATACTACAAAGAAAAGAATTAAAGACTGATAGCTGTTCCCAAATTATACACATTGACATGGAACATATCTACTTACTAGGAGGAAAAGATGCTTTACCTGGCTGATTGCAACCATTATTTTAATTAATAAGAAACTTACTTTTTAAGCATCTATGATGTTTCAGGTACTGTCCTAGATGCTGGGTATAAAAACTATAGAGAAATATAAAAATTAGCAATTTCTGCAAAGGAAAGAAAGAAAAGAGAGCAGAAGAGAGAGAAAGAATGAAAAGAAAAAAAATTAGTAAAAAAGAAAATAATAAAGTTGAAAATTTAATCTAGCCTTCATTTTATAAATACATAAGTTATATCAAACCTTGTGAATGTCCCAATGGGTAATTTTAATTTTTAAATGATGTGGTTCTCAGGATACAAGGTAACCTGTTGAAAAATAATTTAAAACACTCTGGTAGGACGTTGTACATAGAAATATTGTAATGTATTCAGAAACTTTTTTTTTTTTTTATCACAAGTGTCTTACTGATGTGAGAGATTCATTGATACATTTTCACTATAGATATTTGAGGTACAGATTGCTAACTCTTACATGTGCTGAATGCTACAGGACTCCATGAAACAAATAGTTTGATTACCAGTAAACTGCATCATCATAGATGTTACAAAGAAGTCACACTTTCCTGCTGCTACAGAAGTTGTTCAAATGCATGAATATTTTTATTTTCTTAAAGCTTATTCTACTAAATAGACTTAAAATATTTTTCTTTCATATTTTATTATATTTTGGACATGTAATAAAACATCATTTTTAATATATTTGAGAAGAAAGGGCATTCTAATGTAGACAAATATAGAGACCACCCTGAGGCTTAGAGTCAGATTTTTTCTATATATATAAATAAAATATGTTAGTCAGATTTCATATATATATGTATAATATTTTTACATATATATGAATTCAAATAATTAGAAGTATATATATATATATTTAGAAGAATTTTATATATAATTAGAAGTTTTCAAATAATCAGTAGTGTGTATATACTTAGAAGAATGATATATAGAATTAGAAGTATATATATATTCTTCTAATAAGAGATATACTAATATATATATACTTCTAATAAGAGATATACTAAGTATATATACTAATAAGTATATATACTTCAAATAATTAGAAGTATATTTATATATATACTTCTATATATAGTATATATAGTATATATATACTTAGAAGAATGATATATATAATTAGAAATATATAAGTATATATACTAAGTATATATCTAATTATTTGAATTCATATATATGTATATGTATAATATTTTTCAGTTTAATGATAGAACCTTTTAGATTCAGTGATATATATGTATATGTATAATATTTTTCAGTTTAATGATAGAAACTTTTAGATTCAATGATAGAACCTTTTCAAGAAAAAGGAGTGCACAGAATATAAAACCTTTTATTGGAAGAGGTTACGGGTGAAAGTTGATTTCTTACATGCAAACTTTGGTTAATGGCCCTGAGACTCACTCAAGCTACTCTGAAATGAAGAGAGATATTGTAAGATTTTATCAGACCATTGTTAAGTGAAAGGAGCATAAGGAAAGCTGATTATAACCATAAAGGTTATTCCCCAATTTGAAGAGTTCATTGAATGACTTTACCCCTTTTCTACTTCAACTGCAGCCAGCTAACTGCCTCTTGCTCTATTTTGTACATTGTTTCTTTACCTCATGCATCATGCTCCCTCATTTGATTAGCCTAAAAATGTCTTTTATAGAACATGTTGCAGGATGTATGTATGTGTGTATATGTGTACGGGCATGTTTATCTAGCTTCTGATTATTTGAATTCTTCAAGTTCTGTAATGTACATTCAGATATATGTTAATAGAGAATATGAAATAGGCTAGTTAAGTTCCTCATATAGTTCGGAGTACCATGCTTGCCATTCTGTAGACTAGACACCCTCGGGTCAGTTACCTCCCCGGGTTTAAGCACATCTAACTGGAGTCACATTTTACCAAATGTGACAATCTATGGGCAAAGAATGTCTAAGAAAAAAACATTATGGAGGGAGATATACTATTAAAATACAAAACTCACTATGGCAGACCTTACAAATGCAAATCAATCGAACTCAAGCACTATAGAGGACTAGAAAACTTATTTTTACATTTGGATATAATTTTTAGTATTAATATTTATGACTATAATTTTGTTAGTTATGAAAGACTAAGGAATCCCTAAGAAAATATTGTGGTCTGGGATTAGACTTGCAAAAGGATGCTGTTCCCTCCCATCTCCACCTCTTTACAGGGTTTTATATTTATGAGTAATTGGTAAGCTGTGAACTGAGCCCAAACTGTCCAGGATAAATTCCACATATTATACAGGATATAACCTCACAGCTTATGAACAAGCTGTGTAAGTCAATAACAGGAAGAACTGGTTAAAATGGACAAATATTGCTCATTATTTTAATTGTGCAAAAATAATAAATCATATTTACATTGCTGCTGATTATTCAAAAAAATGATAGCTAAAAGTAAGAATATCTTGAGGACAAGTTAATCTCTTTTCAGACTGTCACGACAAATTATTAACAAATTTCCTGAATAGTCATTTTTCTCTGAAATAGTCTATCTCCCACACTCCTTTGATAGAGATATCTGATGGGCTGAGGATCAGAGAGGAGATCTTATATTGCTAGTGCTTAAATTATCTTTCTCCTTGGTATTTTCAACATATCTATAGTCTTTATAAACATTAAATGATATATTTATGTATCTGGCTCCCTCAATGGATAGGTATTTTTAATTTTTTCTTTTTACATACAGAATCCGGCATGGATCAAACATATGGCAAGATTTCAAGGTTTTTATGTATAGCACTAATGGAACATGTGGGTTAAAGTGATCTCAGACTTCACCTTAAGAGATATATTTTTGAGACAGGGTCTCACTCTGTTACCCAGGCTGGAGTGCAGCGGTGTGATCACGGTTCCTTGCAGCCTCAGTCTCCTGGGCTCAGGTGATCCCCTCATCTCAACCTTCTGAGTAGCTGGAACTACAGGTGTTTGGCTAATTTTTTAAACGTATTTTTTGTAGAGAGGACGTCTCCCTATGTTGCCCAGTCTAGTCTTAAATTACTGGGCTTGAGCAATCTTCCTACCTCAGCCTCCCAAAGTGTTGGCATTACAGGTGTAAGACCCCTTGCCTGGCTCTTAATAATTTTTGAAGGAATTAACTCATTTACTGGATGCTCTTTTGATTTGGGCAACCCAGATCATAGTATTCTTCTAAGGCGCAGAACTAAATGTAGAATTAATGAATCACTTAGCAGAAAATGATCTATGACGTTAACAATAATTTTCAAAGGAGATGATCTAGTCCTTGTTGAATGCCCTCCTGGACTGAGCAACACAGTTCTTAGTGTTCTTCTAAGGCATTAAACTTTAATAGATATGTTACTCTTATGCCACCAAGCAGTGACTGAACTGGATCTAGTATTTTTGAGGGAGACTGTTTATAATTCATGTTGTTCTCAAGAGATTAGCACAAATACAAAAAATACAGATTAACATAAAAAGTGATAATATTGAAAATAGAACAACAGCTAAATTAATGTAGAAAAGTAGGATGAAATCTAAAGTGAGATTATTCAGCAAATTTATTTTGTAAAGTTTTTTATGTTTATAAACGGTGGACCACAAAATTATATTAGTAACTTTTAGCTACTACAAAGAATGAGACATGATCAGTTAATTATCATGTCCACAAACCAGTCATAAAAAAGACCTAACATTTCCTGGTACTGAGAATAGAGAGAGAAAGTTTATCTGAATTTATATGCTTTAAATAATGTGCGTGTATTAAATGTAGTTGTTCCTAGGGTACGTACAGCAAGATATATATACCTGGTTCTTGTAGCACCTCTGAATGTAGATCTGTGAAATAACAGTTAAGATAAATTTTATGAAAAGCATTGACATTTTACTTGTCTGGGTAAATTGAAAACAAGACCTTAACATTTAGATAAATTACGTATCTCCTCTTAATAATCCTCCATAAACATTATTTTTCTCATCTGACCTTTTCAGATCTATTAAGAATAGCCGAATTTCAGTACTATTCCTTGCTAAGTGGAATAGTTATCCATGTTGCCAATTAATGCTGGGGCCATACCTTTAAGAGTCAATTATGAACCAGGATTATGATTGGTATTCCCTTAAAAAAGTTGAAAATGATAAGACCTTTTAAAAATCTACCGTATTTCAGACAGGAGTTGTACGAAGGAGTTCTCACAGGCAAGAAGGAGATTTGCCTCAAGAATTTGTTTGAGATCTTTTTCAGTGCACAGATGAATATGGGTTATGAGACTCCAAAGTTCTACGGTATAAAATACAGCCTTACTATGATTGGTCTGGAGACAGTTTAAAACAAATACAAAATAAAAACCTTGCTTGAATATTAAAGAAAAGTGTTTTGCAAAATACCTTTGGATACTTAACCTTAAGACAAAAAAATATTGACATTTCCTCTAAGACAAATTTCCTTTAAAATATACATCCAAGTTACTGAATGAGTTAGTCAGACATAGTTACTTTAGGTCAGCAAAGAAAGAAATAATGGGGAAGTTGGGTATGTTCTAAAAGTGACATATTTAGTTTTAGAAAGTTTGACCTATAGAACTGTGAAGTAGTAATTACAAATGTCCAGTTCTCCACTGAGTTCATTCACTCCTAACTTTTGACAACAAACCAACTCTCACATAATACATCCATTTTCTGTTCTCTGTGAGAGGAGGTCATGAATCTAGCTTACTGGTTATGGTACAAAATTACTGAAGTACCACTGACAACAGTTACATGGATTCAGACTTACTTCCTCGATTTCTCCCCCTGAAACTATCATGGTATCCATCAAAAATCACTTTTACAAACTCTACTTCTGAAAATAATAATAAAGCACAAATTTTATATAAGCATCACTGTTTGGGGCACACTAAGACCATGCTGTTTTGCTCATGGTCAGAGAATTCAAGGCCCAAATAGGAGATGTCAATTAATATCCTACATAATTCCTAAAAGATATCTCCAAATGATGAGAAAGTATGACAGTTTCAATTTCTAAATCCTGCCTTGTTCTTAGTATTCTCTTGAACTTGTAATGGATTAAAAAGGGCTGGCCTACTCTAGGTACATGGCTGACAGATCTATTTCAGGATACAGGGAAAGTATTTCACTCTATAAAATAAAAGTATCTTATTTTCTACTGTGTCAAAATAACATCAAATTTGCAAAAGTGGAGAGAGCAAATAAACCAAAAGAGTTGAGATTGTACTGCTTCAGGTATATTAGAGCTACTGAGGAGACAAGGCAACTTCTCTAGGAACTTCACTTAAGAGGAATTTCTTTTTCCAAAACTTCCATCTTAAAAGTGGCCAGAAACAAGTTATAGAGCCTGGTGGCCTAATATTATAAATCTCGGAAAGATGGATATAAAAGTGTCTCTTGAAATCTGATATTTGGTGAAAATATTTGAATGTAAGAAAATCCAGATGTCTTGGCTTTTTTCTCAGCTAATCTGACTCAAGGCATTTAAACTTATTCATTTTGGGTGCTGTAACACTTGAGCTTACATTTGCTATTTCTTTTTTCACCTTAGCTATTGCTAAGACAAAAGATCTAATATCCTGAATATAAGGAGATTGCTATTCTACAATGCAAATCTTATAAAGATAAATAATGAAGAAAATAATAGAAAGTCCTTTACCTTGAGACTTTACCAAGAAATGTTTAGGCAACTAATTTTTATTGAGAGGCATACTTGAGGAAATTTTCTTTAGGTATCTTTAAACTTTTTATTATAGAAAATTTCTGACATGCAAAGTGAGCACAATAATAGAATGAGACACTGCATGCCGTCACCCAGTTTTAAGTGTATCAACATTCAGCCGTTTTGGTTTCATCTATCCCTCTACTGACTCTCCAGTCAATGATAATTATAATAGCTTATAGTTGTGATTTTTGAGGGCAAATTTACATACATTGAAATAAACTAATCTTAACTATAAAATTTTGACAAAAATTACAAAGCAGATGTACTCACACCCCTTTTGACATAGAACATTTCCGTAACTCCAGAAAATCCAAATATACTGTCTCCCAGTCAGTTTCCCACCACGACTCACCAAAACTGACCACTATTATGACTGTTTACTATTTACATGTCCAGAAGATCTGCTAGAGGGAGTAGGAGAAGGGGCTGTGTGGATTAGGAAAGAAATAAATTCTGAAAGTTCCTCTGTTTATTGTTTGTTCTCAAGGTTTTCTAGTCATTTCACTAACACATTAGATAATATATAGGATGTGCATATTTTGAAAAATGTAAAATGAATATGGATATATATAGTATATCCAATGGAAGTTTCTGAATAAAAACAAAGAGCAAGAGAGAGAAAAGAGAAAAAGATGGGAAGAGTAAGTCCCATCATTCCCAGTCCACTTTTTGTTATGTCTCCAGTGTCAAATGTTTGCACTATACTCTTGCTCCTCAAAATATGGTTTGTGGGCCAGCAGTAGACTCTCAGGCTTCACACCCTAACCTACTGAATGAGAATCTGCATTTTAACACGATCATATGTGCATTGCATTTTGAGAAGGCTACTCTTGATCACCATGTAATACAACTGGCATGCCAAAAAAAGGGAAAAATGGATAGTACGTGAAAGAAGAATACACATGGTATCAGTAAATAAGCTATGCAACATAAAGAACCTTTCTGTGGCTCTATAACTCTGTAATACATCAGTTATTTTAAAAACATAGAAAGGGAAAATAGACATACATTTTAGGTATCTTTCCTATTTGTTTGGGGAAGAAGGTCAACCTAAAATATGAGAAAAGATATGATTTCTTCTTTTCAATGTTTCTTCTGTTCATCTTAGAGCTTCTAGTAACCCTATAATCTATCACATAAGCCAATATTAAAATCAACAAATTACACTTTATTTTTCTTGAATAAGTTTATTAACATTTTATGATTTGTACAATTGCTATCAGATTTTATGTGACCAATTAATATTACATTAAATGCTACTTTTGGAAGGGAAACGGCTAAAAGAAGCAGATGTTTGAGTTCTTAAAGTGCAGCTGTTATAAAAATTAAACAACCAGCAGTAACACTTTGGAGTAATTTCTCATATATTGTGTAGCATATTTATAAAAATTGTTTGTCAAGCAATCAATATTTTCTTACTCTGACACTGCTTAGAGCTAGGAACAAGTAAACGTTGGGAATCAAGTTATAAAAAAAGAAGATAAATGTCAAAGTGAGGAGACATATTTGTGTAAATCTATGAGACTAAAAATTAAAAGAACCTTATAATTTTTAAATATAAGCAAACAAATACATCAGAATTATTCTGATATATTTTGGCTGAAAGGAGGAGGTCATTGTATCTTTTATTTAATATTGTAAAAGTGTACCTAATTTTCAAGTGCAAAAATCTTAATAAATGACTAGTAAAAATGAGATGGGATATTTCATAAGACACATGTTTATAAAACATTCTGCATAAAGTTCTGTATCCTGTGTGATTTATTTGCAGTTAAAAGATGGAATTGAGATTTCATGCTTCTGTTCTCCTTTCTAAATGTTAGAGATTTTCTTATTCTCCAAAATTGCCTAATATACATAAGACATTTTCGTGATAAAAATCTTAATTAGCTCATTTCCCCCTCATATGTGAACCTAAATGTAAACATATTTTCAAGAACAAGACATAGGGCATCTATCCATTTTATCTTTTACTAATATGTATTTTATTTCTGTCTTTAAACTCAATCAATATGATAAAGTCATACTTCTTCTGAAATAAGTAAAAATCAATGAACTATGCCTATGTCTATTAACTAAATATTACACCAAATCCAATATTATTTTAAAAGTCCAGTCTTTGCATAAGGCTCAAAGATAGAGAATAACTGAAATTATTAATTTTGTTATTAATATATTTTAAAATATTTTTAAAATAATATATGTTAAAATCAAGTACCTTATGTATTTTATGTGAAAGGACTTATTTCCTGACAATATCAATGTTTGATACTGAATGATGAAAATGACAGAAAGCATAACAAAACCGAATACATTTTTCCACCAACTACATTTAGGATCTTGTTATAATGATATTTTAACCTTAGCCTGTCAGTTTGATTTCTAAACCTTTAAAATTGCCCACTTCTTATCAGCTATTTCAGACTTGAGAAATTACAAATTAAGTGAAAATGTTATTAAACCTGTTTTCCACAAAGAACAAATACTCCCTTAGTGCACCATTTAGTGGTGGATCTAAATCATGCACAGTAAGTTTAAATATCGATAAGCGAATTCACATCTTGTAGAAAGCACTATTATTCATGCTGAAATAAATTCCTCAGCCAAGTGAAGAGCATTCATCTCAATGTAAATTTCACTGGAGATATATACTTAAGTATTCAAAATATTCAGATGATTGTGCTCCTTTTCTTCCCAAAGATGACAACTTTCTCATCCTAAGTATTCTTTAGCAATTTATGTTCACCTCACATTGTTCATGTTATATTTCAAATGCATCGTGCTTTCTTTTAGGCACAACCAGGTAGTTGTAAATTTGCCCTTCCCAACTGTGCTTGTGGCTCAGAAAATTAAGATTATGTTTTAGTAAAACTTACAGCTAACAGAAAAGAAAGACTTCTTTTGTAAGACATACACATTTTTAATGGAGTATGTAAGAGTATCTTGTACCCGATTATAAGCTAAGCAAGCCTGCAATCAAAGAAATAAAATTGCTGTCCCCTACCCTTTTATTGTATTTCTGGATTTAACCCTCAGAATTTATTTTTATTTTATAAACACAAAAAATTATGTTTTTATTTGATTGAATTGAAATAGATTAAATGTTAAAAATCACAAATATTTACTTGTTAAAAATTGATAAAGATAGGGATAAGGTGTTTCCATTATCTTGAGTAAATGAAATCTGTTTTATTTTGAAAGACATCACATTTTAAAATTTGTATTTTATTTTCAGATGTAAAATATTTAAAAGAAGAGGATGCAAATCGCAAGACTTTCACTGTCAGTAGCACACTGGACTTCCGAGTGGACCGGAGTGATGATGGAGTGGCGGTAATCTGCAGAGTAGATCATGAATCCCTCAATGCCACCCCTCAAGTTGCCATGCAGGTGCTAGAAATACACTGTAAGTAAACACGACTTCTCCCTCCTTTATCTCAGCAGCCGATCTCTTAATTTACATCTAAAATCATTTCAAAACTACCTGAAGGTATAGCGAAGGTGCAGCAAAATCCACAGCAAAATGAAGTAAAACTACACTCACTAATATTAATTAGGTTCAAAGGAAAACACCCCTTGTGTGAGATTTATTCTTGACAATAAGGAAAAATGAGGGAAATGTACCAGTTAAATAATCTTGACTATGTTCCAAATTGTGGCTTGATGTATGTGTGCACCTAAGGGTAGGGGAGAAAACAGTGGCAATTTAGGCAAAATCACTGAGAATTGGTAATCTGAGAGGGCCTTGATGAACAGTGTTATATTAAAATAACTTTATTCTATGCAAATATGGCTTCTCAGCTATGTTTTTAAAATTAGACTAGTTTTACCCTCTATGTGGCTTACAATGTTGTATAAATATAGGGGCATATTTATTATGTTTTCTTTATCATCGTTATTCACTATTAAGAAGAAGATTAATTTTGTGTATCTAATAGACCAGGGGCTGTGCTAAATGCTTTGCTGGAATTGTGTCACTGAGTACTCATTTACTAATAATAGCCTGATGAGTAGCTACTCTCATTAGTCACAAGATACACACAAGGATCCTGAAGATTATGGAGGCTGACTCACACAACTAGCAAATGGCAGACTTGTAATCATGGCAGTTTTAGTACTTAGCAAGGTTTTAGTAGACAATTAAAAATACTATCAAAATGAAAGTGAATGAATTGAAATATGTAAAATGAAATGTAAAAAATTAGAGGATAGGAGATAATATATTCTGAATTGCAGTATTTGGTTGATTTTTCCAGATAATGAAGATTTTGTTTTCTCTTTCTATTTATGATAAAATTATAGCTTGAGCTTAGAATATGTGAGTGATGTGCAATTATATTAAATATTAAAATGCAAAATTCTAAGTACTGTTCCAATATGCTTCATTGTATTTTGTTTTCATTTATTTATTTCAACAATAATTTTTTAGTGGCTACTATGTAATAGACATTGTTTTCGGCACTGGGGTTACAACAATGACCAAACAAACAAACCAACAAGCACAAACAAAACTAAGTGAGTTTGCCTCCAAGGGTCAAAATAATCACCTCCACTATCACTAACAAACTTCATTTCTCCTACAGAATCCATTCTAGGTAGGGATGACAAAATAAATAAATAAATAAATACAATGTGTCACATGTTACATATCGATAAGTACCACGCAAGGAAAATAAAGCAGAGGAGGGCAGTAAGGAGAGGGAAATGGAGATTAGGGAAAGCTAGGATGTGTTTGGGTGTAATGCAGAGGGAAGGGCAAATACAAAAACCCTGAGGTAGGAGCATGTTTAAGGTTTTTATTTCTAGAAATAGCAAGGGTGCCAGTGAGACCAGAGTAGAGTGGACTAGGAGAAAAATAGACTCTGTTAGGATAAAAGACTGGGGAATTGCCAGGTGAACTAGAATTTTTTTTGGTTACTTTTTATATGGAAGATATAAAGTTGACTATATAATATGCTCGTGGATTTTTAATTATTCTTAGTTTAGAAGTTATTGAAAATATTATGTTTAAGTGATTTCAATTATATTAGGTTAGCATTAGTAATTTACCTCCTATTCTCCTTGAAGCAAATTCAGAAAGAAGCATATTTAGAGCCCAAAAGGGGATTACCTCTCAAGTTTGACATTTATTTGTGTTTTGGCCTTGGGAAAATTACTGAAACTGGTTGAACTTTGATTATAAACTAGAGGGGCCATTTCTGTGAGGATGCGATGATAAGCTAGAGAATTGACTCCTGTAAGGAGACAGCTTAATTCAAGTTCATGTCATTTAATAGGCTGAATAAATGTCAATTGCCTTCCTTTCTGTATTTTTCTTTCATCAATGGGTCTCTCAAAATATGAAAAATTGTGTAACAATATTTTTACAGGACCTGGATCAATAGCATTTTAATTTAAACTCTTTAATATTTACATACGAAGCAAAGTAAAACTAAATTTAATATAATAGTTGACTGCTTAACTATAAATTCCAATATATAATGAAATAAAGCAATACAAATAAATCATAAGAACGATTGAAGGCCACTGCCAGTCACAGATCATCAGAAATCCAGCAAGAGTCAAGCAAAACTAGATTTATTTAAGTTGCTGTGACAAAGGAGAAAACATACCAGATGATGCTCCGAGTATAGGTAAGAAAGAGTTAGAATAGACTTGTTATAGGATTTGGGCTTATGCTGGGTATTCTAAAAAGGCTCTGGATTGTGTGTTCTCAGGATTAGGGGCATGTCAGTGATGGGTGTATGAGTAACTTTAGCTAAAAAATGGGAATATTGTAGATTGGCTATATAAAGATACCATAATTAATTAAGCTGTGTTTTGTGATCATTGAGTGTCCTGGTCTCTGTCTTGTTTCACACCTGGTCATAAGATGAACTTGTCTTTGCCTTATTCCACCCTACAATCACAAACTACCTTTATTTAATTACTCTGTGCACTTTGGAAAATTGTTTGGTGAGAATATTTTAGGCTATATGTCAGTTGCCAAGGTCATTTTCACTACTTTGGAAATCCAAAATGGAAGTATTATAGAATCCTTGAGCATTTTAGCTATTAACCATATTTCAGTATGCATGAATAAGTCAAACTTCATGGAGGAAGGCAATTGAATTACCTAATTTTTAAAGAAACTTTTACATTAAAAATGTTATACTTTTCATGGCTAGCCAATTAAAAATAGCATCTCATTCTATCATGGTTTAATTTGTAAATGGCTAGAAGGCAGAAACCAGATCTATTTAAATTATTTTCCTAGCATCTAGCATACCATCATTCAAGTATGTGAAGTTAATTAAAACTAACTGATGATAATGCTAAACGTTTCTTTAAGCATGCAGAACATTCCCTGGAGATTAAATGAGTAGAGGGTAGAAAGGAGACATTGAGCAATAGTCAGCATCAAAATTAGTGCAAATTGAGAAAATTGGTGTGGTCTTCATAAACATCTTAGAATAATGATAACAGCATCTCAATGGGTGTTTCCAGAGACAGCAGATCATGGCTGCACATAGATGCACATGTACAATCTAGATGATATGGAAGTTTCCATGAATGAGAAGGGGGAAGTAGAGCTCAGGCTTGGAAAGGAAGAAGATGGGTTAATCTAGGATTTGTGGAGCATAAGTTTAGTATTTCTCCGTTGTTTGACAATAGTCTTGTGATGAATAACCTAAAAGACTGACCCAAATGAAGGAATATTTAGCATTTCAGATCCACAGAGATGATATTGTTTTCAGTGGCAAGTCAAAAGAGTAAATACATATTCCTATAATAATGGAAACAGCTATAACTACATTTAAAACAAAACTCTGATGATATTGTAGAAAGCTAAGTTTGATGAGCAATAAGAAAATTAAAGTTAAACTTACAATGCCAAGAGGTATTACCAAAAAGTATAGTAGGAGGAATTATATTTCTAGGGGTTAAGTGTGTTAAGTCTGTAACCTTGATATAGAATGCATATGAATTTAGCCTGTAAAATATATCAGAGCAGCACTTTTTAAAATAAAATATTAATCATATATTTAAATACTGCCAGTATGATGAAAGAGAGTTCTTTTAAAACTGAAACTTAAGAAAATGCAAACCAGAACTTTCAGAATTAATCACAAATACCTGCAGTTTTTACGTAATAGGGAAGAGTAAACTTCACAACTGAGCAGTGGGCAAAGCCATTTTTAAAAATTAATCAATGAAAATTCATGTCCTTTCATTTTTACACAGATTTCTTTGTAAAATAACTTTTTACTTGTGAGTTAATTTTCAGAAGAATAAATGGTATGAGTCAGATTTTATTTAATTCTCAGTAGAAATAATGTATCTGCACTCATAGTAAGTACTCTACATAAAACACAGAAAAAGAAAATAACAGAATATTCATTATCTATATGTATCATGGGCAAAAATTACATTAGAAATAAACAATGAAAATGAAAAGTGCAAGAGACAGAAAAATAAAATTTTTTGGACTATTGTGCTTTGTGCTTTTTCCCTGAAAAAGCATTTTAATACTGTAACCCAGAACTGAAAATATAGAGAAATGAGTTCAAGTTTTTAAAATGTGGGTATAGTAAAGTACATTATATATATATAATTCATCCAATCATGAAATATTATGCTATCATTAATGCTTGTTTAGTATTTATTTTAACAGTACAGGGCTTTGCTTATAAAAATGAGTGGCTATTTACATATCAAGGTTATTAATGTTTAAAACAATAACTAGTTAAACTAGCTTGTAGAGGAGATCCTGCATGTCCACCCAAATAAATTCAATCTGAGCAACAAGGAAGGGAAGAAATGGTTGGCTGAAGGAAGGGAGGAAAGAAGAGATGAAAATAAGCTGAATAAAATTATGCTTAAATGAAATTAATTGGGTTAATAATGAATGAAAGTAAGAAATATATCATGTACATTTAAAATAGCAGAAAAATGTATGGGTCCATTTGTTACTAAAATGATATCTTTTCAAGGGGTTAAATGGTCAATTGATGGTCCTGACCTTTACCTTCTTGATGATTATATTTCTATTCTAGTTACCATGCAAATGACGAATAAAGTTAATCCGTTTTTCTCTTAACATCTTACATTTTTAAAATGTTTCGAAGTAGTTATAAAGAGATTCCTTCCTTGCCTTGCACTCTTTTAAAGATAATTACTTTGTGCCCATAGAAACTAAATTCTTCACTGTACTTTTTTGCTATTTTTCTGGACCAACGAATATTCTTGATCGGTTCTTCTTTTTGTTCCAAACCAATAAAATCAATTAAAATAAAATTCTGAATATAGTAGAAAATGTTCAATACAGATGGGTTTAAAGTTTTGTAATTCAGCTATTTATATCTTCTTTTTATTCTCAGGCTTCGGCAGAGATTCTTTATTCCATGTATTCTTGACTGTTGTCCATTTTCACTTACAAAAAATGATAAAGTTCTCGTCTGTGCAATCTACCCTACACAAACCTGTACATTTCTATAGCCCAGTTTAGTTTATTTTAAATTGCACTGTCTTAGTTATATTCACTTTACTTTCACTACTGTTCTATGTATTATACATTAAATGTTTCAGACTATATTGGCTTATTAAATAGGAAGGCAAATGTTCCAAGGAGCATTCAAAATAAAATACCTCACTCATCTGGTATCTCATTTGTGAAATGCTAATTATCTAATTATCTTGTCTACCACAAATTATATATAGTACAAGGGCATAACATATAAAAGGAAACAGGAAAGGTGAAATGAAAACTGTATTTAGGTTACATTTTTTAGAACTAAAGTGTTCTTTTGACTAACAAATGCCACATTTATGCCTGGAAATGTCTTAGAAGAATTTTAATTGAACCTAAGATATTTCAAAAAGCTAATGAAGTGGTATATATGGTAGCATCATAAGGTTATCTGTGCTGTTTAATTAGAGATGCATTTTATTATGTCAATAAAGATAGCCTAGTGTGTAACCACTATTTGAGATCCTAACAAATTTTAATTTATTTCAGAGAAGAAAGATTTATGTATAATATTGCCAACAGTATTTATTACTGGCATATTTTGCTCATGAGGCAAACATTTTTTTTCTTTTATAAAGAATAGGAATATTTAATCCAGCCCTGTGTATGTCAAATATTAAAAGTAATTGAATATTTTAAGTTTTCTAAAGGCAAGGTTTCAAAATGTTGTTATTGTGCTGTATTTATATTATTACTAGTGTATAAAAATTTGTGTGTGTGTTATTAAAACTCATTGAGGAGGGTATTATATTTGTGAATGGAAATTCCAAATTAAATATATATATATACACACACACATATATATAAATTTAACATAACATACTCTCAAATGATTTTTTCTAATTAAGCTTATAATCAAGTATGAAAACTTTTGGAAGTTTTAAAATTATTTTAAAAACATAAATTAATTCCATAAAGAGGCAGTAAAACATAACACCAGAATTATAGAATGTATGTATAGTACAGATGCCAGTGAATCTTTTAAATAATTTTTCAGTTAGTCTAATAGAAAATAAAAACTGGATAAAAAATGAGACATAAATGACTGTGACAAGTAAAAATGCCATACACATCACGTTAATACCTACTATTTTAAGTTTTCAATTTAATAACTTACTCTATTTTTAAAAGATAGTTACAGGTATTTTTTATTGTTAAAAATAACTAGATATTTCATGTGCAATATTTTGTAATTTTTGTAGTACTACTTTCTGATTAAACCATAAACACAGACATACAAACACACACACACACACACACACACACACACACACACACAATTTAAATGAGAAAAATGTATAGTTTAGAAAATGACTCTAACAAATCAATGTATTAGACTTCACTGGATTGGTTCTTGATATATTCGGAAAGATTGTCATTGCTATTTACCGTCTGGGACTAATAATCTGGCGTTTTTTAAATGATACACTTTATTTTTAAGGGCAGTTTTGGGTTTACCAAATAGTTGAGCGGAAAGTACAGAGTTCCCGTATACACCCTCTCCCCACTCACCTTATGGTTTCTCATATTATTAGCATCTTGCATTGTTGTGGTACATTTGTTATAGCTGATGAACTAATATTGATAGATTATTGTTAAGGAAAGTCCATCCTTTACATTAGGGTTCACTCTGTGGTGTTCACTCTGCATTTTACAGTTCTATGGGTTTTGACCTGTGTATAATGTAATGTATCTACTGTTACATCATACAATTTCATTCCACAGCCCCAAAAAAATCTCTTGTGCTCCACTGCTTTATCTCACTTTACCTCTCCCACAAGACCTGTAACTAGTGATCTTTTTACTGACTATAGTTTTGCCTTTTCTAGAATGGCATATAATCAGAATTTTGTACTATGTAATCTCTTTGGACTGGCGTCTTTCAGTTAGCAATATGCCTTTAAGGTTCCAACTCATCTTTTCATGGCTTCATAACTCATTTCTTTTTATTGCTCAATAATATGCAATTATATGGTTGTACTAGAACTTATCTATTGAACAATATCTTGGCTTCTTCCAAGTTCTGGTAATTATGAATACAACTGCCAGGAACATCATGCATAGGTTTTTGTGCAGACTCATTTGGATAAGTACAGATATCTTGATTGCACAATTGCATGGCAAGACCATATTTAGCTTTTGAAAGTAAAAACTGACTTTCAAAGTGGCTGAACCATTTTGCATTACAATCAGCAATAAAGGAGAGTTTCTGCTGCTCCATTCTGGCCAGTGTTTGATGAGTCAGTATTTTGAATGTTAGTCTCTCTAATAGGTGTGTAGTAATAGCTCGTTGTTATTTTAATTTATAATTCCTATTGATATATGATATTACTTTTATATATGTTTATTTTATTGCTGTGTATCTTTGGAATATTCAAAGATATTCCTAGAAAAAGTTTAGATCTTTTGCTAATTTTTAAATTCAGTTATTTGTTTTCTTATTGATGCATTTTTAAACTTATTTGTGTATTTTGGATACCAGTTCTTTATTAGATACATCTTTGATACATTTTAATAGTATGTGGCTTGTCTTTTCATTCTTTTAACGGTGTCTTGTGCAGAGTAAATATGTTTAGTTTTAATTAAGTCCAAATTACCTTTTTCATGAATTGTGCTTTTAATGTTGTATCTAAAAAGTCATCATCGAATCCAAGGTCACTGAGATTTGCGCTTATGTTATTTTGTAGAAGTTTTATACTTTTGTGTTTTATACTTAGATCTATGATTAATTTGAATTAGTTTTTGAAAGGTGTAAGATCTGTGTTTAGAATCGTGTTTTTGTATGTGAATGTCCTGTTGTTCTAGAACCACTTGTTGAAAAGACAATCCCCTCTCCATTGAATTGTATTTGCTCCTTTATATAATTGATTATATTTGCTTGGGTCTCTTTCTGAGCTGTCTATTTTGTTCCATTGTTCTATACGTCTCCTTTTCACCAATACCTTACTGTTTTGAGTGCTGTAGTTTTATACTGTGTCTTGAAGTTAGGTAGTGTCAATCCTCAGATGATTCTGCAGCTGCTGCACACTCCTCTTCTTCTTCTTCCTCTTCCTTCTCCTCCTTCTTCTTTCTTTTCTGTCTTATTTCTTCTTCTTTCTCCTACATTCTCCTTCTTTCCTTTCTTCTTCTTCTATATTGTGATTACGTTATATGTGTTAATTTATAATTATAAATTGTTACAATTTTTATCACATTTTAAAACATGATTAATCAATATATTAAACTTTGTTAATTCTCAATGCATCAGGACACAAAATAGCCATTACTTGTGATGTGGGCCAAACTTTTCTTTGTTTTATATTCTAAGTCATTTTTTGAATGATGTACAGATGTAATGATAAAAGGAGAGTGAAAAGAGTGAAAATTTTTATTAGAACTTTTAATACAACATTTAAACAAAAAAAAAACATTTTTTTTTGCATATTTCTCTGGCTTTAATGATACGTATAGCAAAACTGAGCAATAATTGTCATGCATGATCCTGAAATACACCCATCTGGTAAATAATGAGTCCAGCTTCAAAATACATCTCTAATGTGTCCTATCTTATCGTTGCTTTTTGGTTCTTCTTTCACTAGCATTGTCGGAACGCAATGCTTTAAAAGAACTTCGATTGCTCATAATGCTACCCAGAAGAATAACACATCTTTATTCCATCGTTGCAAAACATTTTCATTTTTAGATTTATAAAGAGCAATTAAAATAAAACTAAAGTATATTCTTAGAATTTCATCATCACCAAATACTTTCAACATGTTTCCATTTATGGACTATGTAAAGTGAATTCTTATGTTGAAAAATCATAAAAGGTAAAAGAACATTGTCATATTTTCCTTTTAGCAAAACCATATGTTTGCAATATTGTGGGATGGAGTCCTTCCTTATATTAGAAAGTGTTCCAAATCATCAATTTTTGAGCTTGATATAATTTAGTTAGAGTATCACAAGTCAAAACTTGTTTTACTGTCATTTTAAGGGGCTTGAGCTCCAGTATTTTTATATTTATCTTCAAATTTTTCTAATCATTTGAGATGTCTTTATTAATTTTCTTCTCTTGCCGTTATAGGCAGAAAATGAAAAATTCTGAGTTCTTAGCTGATATCATGAAAGCAAAAACCTACACAGTAGCAAACAGAACTATAATATGGTGTTTTTGTTTCTATAGTTCTTTTAAATATGTATTTAAAAAAATCCAAAACCCGGGCAATGGTATAAGCACATAGGTATTAGATAACAGTGATGATTTTCTATCAGTTGCATAAACCTTCTACCCCAACATTGTTCAATAGAACTTTCTGTGATAATAGAAATTTTCTCTATGTCCAGATAGTAGCCAATAATCAGCTATATGTGGCTACTAGCAATTGAAGTGTGAGTATTGTGACTAAGGAAATGCAATTTAAAGTTTACTTAATCATAATTGAATTACATTTAAATTTAAATGGCCACATGTGACTAGTTGTTACTTTATTTTCACTCTTACATAATTGTATATATCCATTTTCTTATTATATTATTTTTTTATCATAGTTGGGGATAATTGATGAGTTAGTGGTAAAGTAACACCTAGTATACTGAATTAGCAAGATTTCTCATAAGAAATATAGTGCCATTAATTTTATACTATATCTTAGATTTATATGATGATTCAATGTTTTCATATCATAATTGGAAGTAAGCTGATTTTCAAACCTATTTTTAAAATTAAAAAAATGTTTGGATGATCACTAATAAAGAAATAGTACAAATTATAAAATGTTCCCTAAGCATAGTTAGAACTGTATCAAATGCACCATAGGGTCAACAGTTATAAAAATGTATGGGTCAGCACAATGGCTCACACCTGTAATCATAGCTAGCACTTTGGGAGGCCATGGCAGGTGGATCACTTGAGCTCAGGAGTTTGAAACCAGCTTGGCCAACATGGAGAAACCCCATCTCTATAAAAAATACAAAACAATTATCCATGTGTGGTGGGATGTTCCTGTAGTCCCAGCTACTTTGGACACTGAAGTGGAAAGATCACTTGAGCCCAGGAGTTTGAGGCTGCAGTGAGCTGAGATGGCACCACTGCACTCCAGCCTAGGTGACAAAGTAAGATACTGTCCAAAAAAAAAAAAAAAATTATGTATTAAAATGAACAAAAGTGGTGATACATTTATTACCTATACTTTTACTGCTGCTTTTGCTTTTCTTTTAGGTCTTCCTTGTGGCCCAGCTTTATGATAGAGACACATTACTTCTACTCCTCTGCCAGATACATTCAGTTTTACACACTGCCAAACATGTCTTCTTAAATATTGGTTCTTAACCTGAGATAATTTCTTATTAATTCTAATATAATATCCAAACTCTTCAGCTTGACATTCAAGGCTTTGAAAATGCAACCAACCCCCTATAATGCTGCTCTCAATTACATTTTTCCAAATAATCCACTCTATGCTTTACATTATTTCTAGATGACTCATATATAGCCAACATTTTTAATACAACGCTTTGTTCATTTTTCCTTTGCCTTAAATCCCTTCTTTTCTTTGCCTCTAGAAAAATTCTACCAGATCGAATACTGTGTTTTCCCTGAATTATTTTAAATACCACTTTTCTAGGTAATCTACTTTGCTTCTGACAAATATGTAGAATCTATCCCTCTGAGAACTCCCAGAATACATCATTCAAGTACTATGATGCCTGCAATGTTGAGTTTTGCATCATTTTGAACTATATATGATTTATCTTATTTATTAAGACTATCTTCCTGTGGGTTGCTTTTTTTGCAGATGTATAACACTTGTATAATCATGGTATTATGCCTTGTATGCATGGTGATTTATAAATATTTTTTAAATACATGAATGATTGCCACTAAAGCAGTCACTAGAATTGAAAAAAATTTAACACATCCTTGAAGAATGCTGATAATTTTCAGCATTAAGAAATGTGAGTTAAATGAAAAGTGAGAATTTTACTACAAAATTACAAATGGGAAAAATAAACTAAATATCTTAGAAAAACACAATTGTACCCAGGAAAAAAATGAGTATCAGATATGGCTGGAACTGAAAGAGGACTATTACCACTTGGTATATGAAGCCCAGTGCCACTATTAAGTGGTAGAACTTGAGATGCAGATTGAGTCTGATTTACAGCTTTTCATTTCAGGAGAGTGTCATAATGGTCTTGCCCAGAGTACTAAGCATTTACTTCCTTTCAGGAGTGAGCCATGATGTGAGACAACATAAGCAACCCATATCAGTGCTCACAGCTTCACAGTTCTCTAGTAGTTTCCAATCTGCTGTAACAAAAAAGGCAGAGATAGACAGATAAATAGACAAAAAATAGATAATAAATAAAATAAATGTAAATACTTTAGATAAAAATATTACTGACATTTTGGGCCAGAAAATTCTGGTTTTTGTTGGGGGGCTGCTGAGGGGCCTGTCCTGTGCACTGTGGGATGTCTACAAGCACTTCTGTCCTCTACTCATTAGATGTTAATTGCTATTCTCCGTTCCTCTCCCTTCCATTGTAACAACCAAAAATGTCTTCAGACATTTTCAGATATAGTTAGGGGATTAAATAACCCTAAGATAAAAACCACTTTTTAAAAATAAACCAAAAGTGGCTTCACAATGGTGAGTTGATGCATAGTTTTCTTTAGTGTTAATTTTAAGTACCAAGAGATCTTTATGAGCGTTACATAAATTTAGTTTGGAAACCTTATGCAATAATATTGCAATAAGGCTAAGATTCACAAATCTTTCATCTGTTAGACACTTTAAAATTTTTAAATTTCCCTTAGAACAAATTTGCTGAGGGGAGATATTTTTTATATTTTTTGTGGATGAGAAGAGTTTGTGAATAAGAAAAGCCTATTTTTATAAACGAGATAGCATATTTTAAAAGAATGTTTTTATCTGTAAATGAGGAAAAAGATGTGAGAGAGATAAGAGTGTATACAATTTGTACATCATGTAGTGTCCATGTCCTGAGCTGGGTGCTAATTTAACCAGATGGAGAAAGTTAATTTTGAAGAATTTAACAGAACATAGTATGAACAACATCAATTGCTATTGTAGTCTAAGAGAGACTAGAAAACATAAACTCATTGTAGTATGTTTAAGATAGGCCAGGAGCGGTGGCTCACTCCTGTAATCCCAACACTTTGGGAGGCAGAGGCAGGCAGATCACTCGGGAGTTGGAGACCAGCCTGACCAACATGGAAAAACCCCATCTCTACTAAAAATACAAAAGTTAGTTGTGTGTGGTGGTGCACACCTGTAATCCCAGCCACTCGCGAGGCTGAGGCAGGAGAATTGCTTGAACCCAGGAGATGAAGGTTGCCATGAGCCGAGATCTCACCATTGTACTCCAACCTGGGCAGCAAGAGTGAAACTCTGTCTCAAAAAAAAGAAAAAAAAGATTGTAGAAAAGGGGTCAAACAAAGGTAAGGTAAGTGTTAGCTTCACTACTCTGAGCATGTTTCTTAATCTGTACAATGAGGAGAGCAATCGAAATTTTGGCATACTTTATAAGAGTTTGATGAGCTAAAGCATACAGAGCATTTACATCAATGCATATTATTTACCAAGTATTTGATTAATGTTTACTATTATTAGAAGATAGTTGTGACAAGTAAATTTGATTTTGTAACAAACTTAACCACTAGTTGGAAAATATTTTAAAAGGCCATTATTCATTTATTGTTTAACAATTACTTAATTGAGGTCCAGAAGTCATTGTACAAGACAAAGATGATCTCTTCTCTGATAAGCATGAATTCCTAAGAATATGCTAAACATCAGCAGCACCTTTAAGACTAATAACGAATCTTGAGGTGTTGCAATATGAATGCCACAATGTAAAATATTATAATGTTGCAATGGTATAATTCTAGTGAAAAAACAATGGATAGAAATGAATACTAGCACTGTTCTTTGAATGGCTTAGAGATTATGTAAGTGTTTGTCGAATGAATAAATGGGAGTACTCATAGGAAATAATTTTTTGAACAAATAAAATTATAAACATTGTATTTTTCTTTCAACCAAAGACTGTAATATGAGCAATACAAAGGACTGCTGCTACTTTGTGTTATAAATCACCATTATTTCCTCACTCAATACATTATACAATATAGGATGGTACAGCAGTCTTCGGTTGTTTCTCTTATTTAGCACTTTGGCCATCATCCATAACAGGTTAAATGCTACTTTTATATAAACATAAATTCCTGTTATATTTATTCAATTACAAAAGAAGTAAGGTGGGTTTTTTTTTCTGATAAAACATTTGATTAAAGCTCCTTTTTATTCATCTACAGAATCTAGTGATGGATAAATGTTGTTAAACTAATGACACTAAATACTTTAAAAGCTTGTGCTTTTAAGATTGTCCATTAAGTGGTTTAATAGAATCTCCATCACTAGTCTTTTCTCTTTTAAAATCCTTGCTAAGGATATAGAAAATCCACTCTGCTGGATCAATATCTTTACTTTGATTCAAATCCTCAATAATTCAAATGGAACATGAGGTATCCTTACTTCCCAAGTTCATAAAATCTTTAAATTTTTGTTTCAAAGAAGAAAAATCTTTTTTTGAGACATAGTCTCACTCTGTCACCAGGCTGGAGTGCAGAGGCACGATTTTGTCTCACTGCAACTTCTGCTTCCCAGGTTCAAGTGATTCTCCTGTCTCAGCCTCCTGAGTAGCTGGGATTATAGGCACACACCACCATGCCAAGCTAAGTTTTGTATTTTTAGTAGAGACAGGGTTTCACCATGTTGGCCAGGATGGTCTCGATCTCCTGACCTCGTGATCTGTCCTCCTTGGGCTCCCAAATTGTTGGAATTACAGGTGTGAACCACTGTGCCCATCTAAAATTAAAAGAAAAAAAAAAAAGTTTTGTCCATAAATGTAGCTCTTGAAAGTAATTGTGTTTCTTCCTAAATGAGCCCCAGAATTTGTCAGACAAAAGTAAAAAAAAAAAAAAAAAGTAGGAAAAAAATGGGGTTTTCCACAGTTAAATATTTTATAGACATTCTAAAGATTATTTTTTGTTTCTACAAAAGTCTTAGAGCATTTGTTTCTGAAATATCTGTGTATTTTAATTGGATGTTTGTAAGTACTAAGAAAATATTTGTGAATGATTGACTCTATGCCTATTTTTATATACTTGTGCAAAACTTCTTTATTCTTTTGCATTCTGGATAAAACATTCATTTATTTATACAACACTTAAGAGCTCTTACAATATATAAAGCGTAAGATATAAAGACACACCATTGAGTAAGTTAATATCTTAACTCTTGAATGCTTAAAATGTTGTGGATATATTATAAATATACATTATATATAATATATATTACATACATTCATGTATATTCAATAAATACAATGTTGATAGACCTGATTTATTTAAAGGCATTTTAAAACAGCATGAAAATTGCTAGTTTGCCAAAAAATAAAAATAAAAAATCTGAGTTTAACATATAGGACAAAGCTAGAATAAATAAAGAGCAATCATATTAAATCATTTTTTCTAACCCCCTTTTTAACTATTACTAATTGGTATAATACATTATAACAGTAAATTAAAAATAGGACATCATACATATCTCCAATGTACTGAGTCAAAAGAGTTTGTTTGTTTTGTGTAATAGTACAGCAGGATTAAATGTAACTGACATTGATCCTACAGTGGAAAATGGAATTATTTCCACAGTAAGGCTGGAATTACTATTTAAGTAAAATTTGCTTTAGAACATACTCCTAATTTCAATCATTTGAAATATGTTTTAAATGAATAACTATGAACCAGAAGAAAATCCATAATTGATTTATAAAAGATACCAAAAAAATAAAACAAACTTTTTAAATATAATTCTTAGTAGATAACTTGACAAAGGCATGCAAGGAAAAGTTTGGATGATGCAGTATTCACTTCATTACTGTTCATCTCTGGGTCTGTAAAAAGGGGAGTAACATAAGGCATCAATTTGATTATTTTATAAAACCATCTACATGTAATCTACTGTGCATTGTTCCATTTCTGACAAATTATCCATTAATTTTGATATGTAACAAAATAAATAATAGAAATATGTTTACATAGGAGTCTCACACATTAAAATAAATAGTTTGAAAACATTCTGGAAAGTGAAGGCTTTCAAAATTAACTGAGTTTTGAGATGACTACTTTTCTGTTCTTCGGTTAGCTAACAAAATATAGTAGTTTTAAACTCATTTACAAGTATTATTTCTAAAATATCATTGCTATCTTACTAAAATGTTTTTAGAATAACATTGCTTAATCAACTCTCTTAGGTATGATAAAGTGTCTGATGAAAATAAATAGAAATAATAATGACAGAGATTTCTATGAAAGCAGAAATTACTTCCTTATATTCAAAACAATTATTTGAGAAAGAGTTAAGTTTAAGATAATAACCCCTTCACTGTAGTACTTGTGGTTAAAAAAATAAAAAAGTATTTGGTGAATATTACTAAAATGGTAAGTTTAAAGAGGAATAATTTATATCATAAAAATATTAACTAGCTTTGGCTGAATAATTAAATAAATCTCTTCACAATTGAGCACTGCCCCTGCCAAAATCTGATGAGTAAATAATAGTTTACACATGTGGTACTTGCATTAAAAAGAAATTGATATTTTTATCAACATAGAAAATTGCTACCTAATGATATCCAATGCAGATTATTGTAAAAGTGAGCAATATGTATTTTTAAAATATATTATTATTATTTAAAACTTTCTGGGAGTAGATAATCAGTGTATATATCTATGGGGTACATGAGATGTTTTGATACAGAAATGCAAGGTGAAATAAGCACTTCATGGAGAATGGGTTATCTATCCTCTCAAGCACTTATTCTGTGAGATACAAACAATCCAATTACCTTCTGTAACTTATCTTAAAATATATAATTAAATTTACAATTGACTATAGTCACTCTGTTGTGCTATCAAATAGTATGTCCTGTTCTTTCTTTCTACCTTTCTTCTTGTACTTATTAGCCATTTCTACCTCCCTCGCAACCACTCCAGTACCCTTCCAACCTTTGGTAACTACCCTTTTACTCTTTATGATTATGTGTTGAATTGAGTTGATTTTTACATCCCACAAATAAGGGAGAACATGTGATGTTTGTGTTTCTGTGTCTCGCTTATTTCACCCAACAAAATGATCTCTCCAGTTCCATCCATGCTGTTGACAATGAGTGGATCTTATTCTTTTCATGGTTGAATAGTACTCCACATTAAATTAAATTAATATGAACTAAGATTAAAAGCTAATCTAAGGCTTGGAACTTGAATATTTAAGACATATGTGTATCAAGCACCAATAAATTTCAATTATGCATTTAAAATATTTTAGAATAGTATACCAAAATGATTATGAGAAGCTATATCACAAATTTTATTGCTGGCAAGGCATCTTAGCTCACACCTATAGTCCCAGCACTTTGCAAGGCTGAGGTGGAAGAATCACTTGAGGCCAGGTGTTTGAGACCAGCCTGGGCAACACAATGAGTCTCCATATCTTTAAAAATGGAAGAAGGAAGGAAGGTAGGTGGGAAGGAGGGAAGGAGGGAAGGAGGGAGGGAAGGAAAGAAGGAAGGAAGGAGGGAATGAAGGAAGGAAGGAAGGAGGGAAGGAGGGAAGGAGGGAGGGAAGGAAGGAAAGAAGGAAAGGAAGGAAGGAAGGAAGGAAGGAAGGAAGGAAGGAAATTAGCCAGGCATGGTGGGAAGGAAGGAAGGAAGGAAGGAGAGAGGGAGGGAGGGAAGGAAGGAAGGAAATTAGCCAGGCATGGAAGGAAGGAAGAAAGGAGGAAATGAAGGAAATTAGCCAGGCATGGTGGAGCACTGAGGCTGGAGGATCATGTGAGCCCAGGAGGTCGAGGCTGCTGTGAACTGTGATCACACCACTGCACTCTAGCCTGAGGGACAGAGTAAGACCTTGTCTCACAAAAAGAAAATAAAAATAATTTTACTTTTTCTCATTTAATAATTATTTATTAAGCACACACTTCATTTAAATACTACCAAGACATGGATGATATGTGAATGGCTTTTAAAAAGAACGTTACACAAGGATGAAAAAAGGAACATGATGCAATGATATCTGATCAAATTTGAAGGTAATGAATGATTGCCCTTAACAAATTTTTTTTTAAATATGTAAGAATTAAATAAGCAAGTAGTCTTTCCAAAATGGAGCATTTCTAATCATTTGTATGAAGACAAAATGAAACATATTATTAAAGAACTTGATAAAAATAAAAAGCCTGAAATTCAAAGAATAAAATAGAATCTTAGAAGACCAGAACATAAAATAAGCAGATTATGTAGGACTTAAATAGTTTAATAATTTTGTTTTGTATTTTAAGAGAAAAGATTAGCCATGAAAGGTTTTAATTAGAGAGCTGATGTGATCAGATTATGTTCTGAGAAGGTAATTCTGTTTTGTTATAAGAGTAAGATTTAAAGGGTTAACATTTTGACACGAAGGAGACCATTTACTATTTTGGCAAACTAGATTAAAACGGTGGTTGCAGAACTACAAAATAGTAGTGAATTAATTTGAAAATTATTTAGAAGGTAAATAAGAGTTTATGAGCAATTGATTACAGAAAAAGCAAGGAAGCAAGAGGTGTCTGGTTTATGTGGCTATATGGATGTCAGTCGTGTCTATAGAAATAGAGATCTCTGAAGGAAAAACATGTGGGGGTAAGATTGGAGACTGAGTGTTCATGTTGAATACATCAAATGTGCCATACCTTTTAGATATCCAAGTGAACATGCCACATAGGTGCTGCATGTAAATAAGCTAGTGAAGCAAACTGCACAAGGATATATAAATCCATGAGTGATTGGTAAGTAAATGGAAACTAAAAATATGAGTGAGGCTTAAAAGACCCAGAGAAATTTGAGAGAACGGAATTTGAATCCCATTCACCCTGATCTTAAACATTTAAAGGCTACATAGGAAAATGCCACCCAACAGAATCTGAGAAACTGTAGCCAGGAACCTAAGGGTTGAACCAGGATTATGTCTGTGGCAGGGAGGGGATTGGGAAGCAAGTGAAGCATATATATTTGTCAGAGAAATCTAGGGCAGATAATTTTTTAAATCTCCGTTTAAAAATTATCTTTATATAAATTCCTTTTTTGTTTCCTTATTTATTTGGAAAGATAAGCCTTAGGAGCAGGAATTAAGTTCCATTTTGAGTAATTTTGAAGTCAAATAAATGAATACTGTCTTACATCTCTTGATATTTAGTAACTTAGAGGTTATTTAGGTTATTCCTGAGAGTTTTATGGAAATATGTACTCAGTATATTACCTGCTTTGGCGTTTGCTTATAATTGAAATTCTTTATGTTAGATCTAAAGGGAATGCTGAAGCATGCTTCAAGGAAACATTTGTTACACAGATTCTCATCTCTCCTGTACTGCTTAAACTAAACAGGTAGAACAAAGCCACAGTTTGCTTTCCTCTTTTCTCACAGCTGCCTGCCACTATGTAAGTTACCTTAACTGAGGCAGATCCTGGTGGTGATCATCCATTCCGTTTGGCACATACTATTTTTGTGTACTGAGAAGGGCAAAAGTGCCTGGGAAATAACACCTCCTCACCAACCTCCACCACCCAACCCCCGGGAGCTGTCCTCAACCAAAAGTGATAACTGGAAATATTCTATAAATAGTCCTGTCTCTTGCCAGTCAAGTAAGGTAACTCAGAGTCATGTCCTCCATTCACTCTCAGTTCCACAGTGGAATTGAACTCAGTTTGCTTTGCTCACTGCGTAGTCGGCTCAATAACACAGGCTTCATTTACTTCCTTCCCTTCCTGTCTTACTTCTCAGAGCTTCCTGAGATTACCGCCTCGCACATTACCCCCTCAATAAAAGACACGCCTTAGGATCTGTTTGTTTGGACACTGGACACTGTCTTAGAGTTCTCCAGAGACATGGAGCCAATAGGCTGTGTATACATATAAAAGGAGATTTATTATAAGTAATTGTCCGTATGATTTTGGAAACAAAATCCCAAGATCTGCAAAGTAAGTCAGCGAGCTGGAGGACCAACTGCACCAATGGTTTAGTTCCACTTCGAATCTAATGACCTGAGATTGAAGATAATTGATGATTTAGTTCCGGTCCAAAGGTCTCAGGATCAATACCCAGAAAGACCCAAGGTTTCCATTCTATTCTAAAGGCAGGAAAAAAGTCAATGTTGCAATTCAAAGGACATCAGGCAGGAAGAGTGTTTTTCTACTTAGAGGAGGAGGATTAGCCTTTTCATTTTATTAAATCTTCAGACAGATTGGATGAGGCCCTTTCGTATTGTGGAGGGCCATCTGCTTTACTCAGTCTACCAACTTAAATGTTAATCTCATCCCAAAACATCCTCACATTAACACCCAGAATAATGTTTCATCAAATAGCTGGGCACCCCAAGGCACAGTCAAATTGACACACAAAATTAAACATCACAGACACCCAAATTAACACAATTCTGTTTCCCAGAATCATACTTTTCTGATCTTTCACCTTAAACTTTTTCCAAGAAAATTAAACTTTCTTTTGTAATATATCATGGGGAAAATCACTTTTGCAATATGTGTATTTAGTTATAGGTCAAAAGACCATAGGCCTCAGTTTGGCCAGAACAGTCTGGTTCACACCTGTCATCTGCATAATTATTAATATTTTTTATTTTTCTTTTAACAATGTCCTACTTTGGAGAAGAAATTATGTGATTATCCTAGTCAATAAATGATTTCGTAGATTTGCTAATAATGGAAAAATAATAAAGTGTGTTTAAATCTGATATTCAATTTTTTCTTCTATCAGTTAAAAAAGAATGATGAATGTGTGTCATATTTCTTCAGATTAATTTTTCTTCCTAAGTCATTTTATATCACAAATATTTAATGTGATGTATTTGGAATGTTTATTTGCAATCAGAATATTATTTTGTATCATCTTAAATGCATTCTCTTATTTAAAGAATTGAGGAAGAATGTATTTGAAAAGCATATATAATTTTAAAGTATGATATAAACCATTATTTTTTATTTTGTAGTTTATTATTCAATATATGAAAATGTAAATTATTTTCCTTAGATAAGGTTACAAACCTGGAAATTACACAATCGGTATTAACTCATTTAACTGGCTCCAAAATCAAATAATTATATAATACCAGGACAGATCAGTTCTTCTATTACAACTAAGAAGAAAAGAATGAGAATAACTGTGATCCTCTGGAGAGTTCAGAACCTATTTTGCTCACTGTAGAGAATGTGAGGATAAGAGGGGAAGACAATTCCACATTGACTTTGGGCCAGACAATGCCAGGGCTAGCAAAGTCTCATAAAGAAAGAATGTGTTTATATTGTCTCTCTTTTTTTAGCTTATTTTTCATTTCTTCTGTGAAATATGCTATCTTTGTGTTGATTAAGGTATATTATATGTCATAAAAGTTATAAATATACATGTCTTTAAGTATTCATTAATCCTCTTCCACTAGGGATGATTTACTGTTAAATGGAAATAAATAATTTTCTAACAAACATGTAGTGGCGTATATAACAAATGCTGACTTTTAGTAAAATCATAAATGCTATTGGAAGTGACTCAGTACTTAAGAGCAAGCAGCATGTGCCCAGTGCTGCATCACTGCGCTTTGAAAAGATTCTGCATAATGCTTGTGAGACAGTAGTTGATCTTGAGTTCATTGTGGGTTCCTTTTGTGAGCCCCTGGTATTCCCACAACAATGAAAGTGTTGTTATTCAGATGCACATAAATGCATTCAGCCCATAATAATAGTATTCATAGCCATCTATAAATAGTTTAAGAAACAATTGTATGAAATGCTTGATATTCATCTGAACCACTTTTTGCAATTTCATTTTTAAATTCAGATTTCAGAAGTAATACAACAAAGGTGCTGATAAGATATTCAGACTTTTTTTAGCTTTGTATGGACAGGACGTTAGCTTTTTAAATCACACAGCCTGTTTTTGCAAATCTGAGAAATCCTTTATAAATATATACAATTATAAAAATCATATGAGACATGCTGAACACACAGCATGTTGCACAGTTATTAAATAGTTTTGTATGTGTTTAATTACCTGTCTTAATATTCTTTTGTTTCTAGATACACCATCAGTTAAGATTATACCATCAACTCCTTTTCCACAAGAAGGACAGCCTTTAATTTTGACTTGTGAATCCAAAGGAAAACCACTGTAAGTGAGTTAATGAGCAATAAAGCTTTCTACTTTTTTCTTTTATCTTGCTTTGATTACAGGCTTTAATTGTAGAAATCCACAGTTTGTGTCTTTTATTGGTGGGCAATGTGTTCTCTAAAACAGAAAACGTCATGAACCATGTCTTCATTAGTGTCAATGGAAGACTGGTTTTCTCTTTGTCTTCTAGTGAAATTTCTGGGAAGATTTTCAGCTGTTATTTCTTTTTATTTTTTTTCCAGTAAGATATTTTAACCTGAATGGAGTGTAGGCTTAATCAGCCACTGTTTATATCATCAGACTAATAAAAGCTGCACATCGTTGAATTTAGTTCTCCCATGAAAAACTTAGAAAATACTGAAGCATCCCCAAAATATGCCAATGTTTTAAAGCTACATGGAGAATCATTTTCAAAAAAGGAAAATTAAATCTATATTTCTTACGAAACACCCAATGAAACAGATAACATGAATGAGAAGGATCACAAACTCAATGTGTTTAATGATAAAGTGATTTCATTATTAGAATACATACACATCAATGTGCTAATTTCACTTCAACTCTAAAACTTTATCTTTTGAAATTTGTGTTTATAAATAGCCAGTCAAAGAATACCTGGTTTTAAGCAAAACTTAAATATGGATATTAAATATGTATATTTAAATTCTGTTTAAAACCAATATGATTATTCTAATATAGTAACACTCTAGGCCTAGCTTTATGTAATTTACTTGATTTTTTTAAAAGATTCTTATTTATTTGAATTCTGTTTAAATTATAATAGGAGGAATTAAATTGTTCTTTGTATATGACTATAGGAGGTTTCTTCTGGCAAATCAGGTTAAATTACTAAAAATTTGCTTCCAATAACATTTATATTATTTAAGTGTAAGTTTCATATTATCTGATGAGGAATTTTTCTAAAAGAATTGGAAGATAGATGCCTGACATTTTAACTTCGTCAATTGTATGTCATTATATTTTTCACCGTGTTAACAAATCCATACCTTCTTTACCACAGTTTTGATATTTTAAAACTGTTCTCTCTTCTAGTAATTATTTTACAGAGATTGTTTTTGTTCTTCTTTCCTTCACATTTATCCAAAAGTACACTTATATACATTTGGATTATATACACAATTTATGCAATATTTAATTTACCTCATTTGGAGGTGAAGTTTAATATTTAATTCACCTCATTTAGAGGTGAAGTTAGGGAACATGCTTTATAGAATGCTTGAAAATAAATAAATCCTGCTTCAGAAACATCCCATTGTCTTACAGTGATTCTTTGATTTCACATCTACTTTCAACAGTAGAAACATTATTGTACTTATGGAAATCATTAGACTATGTTTTATATAATTAATTATTTAAGTAGTTCATATCACTCATCTAAGATATAATTGAATGAATGTGTCTTCTAGTGGGTCTCTTTTGAGTTACCTAAAAATAATCTTGGATGTGTAGTAATTCTCTGCACTGCAGATGAATGAAAAGCACAATAACTTCTTATTCATTTTATTTAAGAATACAAATTTCAAGAGATTTATAAAATGGAAAATGTTACCTTTATCAAGAGAATTCTGATTACTATGATTTTGCAAATAGATAAAGGAAATAAGAAAGGCTCCCTATTTTACAGAAGAGAAAACTGAGGCCCAAAAGTGTTAACTACATTTTCCTATTCATCCATATTTAAAATGAGGGAGAATTTGAATTCAGTTCAGTCTTGCCCAGAGCTTTCACTCTTTCAATTATGTGCTGCTACTTCAATTGCTAAATGTGCATTTCCATTTATTCCAGCTAAAGTTACTTTTGAAAAACTAGGCTGACAATAATTGGGACTGACAATAATTTTCACCACTGAAGTTGAACCCCTAGATGCTTTAGGGCAGTGAACTTGCTGGTCTCATGATATGTTTCACTGTTGCCATCCTCCTTTCGTAGGCTTTCTTTTATATTTATATTCTTTCTGGAAACTTGTCAAATGTCTACCAAACTAATCATTTCTGGCATGAGTTCATAGCCATATGAAAAATCTGTAATTAATGCAGTATATTTTGACAATTAACTCATAGGCTCCACAACATCTTCAAAGTAAAGTAGTCATTATATGTTGCCTTTCTCTTCGTAGATCCCATTGTTATATTCTGTATGCTGTGGTCCACAAGTAAATATGTATTAAGTTATTCTCTTGTATTATATTTCCATTCGCAAGTTTCCTTTTATCATATTTCCTTGAAGACGGTCAAGATATTGGCATTAAAGTTGGAGTCAACTGCTTTGATGCCTGTCTTCCTTAGACTGTTGGATCTTTGTTTTTTTTTTTTTTTTTTTCTTCCTAATTATTTTAAATAACTTCTCTACATTTTTACAGTAACTATCTTCTCCATTGCATGAAGGCATTAATCTCTTTAAAAACAGTCTAAATTTTAGCCTCTCTGTAGTTTATATACTATTTCCAACAGTGCCAGATGAGGCAGAGAGGACAAAAATCACGAGAAGACTGAAATCATTGGATTTTCTCAGAAGGAAATCTTCCTGATCATAAAGAAAAGTCTTACTAGAGCAAAAAGAACAGGATGCAAATTGACATGGTTTAATCAGGGAGTTAGTAGTTAGTGGGGAAGTAAAGACAGTCACTAAAGGAAAGACTATAAACTTCAAAAAATGAATCGTAAAAGGAGAAAGAATTATGAGAAATAATTTGTCAAACAAATTTTAAAATAAAACAATAATGACATATATAATGGGGAGACTTGCATATTTTAAAATAGGAACAAAAGAGTGGGAGTAAAAATGAAATATGTGATATATTCAATGGGCAGGTTAGAATTACCTGTTTTACTCAGATAATCACTGTCAAGTCTCTACTCTGCAACTATTATACCTGTGTTTTCTTTTTGTTATTTAAGAACCACTGAGAAGGAACAGTATATCTTAGTCTTTGAGTGGGGCTCCAAGCACTTAAATTTTATCATTTACCTGATCCACCTCTCGTGAGCATGTGAAAATCAGGAATGAATAGTGGCTATATGATTTATTTATATCTTGTAGCTGTCTTAAATAATACATTTAATCTGTGGCCAAAACTTCATTGTTTCTTAAAAAGTATTTGACTAATATGTAATGTTTTGAAGAATGAGATATTCACAGTAATTAAGTATATTGGTAGTAGGCAAAATCACACCACTATCTTTTGTGTAAATCACAACATCATGGCATGGCTAAGTTGCACTGAAGCTGGTGTTCGGAACCTGCCCTTCTTTATGCTAATGTTGTTTTCCTTGTTCTAAATGTGAGGGCCCCAGTGACTATTTATGAACAATCATGCCTTATTTGCCTGCTTTGGACTGAAGCCTTTTGCCATTTTCCTGTGAAACAGCTGCATAACTTGGGCCAGGACCAAATTGTTCCACTTGACACTACTATAGAAGCATTCTATTCTTTCCTTAAAAGAGAGATTACTGTACATGTGTGTCCATTGTTTTAATTTTAGTTTAAAGTGAGGACTGAGCTAATGCCAGCCACTTTTCTTTCAAGTCCCCAGAGTTTTTGCAACCCTCTTCTTTTGTTGGCTGAATTCCCAGACAGCTTTCAGGCAGCAGCATTCTCCATTTATAAAAGTAGAGGAAAACACACACACACACACACACACACACACACACACACACACACACACACACACACACACACACCATGAAACCCATATATTACATTAAAGTCATGACCTTAAATGGTGTGAGGTTGCCACCAACACGGTGTAACTAATGAGACATCATTCATTTTAATCAAATGTTTAATGCTTTTTAAATTCACCTCCAAAAAAAAGCAATTTGACATTTTCAGTGAGATAAATGTGTATTTTGCATCTATTCTATAAAAGAAAATAATTACAGTTACTGATAATTTTTTCTATGTATCTAGCACAATGTTTATGTTGTACTTACTATTTTATTTTCTGGTAACCACAATTTTTCTTTTGTTCTTGCCATAAATCTGGTATGCATAATTGCACAGCATGTAACATTCCAATTCTATAAACAAAGAAAGAATTTAATCATTAGGAAGACAGATCACATACTATATAGCAACTAGTGAGGTGTATTAGGGGAATAATTACACATCTATTTTCAAATTGATCAAGAATGAAAGAACTCTGATATGTATATATTAACATATTTTTCTATTAGCACAATGGAGACTTTTCAACAACAACAACAACAACAACAAACAGACAAAAGGCAGGGCACGGTGGCTCATGCTTGTAATTCCAGCACTTTGAGAGGCCTGGGCAGGTGGATTATCTGAGATCAGGTGTTTGAGACCTGCCTGGCCAATATAGTGAAACCCCATCTCTACTAAAAATACAAAAAATTTATTCAAGATTGTTGTGGGCACTTGTAATCCCAGCTACTGGGGAAGCTGAGGCAGGAAAATTGCTTGAACCCGGGAGGCACAAGTTACAGTGAGCTGAGATCGTGCTATTGCACTCCAGCCTGGGCAACAAGAGCAAAACTCCATTTCCAAAAAAAAAGACAAAAAAATTAAAGCAAAGCAGTTTTGTATTAAGTCAATGTTCTCAGCCTCACATGTACCTTATACAAATCACAGGTTATTTGCTAACCATTACACAGTTCAAGTACCATCAGAGGAAATGACAAAACAAATGAGGAATTAAAGAAAGCAAGTTATCGTCTAGAGTGAAATGTTTACCAAAAGAAGATAAAATATGTATTTTAAAATATTAATCAATAATAGCAGTTTTACATTATTTGACCTGATATATAGCAGTTGTTATTACAGAATACTTACCTCTCTCCTGATATATAGAAAAACTCTAATTAATCATTGAGATCTGTATTTTATTTTCAAATAGGATGCCTAAGCTGTCATACTTTGAGGCACAAAATGTTTTGTGATATTGTAGAAAGAGAATGTGGACCTAGGTTTAAATAATAAATATGTGGATATCTGGGGCCTGAGTAGTCCTAAGCAAATCACTTAACCAGACCAAGTATTCTTTTTTCTTTTCTTTTAATTGATAGACTTTAATTTTTAGAGCAGTTTTAGGTTCACAGTGAAATTGAGTGGAAAGTACAGAGATTTCTCCTATACCCCTCGTCCTTACCCACTCACAGCCTTCCTCACTACTGACATTCTATACCAAAATATTACATGTGTTATAGTCAATGTACCTACACGGATCCATCGTTATGACATCAAAATCCAATGTTTATGTTAGGGTTCATTCTCACACATCAAGTAGTTTTATCTCTAAAATAAAGAACCCAAAATTTAGCAGATTGTTTTAATAACAACAGTGTATATGAAATGTCCGCCTCCAAGTAATTGCATAATACATAACAATAATGAGGTTGATAAATTATTATTTGATCAAGGAAATACAATATATCTCACCAAGTTACCCACTCAGAAGTCTTAATTATATATTTAATATCCATTCTAATATTAGGCTATTATGGCAACTCTGACAACTGAGTTATCTCATATGTATTCCCAGGCAATGGAATTCAAGATTTCAGGCGGAATAAACACATTTCAGGAGAGTGGGTCTGTCATTTTCAAAGGCATATTTAAACAGCAAAAAGGAACCCAGACTGATGTCATGGCAAAACTTATATAGCAACTTGGATATTTTATTCGAAGTTAAGTAATAATAGTAATAAACCACAGAGAAGAGAAGCAGAGTTATGAACCGCAGTTGGGGTAAAATCCAAAATAGTTAAAACAGAAGACTGGAAAATCCTGAGCTACAGGAAAAGCCTCTTCACTAATTTACCTTAATTTTAACAAAGCACAAGTTTAGATCAATTTGCAAGGAAAAGAAGGAATTATGAATGAGTTTTAGTTTGATAGATATGGGAAAGTCTACACTTTGAAGCAATTTTATTGGAATGAAAGGGAGTAAGTAGTTACCAAACTTTGCAAAGAACAAATGCGGACCTGGAAAGCCTTAAGCAACCCAAACTAAGTAGATGGTGTGGCTCATGAGTGGTGAAGAATCCAGGGTCAGTGATGTATAAGACCTTTTTTTGGCATAGTTTTTCATCGTTTTCTCTCATGTGTAATTGTTTAATTTAAATCACAAAACTACTTTGTTGTAAAAGGTTTATAAAAATTGTTGCAATCATTTCTGATTTTTTAGAGGAGGAAAAACAAGTGTTCCAGTTATGTGACCTTTCCCAGTCACACAGTTGATAAATGGAAGAATTGGGATTACAGACAAGTCTTTCTTTTATATTAACGACAATGATGGTTGTATTTTTTGGTGTACCTAATGTTTTTCAGCATTGATTTCTTTTCACGATAACTCAATAAAGTTGGCAGGCATTGAAGAGTTCTTACAAACTGCTAGGACAGCCCATATTTCAATCAAATCATTGTTTAAAAATACCAGTTATGTAGGCTCAAACCTATATTAGCATATCTAAATATTATTTAAAGAATTTCTAAACAGATCTAAATATATCTAAATAGTTTCTGCCTAGCTTTTATAATGAGAGCAATAATTATTCAGTTCTATAATATATATATATATATATATATATATATATATTTAAAATAGGATATATTGCATTCTTAATTTTTTCTTTTAGAAGATAAAGACTGCAGGTTACAACTAGAATACAAAATTAGTGCCAAAATAATATCAATGCAATGCAATGAAAAGCTTGGAACTTAAATAGAAAAAGCTGAAATTTAAAATAAAACACTCCTTAAGAGCATGTCATAGTATATTATTAAATGCAATGTTTAAAATGTCACTAAAATAATTAGTGGGATAAATATAATAATTGTCTCCTTATCATCTAGGTGTTCCTATACCGGTAGTACATAGATAATAAAGGATATAGAGCACTTAGGTTGGTATGGGTGTGTGTGTGTGTGTGTGTGTGTGTGTGTGTGTGTGTGTGTTTTGTGTTCTGATATCTAGACAAATGCAATATTGTCTCAATTAGGTAATTAAAAATTAAAAGTAATATAGTCAGTTTCTTCTAAAATGTCTACAAGGATATAATATTAAAAAATTCATTCTAAATTTTCAGAATTAAAAATAAATATATGTGCAGTTCTTTTCATAATGAGTTTCTTTTCTGAGATCCATAAGGTCTTTTGCTTCTTTTTTGTGGTTTCAAAATTTAATCACACATTGACTCTCTGGAAACACACAGTGGTTATCTTGGAAATGAGAGCGAATATATTTGGTTTTTGTTTTGAAACAAGGAGCTGACTCTTGGTAATCTCAACTGCTGTTATTTAGGCTGGGCATGGGCATCTGTAGTGTGTTGGGCACTCAATCATTTTCAATTAAACGTTCCAATGTCTTGTGAAAATCCCATAAGAGCTTGCAGAACCACGATTATAGATCCATAGAGGAAATGTACTTCTTGAACATTTCCAGGTAAGCAGTTTTCTTATAACACAAAGGCAATTATTTTGAGGGATTATGTAAATATTCACTGTAAAACCCCACACCAAACATGTCTCAATACATTTAAGACATCATTTTGGAATGGTGCTAAATATATGTTTAGTGGATTTTCAAGAATGCACTTTTTGGCTCATAGATTTGAAATCTGTAGTTTTAAAAATACATTAATTTTGAGATTATGTTTAAGCATTTTACTCTATAAAGTTTTGTAAACATTGCATATGTTTTTGTACAATAAATTTAACAACATGGTAATTGTAGGAAGGTTGCAGAAAAATAATCACTAAACACTTTAAAAATTGAAATATTAGAATTATTTCTGTATTTTTTAAAGTTAGCATATTGTTCTAATAAGATATGCTTTTCCTCTTTGCATTTATTTCATAACATGTATCATAAATTTGGAGCTAATATTTCTCTAGTAGTCACTTTCTGAAGATCACCGGTTTTAATATCAAATGAAACATATGATGCAGAAGCAGTAGCTTGATGGTGACCAGTGTTTAACATAAACATTAAATCTTACAAGGCTTAGGAGCAGTATTTTATGGTATAGGAAGTACATAGGCTGTAAAGTTACTCTTACATAGAAAATAGGACCCCATCATTGCAAAATGTCCTTGAACTGAATGGTTTACAGGTTCCTGATGGAATTAGGATGCTTATAGAAGCATTTTATATAGTATCACATTGCTCTTATGATGTACACAGGTTGATAAAAAGGAAGATTCTGAGGAACGCACACTCACAATTTTTTTCATTATAAAACCTGAAAATGTTGCAAAGCGTACTTTAGTCAAAGGAAAATTTTAGTAGTCAATAATTTTCAAATAAGTTGAAAACTATTTTCCTAAGAATGATTATTGTTAAATATATTATAAAGATTTCATGCTTAACGTACATATACACAGGGGCTTATTTCTTGAATGAGAGAATGAATGCTTACTCAAGATTTTTTATCTTTTAACTAGGAGTTAATATTCTGTGTTTACCAAAGAAAAGAAATGTTAAGTATAGATTAGGCATGGGTAATTGTTTTGCTTCAGCAGAAAGTCCTTAAGAGATTAGCTTAAGTGTTTGTAACAATCTTGAATATTTTTCCTTCAATCCAAAAATCTGTCACTCCTTCATGATCATAGCAATCTTATCTTTTGTAAGGATAATCTTTTATTTGTTGTGCCATAAATTGGCTGGAATTATACAGTATGTAGTATGACTGCTTTTTTAAAACTCTTAAAATAACCATCAGTGAACACTGCCTTATCAGTAAAAACTAGTCCAAGATTTTACAGGCACTCTAAAAAATGACATTATTTTCAAGTCTTCTAAAGAGCTCTCCTTTCTTGCATAGATTATTTCCTGTTTCAACTACAAACTTCTAAACTTGGAGGCAAGAAATGCCTTTAAAAAAAATCAGATTCAAGTAGCACATGTTGATGTTAATTAGGATAAAAGTTCATTTTTATTTGCTATCAAATTTTAAAATCTACTGGTGAAATTAATATGCATGTTATTTTTTCCTATAAAGCTAACAAGTAATGTAATGAAACTCCTCCTACTTGACACTAAAATAGTGTCATAATTTATTTTAAAAATTTGTGTAAGTAGATAAACTTAGAATTCATTTGCAATGTAAGTGAGTAAATAGGCTTGAATTTTCCTTTTCAAATTTCATTTATTACTGCATTAAAATGTCTTTGACCCTGTCAGGCAGAAGTACTGATAATGACATTTGAGTAGAAACTTTTGTTGTTGAGCCTTTCAACAGGAGTCTTTGGGATTCTCAAACAATAGCTGGAGGAAAAAAGTTTATTGCTTTTCATAAAATCAATTGTGCAGATATGGGAAATGCCACATCAATACTGAGCAACCTCTGATTCATGATAGTTGTGAGGATAAAATAAGAAACTGAAGAACATTTCCAGAAGTAATTAAAAGAGAAGAGAGTAGAGGCTAATGAGAATAAAGCTAAGGAACTACCTTGTTCTTTCTCACACACAAATACACAAAGACACATTAAATTAATCAATACAAGTAACTGCAACAGGCAAAGAAACACAGTGGAAAATCTATATTGAAAAGATAAGTTGTTTAAGAATTTACTTCATCTTCATAATTTATTCAATCCTCTCCTTCCTTTTTCTCTGTTCATTTACACTTCTATTTCAGTACCAAATATTTGAACTGTTAGAACAAATCCAGTTTTACAAATGAGGGTACTAAATATATTAAGATACAGATTTTTTCAGAAAGATCTATTTTCAATATTATGTTAAACAGCTATGAGAAGGAGAAATGTGTATGTCTAATCACACATTTTTATTGACATTAATGATAATACATTATGGATATTTCAACAGATTGGAAAAACAAAAAAAGCTCCAAGACACAGTAATGATATTTACTTGGGCTTTAAAATTGCCTTTGTCCTTGCTATTCATGTGCGCACTTGAATGACGGCTTCAAGAAGAGTATTTAATAAAACAAACATCCTTTACCGTCTCTTTCTTTTTCGTTAGCTTGCTTTGAAGTGCTAAAGGCACAGAGAAGATGAAAAAGATAGGTTTATTAGGACGAGGCATTAACCAGATAATAATGGATGGAGAAAGGGGGAAAAATGATTGACTGGATTGTAAGACTGGTTAAGGAGAGAAGTGAAGGGGAGGGGGACATTAAAGAATAAAGGAAAATAGTGGGCCCCTTAGTTAAGATTGGAGGCCTTGATGATGTACAAGAGAATAGTGAACTGAGCAAATAGAAGTTTGTAATTAAAAAAAAAATGAGACTTTCATGGAAATAACAATGATGACAATGTTAAGTGTGTCATCATGGCGGAGGTGGAGCTAACAAAGTAATTATTGGACATGAGAAGATAGGAGAAGTGAGAAGTTAAGGTATTACTGGAATTATAAAGATAAACATTCAGGACAATAAATTTTGAAAGAAAATTTTTCTTGTTCCTATGACACTATTCTCTTGATTTTTTTTCTTAGAATTCTCAGACTGTATTGCCTTTTCTTATTTTCAAAGTAAGCGTATTATAAGATGTTCAGTGATGTGCTCTTTTGTTTTCTTTCTTTAGCTTGGAAACATGGTTGGCACACATCTCTGTAAAATTCCCAGTTCTTCCCTCTTCCCTGATTTCTAACTTTTTGTTTATTTAATTGCTGGATCAAGATGTATTTCTTGGTTTTCTTGTAACCCTTGAATTCGGCATGTTCTTCTCTCTTTTGTTTAATTGGTTGGTTGGTTAGTATTTAAATTGCCATTTTTCTTTTTAGTACTAAGATTGTACCTGTTGTACAGACTAGACACTGTAAGACTTTCTTTTATCTCTTCCTCATTACCATACATTGCTTGGCATCCAAAAATTTGTATGTACTTTTCCAGGGCTCTTTCATTGTTTATTGTGTGCTTTCCTTTATTATTACTCCCCCTTATTGTAGGAACTTGTTGTCTGAACTGTATACATGGCCTCTTTATTGGATTTTCCACATTAATATTCCTAAAGGATACTCCAATCAGGAATACTCACTTCTCAAAAAACAAAATACTCATTTTTAAAGAAAGTTTAGATTCTTCAGCTGACACTCCAGACCCTCTATTACTACTTTAAATGTGCAAATGTTCCCCCCACACTCATATCACAAAGTTTTCTATTTCTTTGCTTTTGTTCAGCTCCTCTTTATGACCAAAACGTTCCTTCCCACATTTCATTCTCTCTTCTATATTAATGTGACCATCAGTTTTCTGGTCTTATACTTAAATATTACTTTTTTATGTTCCGCTTTTTGTCCTATAGACTTTGTCTTTGACTAAGCTACTTACAAGCATACTTGTTCCTTGATCCTTCATATACAATTTACAGCTCACCTTTGCTTTTATTACTCCCAACTCAGTTAATCCTATTAAGTGCTTTTAACTTTACCCTTTCTTAATTTGTAATTTTCTGCCAATGGCAATTTTACTTGTTAACCCTATTCTCATTTCTTTTTTGGAATTCACAATATTTAAGTTAATCTTTTCAACATTATGGCCTCTCAAGGACAAGCATTCTTTCCAGAGCTTAGACTTCTATTGAGTTGGTGTATTCCATTTCTATTTGTCAAAATTCTCCTATAATTAAATGTAGTAATCAAGAGTTGTATCTTTCATAAAGCCTATTATAATGTCTCTATTATAGGTGATAATTCTTTCTGAAGTTTTAGGACTGATTATGCCACTTACTATGTGCTACCAAATATTATGGTTCATGACATATATCTTATAGAAACCACTACAATATAAAATGACAGAGCAGATACTTTAGTTTTTCATACCCTCACAATTGCTGGTTCAAAATTATGCCCAGAATTGTTTGTAGATAATTATGTGATAATAGCATGCATTTATTTAGTACCTACTAAAGAACATACAAGCATGTTTTAACTAACAAAAAGAAAATTCATTGATTTCTTATCTGTCTTAAGATATAAGTGTAGAGTAGAATATTTCTGTTGATTAAACCTGGGGAGACACATTGAAGACCACTCTACTATAAATGGTTCTGAAGTTTTGTGTTTTCTCATGCATGCATCTGTAGACTATCAGACGTATAAATGTTTCTTTTATTATATTTTAAAATGAGCCTAAGTGATAAGTAATACACTCAAATTTAAGCTTGCTTATACTAAAATTTATTTGATATTTAAAGAACTGCTCATATAAAAAGTATGAAATCAATATTAAGAATAAAAGAAAAATCTAATTTCATTATAACTAAATTGCACAAAAATGAAATCTGAGGAGAAAACACAGCTTGATGTACACTATAATGGCCTAAAGCAATATTTTTTCAATAATTAATATGACTTTGCATATATGTGGAATGCTATTTATAAACTGTTCAGAAATATTTATTTGATCTTCAATAACAAAAAAACCCTTTGTGTATTTTTTTTAATTTGAAATGATCGCTGCACTAAATAGACCCACAAATTGTCCTTTTGTATTTCTTGCTGTTTTGCAACTACATCCATAACTTCTGACAAAGTTATTAAAATTATATTTTTAATTGGCTTCAAATTTTCACAATACTGTTCTTTTAGATTGCTTTATATTTACATTTAAAAAATTTTAAAAAGCTACCAAGCAACCCCAGCTTCTAATCTTTTTCCTCTTCTCCTTTTTTTCCTCCTCCTCAATTACTCAGCAGTGTTTGGGCTTTGGTTTAGAGATGTAATCAGTCTACCCAATGGGGAAATACCTACTCTCCAGTTTGTTCAGGATTCTTTCTCTGGAAGTCAATAAACTTCAAATTTTTTACTTGAGCATTTTTCAGATCCATTTGACAATTATTTTACATTTACTTTATCCCTCCCTTTCTCTAGAAATATAATAGCATAAGGACTGTGCATTTGATGCATAATTTATTAATCAAAAAGTTTTTGCTTAAAGCAGAAAAAGGATCAAGATGTTTATGTAACTCCTACCACCTTCTTTCACTTTCAAGTGAAAATATCACAAGAAATAAAGAGGGATTAAGTTTTTAAAAACTCTCTGGTTTTAAAACTTTAATAATATTTACTACCCACCTGTGGAATTTTTAAACTGAAATAAAGCTGCTAGGCATCTTCATGTAGTGACATGGTACATAAGGCATAAAGTTACTGACTATATGGTCCTGCTTCTTCTTAAAAGAAATGTAAGATATAAATATTTGAAATTTTTCCTCATTTTCCTTTAAGGTAGAACAAGATGTTTTCTTGAATTTTCTTACAGTGACTTTTTTTTTTTTAATCTGGGAAAAACAAGTTTAATTTTCAGAGGATTAATTTTAATGTTAGAGCCCAATATATCCTGTACTCATGGAAAAAAAAAAAAAAAAAAAAAAAAAAGCACAGAACCCAAGGGATATTTTGCTATTTGGAAAAAGGAGAGACTGGAGAGCATTTCAAATTTTGCACAGTGTTTGACTCCTGTCCCTTTCCACACCGGGAAGATTCTTTTCCTAGGAGACCTACATTATGGGACTCAGCTTTTCCATTACTGAATTTCTTATTCTTTATTCCTTTTTAGAAGCATGAGCCTGAAAGAGGGGATGTGAATGATGAAGGCAAATAAATTTTCCATTCTCAGTCCCTAGGGAGTGAATAACCCCATAGTTTCTAATCAGAGAAAAGATTAGAGGGACTGTTGCCTGTTGCTATGGTATAACTGCACAGAATAAATGCCCCAATACAAATTAAATAATTTTGCTGAAAATTAGTAATTAGGTTTATATCTGGTTCAAAATATTAAATAAAAATCAACATCTGAGAGACTTGTGGCAATATCTTTCAACAGTAATTTATAAATTAGGAATTTTGAAACATACAGGTAATCTCTTATTAGGTATGTAGAAAAAAAAAACACCAAATTAGTAGTTTTTCTAAAAAAATATGTTAAGATTAGAAACAACTTCATCAATGCCTTGGAATATTTGAGAATAAATGTATAAACTTTTTTTTTTCTCTTTTTACTTTTAACTTGTTTTCTGTTGCTCTAGGAAGAAATTGCTGAAAAAAAATCTTACAATATAAATAAAAATAAACATCTTTATAGTCTTATAAAATTGATGTAGATGACAAAGTGATGGATGCAGCAAACCACCAAGGCACGTGTACACCTATGTAACAAACCTGCATATTCTGCACATATACCCCAGAACTTAAAGTATTTAAAAAAAGAGAAACAAATCAAATTTTATCTCAAACATAACTTTTCCAACATTTTAATTATTTGGGCTAGTAAAAAAGAAACTTTCAGGATGGGCTAAATGTTCTCATGTAGAGTTCCATAATGTTATCATCTCACATCTGATGCTATTTTCACTGTCCTGTTACTCCTGGTGTCTAGCTCCTACTCTTTTTTAGCCTTATCACAGAAACTGTAGACTGGAACCACTTTTAAATGATCTCTTTGGATGCCTGAACAGCAGGGAAGATTGTTATTCATTTGTAGCAAGAACCTCAATCATTTCTGGGTTCCAATTAGAGAAAGCCTAGGGGGCCCTCTTTATTAAGATGAAACATAAATTGTATCAAGTCTTGCTAAACCACTTAAGATTTTTATGATGATATTAAGAAGCTTGAACATTTTAAATACTAATTGGGTATATGTGTAGGCTATTTATAATCTGTGCATAAACTCTAACCTCTATTTCATTAAATTTGCATCTTACGGTGCTATTTTTGCCACCTTGAAGATTTACCACAGAGACTAGGATCGAGAATTCTTGAAGGATTCAGTTCAGTGTCAGCAAAGACTTACACCACTGCACCCTTCTGTTAACAAATTTTGCAGCTGCTGTTGTTGTTATTTAAGGAAGATTGTTTTTTAAATTTTTTTTTTTGGAAAAAAATGTGTTTTAAAATACAAATTGGCAACTTGAATACTTTATCTAAATCTTCTACTGCGTTTCTGTGTAAATAATTTAAAAATACATATGTGAATTTAACTACATATTTACAGAGATATTTGCTTTAAAATGTAACTAAAAGCTTATAAATACAACTAGGGAAAAATCGTGACTGTTTAGATTTTGGGGGGATAATTTTGAGTGTATGGAGTGTATAAGTACATGCATACAATTTTTTCTGTATGTGTTTAAAAGTTTAAACATCAAGAAAACATTGCCTCCTAAGATACTAAATTACTTCTTTTGAGTGGTATTATAAAGATGAATGTTCTAAACCCCAAAATATCACTACTGTAACTGTGATTTTAATATGGACCTTACATAACTTTGTGGAAAAGACAAGGTTTCTACATTGCTACAAATTGTAGTTTTATCATTTTTTGCTGCTTCCACAGATGCTAAGGATGTATAAGACAATTCAGCCTGTTGTAAAATAAGAGCTGGTAAATTCAAACAGCAGCTAAAAGATGTAGGATAAATGAAGCAAGTTGAGAACTATTAATGATTTGGCTTTTAGTAAAGGTGCTAGAGGAGTGTATTGTCTATCTAATTCAATGATATAGATTTTTATATTTGTCCAATATTTTAACATCTAGTTTCTTCACTTGTTATCAAAAATTCTTTCAGAATTTTTATGGGTGTAGTTCTGGTATACACTCCCTTTTTGTTTTTTATCTCTCTGAAGAAAGGAAAAACTAAACTGTTTACTACTTTCTACTTACACACTTACTACAAAACTCCATCTCTGTTAACTAAAATGTATGTTAGCAACAATCAGTTTTCCCCACCAACAACTGGTTTTTCATAAGACATCAACTGAGTGTCATGTAATTCAATCCGTGTATAAGTCAGACCACAGATTGAGGTCTCAGTCTGCCTCCCACTTCAGATGCCACTCACATGCACTAGGTTGTTACCTGTACTTCTGACCAGCTAGCTGCAAACCATGATTCCTGTGACTTCCTGGTGGGGTTTTGTTAATTAGGTAGGATAGTTCACAGAAATCAGGGAAACACTTTGCTCTTATTTACTCTATTTACTCATTAAATATAAAGAATATTAAATAAAACCATAAAAACCGCAGGAGAAAACCTAGGCAATACCATTCAGGACATAAACCTGAGCAAATACTTCATAACAAAAATGCTGAAAGCAATTGCAGCAAAAGCCAAAATTGACAAATGGAATCTAATTAAACTAAAGAGCTTCTGCACAACAAAACAAACTGTCATCAGAGTGAACAGGAAAACTACAGAATGGGAGAAAAATTTTACAATCTACCTATCTGACAAAGGTCTAATTTCCAAAATCTACAAGGAACTTAAACCAATTTATAAGAAAAAAAAACCCAATAATCCCATCAAAAAGCGGGCAAATGTTGTGAACAGATACTTCTCAAAAGAAGACATTTATGCAGTCAACAAACATATGAAAAAAAGTTCAACATCACTGTTCATTAGAGAAATGAAAATCAAAACCACAATAAAGTACTATCTTACACCAGTCAGAATGGCGATTATTAAAAAGTCAAGAAACAATAGATGCTGGAAAGGCTGTGGAGAAATAGGAACACTTTTATTGTGTTGGTGAGAATGTAAATTAGCTTAACCATTGTGGAAGACAGTGTGGGTGATTCTTCAAGGATCCAGAACCACAAATACCATTTAACCCAGCAATCCTATTGCTGAGTATATACCCAAAGGAATATAAATCATTCTAATATAAAGATACATGCACACACATATGTTTATTCTAGCACTGATTACAATAGCAAAGACATGGAACCAAACCAAATGCCCATCAATGATAGACTGGATAAAGAAAATGTGGTACATATATACCATGGAATACTATACAGCCATAAAAAGGGATGAGATCATGTTCTTTGCAGGCCATGGATAAAGTTGGAAGCCATTATCCTCAGCAAGCTAACACAAGAACAGAAAACCAAACACCTCATGTTCTTACTTATAAATGGGAGTTCAACAATTAGAACACATAGACACAGGGACAGGAACAATACACACTGGGGCCTGTTCTGGGGTGAAAGGTGAGGAAACCTAGATGACAAGTAGATAGGTGCAGGAAATAACCATGGCACACATGTACCTGTGTAACAAATCTGCATGTTCTGCATATGTATCTTACAAAGGCAACTGATGAATGGTGGGTAGTGAGATTAGGAGCTGGACAGGGCAGGGTATATGGGAACGGGCATGGAATTTCCACACCGTCTTCTGGCAAGCCTTCATCTTGGACCTTCCAACTGCTCTGCAATACAGAAGCTCTCAGAACCTGTCCTTTTGGGTTTTCTGGGGGCTTCATTAGGTAGGCATGGTCGGTTATATCATTGACCATTGATGATCATCTCAACTTTCAGTCACCTCAGCTTCCTGGAGGTTGAAAGGAAGATGGAACAGAAAGTTCCGACTTGTAATCACCCAGTAAGCTGCCTAGGAGCCCACCAGGAAATTCTCATTAGAACATCTCATAAGAGCACCTCAGAACAAAAGTTTCTCCTGTCACCCAGGAAATTCCAAGGGACTTAGAAGTTCTGTGTCAGAGTCTCCTACCACTCAGGAAGTTACAGTCATGCACCACATAATACTTTGATCAATGATGGACCACATATAGGATGATGGTCCCAAAATATTATAATACTTTATTTTTAACTATACCTTTTCTATGTCTATACACACAAATACTTACCATTGTTTTATAATTTGTTTCAGTATTCAGTGCAGTAACATGCTGTACAAGTATATAGCCTAGTATCAATAGGCTACCTAGATGTATAGTAGGCTATGTTATCCGTGTTTGTGTAAATACAGTCTATGATGTTTGCATAATGACAAAATTACCCGATGACACATTTCTCAGACTATATCGTCATAGTTAAGTGGCATATGACTGTAGAAAAGTCCTAGGAGTTTCCTGACAGGAACAGGGGTCGAAGGCTAAATATAACAAAAATTTCTGCTATCACCCTATCTATAGAGGCTTCAGGAGCACTATGTTAGGAGTGGGGAAGGAGACAAAAATACATATTTCTTATATTACAAGATCACATTCTCCAAGTGTTTTCAGTACTTAAACACTTGATGATCAATTCCTTTATTACAATGCCAATCTGCTTCTTTTAATTTTCTTCACAATATTTATTTTTCACAACTTTTATCTCTTCTACAAAATCATGTTAGAATAATATATATCCTTCCTCTTAGAAAGGATGCCACACCCATAGACGTCACTTATTCAGTGCCTGTGCTCTATTTGTATTCACAGCAACATAACATAAATTCAATATTTCTATCAAATTTACAAAGCTTTTGAGAAAAATGATTTCATTTGATAATATTATGCTTAAATTAGAAAACTTTCCATACGAAATCTGGAAAAATATTCATCATGTTAGAAAGCAGGAGGCAGTAGATGAAGCATCAACTATAGAGGAAGACCAGGGTTTGAATACTTCTCTCATCTATATTCTTATATGCAGTACATTTAAAAAAGTAATATTCATCAGTGTTCTTTTGAGAATTATAGAAACTAAATGGAAAACACCTAGTATAACAAATGCCAGATGATGATAGATATTATTAACAATTTCTATCATTAATTGTTACAGAAGACTGAAATTTTTGAAGAGGGGGATCTAAGATTAATTTATCCTTTCTTTTCTAAAAGCATATTGAGATTGGGATTCTTTGCAAGAATTTTGTTAAAAGAAAACTCACAGTGAAATCCTTTTATAACAATGAGAAAAGTAGCAGAGGTGAAAGTGAGAAGATTCAAGCAAAGCTGTACCACAGGGGTGGCCCCAAGTGCAAAGATTTTTATACTCATTTATATTTATATATATAAATATTTTTCTTTATTTATATCCAAATACTTCTGAGGAAGGCTTGCCCCTATAGCCTAAGGGCAATTTTTCACTGTAGGGTGTGAGTCATCAGCAGCAGAATCTGGGCCACGGGACCTGGGCAGGGAACCAGAAGTGACTGCTACAGTGACTCTACAAATTATTCTCTGAATACATATCTGCTAAATTAAATAGAATAGAAGTAAATTATATTTGCTATACCTCCAACTCTTTTGAGTGAGTTTATGATGGTTCTTTTGGTATCTTATAGAAGTTAGCATGTGGTTGTGTACAAAATACGTGTTAAATATTTTAAAATTGATTGATTTACTTAATTCACAGATATGTAACATTTCTTATTTTTGCTCTCTACATGCACGTTTCAATCCATTAGACCAGAACCTGTTTTGTGGACAAAGGATGGTGGAGAATTACCAGATCCTGACCGAATGGTTGTGAGTGGTAGAGAGCTAAACATTCTTTTCCTGAACAAAACGGATAATGGTACATATCGATGTGAAGCCACAAACACCATCGGCCAAAGCAGCGCAGAGTATGTTCTCATTGTGCATGGTGAGTACCTTTGTGAAAACATTGTATGTGAAAGGATGCATAACCTGAAAAACTGTTTTAATGTATCAAAATTTTAAAAACAGTAAACAAAATTACATGGTTTCTTTTTATTTTAGGAGGACATCTCATAAGTATCTCTAAGGTTTACTATTAATATATTCCCACTCAGACTAATAAAATTATAACACACACAAAAATTATTTTTGTGAAAAGCTTTCCCATTTATAACTATGCTTATTAAATGTTGATGGTGGCTCATAAACTATATTAATGATTATCTCTATTTTATTTTTATTTATTTAATTTTGTTTTTGGAGACAGAGTCTCGTTCTTTTGCCCAGGCTGGAGTGCAGTGGTGTGATCTCAGCTGTCTGCATCCTCCACCTCCCGGGTTCAAACGATTCTCGTGTTTCACCTCCTGAGTAGCTGGGATTACAGGCGTGCACCACTATATTTTTAGTAGAGATGGGGTTTCGCCATGTTGACCAGGCTTGTCTCAATTTTCCAGCCTCAAGTTATCAGACTGCTTTGGCCTCCCAAAGTGCTGGAATTACAGGTGTGAACCATGGCACCCGAATTATTGTCTTTAAATCCTTCAAATAAATGCTTTCAGTTATAATCCACAATCATAAAAATTACATTTTCTTTAAGCTAATTTTTACTGTATTATCATAAATATATACTTTATTACTTCTATAACTGGTTTCACAAAGAATGACAGTATGTCATTGAAATGCGGCAAAAATAGAAGTGTACAATATTAATAACTGCATTAATTTCATATGAACTGTAATTTAAAGTTTCTACAGGCGTTTTTTTCTTGACTACACTTATCTCACAATTTGAGTAAATAGAACATAATCGCAGAAAGAAATACCAGTCCCCGTGAGTGATTAAAATCTGTTTTCCGACTCAAACACCACAATGGGTTTTTCATAAGGTAGTGTCTTTTAGATATTGTTAGATGGAGATGACTTTTTATGAGATTGATGAATGTTACAATAAATAAAATTAGTTTATTTACTGTAGTACTTCTCAGACTTTATTGTATATGCCAGGGTGCATTGTGAATCTCTACTAGAAAGAGCCGTTAGAGAATGCAGGATTTTCATCATGTTTCACCAAGAAAACTTTTCTGGGAGGGGGGCTAGTATTGTATTGAACCTAGTATTACAGTATACTGAATGACTATTGTACATAACACAGCACTGTCATAAATCACAGATCTTAGGAATTAAGGACAACATATGTTTATTTACTGTCTTTCCCTTGAATCTAATTATAGAATATTATTAAAAGTATGTGTTTGTTCCATACCTTTTCAAAATGAATTTTGGGAATTTATTCTATTTCTTTGTAAAGAAATTAACTTTAGAGAAAAATTAATATGAGTGTTATTTTTCCAGGTATTCATTTTGTTCATTTTGCCAAAGTTGGAAAAAATTAATACATTAAGTCAATATACAGTTTTCCTATTCTCAATTTGCATTATTGTACAAAATCTCTCAGTATTTAAAATCACTCTGCTATGGTAAGCAATGAAAAACTCACAATGAATAGGCTATTCATCTTAAGACATCTAGAAAATAATAGAACTAAGAGTTTAATTTCTAGCACTTCATGAATTGTATAAATTTCAACTTTGGAAAAGATTAACTTAATCAAATTAGGCGGATAAGTTGTATTTAAATGTGCTCACCCTGTAGACAAACCCTGCTGGTCTTTCTGCCAGAATATTACAACCACTGGGTATGTCAGGAGGGTAAGTTAGATCCTTGGAGAAGGATCCAAGAGTAGATTTCAGTTGATGCTTCCTGGATGTTTAGATTATGCAGTTATGTAAGTAAAGTGTCGTCTATCTGATTCACCCCAATTTTCTAAGTGCTTCTCTCACCTCACAGTTTCTGAGAACCTGGGGGCATGTTGCATAGCATGTCACATCATGTGAAAAGCAATATGACATAAAATATTGAGAATTAGAAAGGAAATGACAGAAAAAATAACATGCCTAAATGAAAAGCATATCATTTGTTTTTTTTTTAAGTAGTTCAAGTCAGGAAAATTCATATATTTTATCAGTGTTTGCAAGCTAGCCAACAACATGATTTCCTAAATAGCCAAGCTAGTTTTAGGTAGTTGGCAGTTGACATATTTCTAATAAATACCTCTCTAAGCACTTTGTGAGAAGTCATTTTTGGCTTTGCATTTTGAACTTCAATTCATCAAAAGCACCCCATAGATTAATGCTATTCATGCTGCTAGATAAATGCTGTGAAGTTCAACAGTGGTTTACCTAGGATTATTGACACAAGTAATGAGAGGCTCAATGAAATAGTGAAACCATATTATGCTGTGTTTAAAAGGGGCTCCAATTGGGTTCATTGCAAAATAAAGGTTTTTTTCCCCTTTTGCACACTGGGTATAATGTTTCATTAGTCACTAGTTGTATAAATATAAAAAGCTACTCTCTTCTGTTAATGGTTTGGCTGTTTCAAAACCCTACTAAGTGATGAAATTTGAGTGGCATTTCGATCTATAATGAATGCTGTATGCATTTTGGAATGGAATGCTAAGTGATCATTTGTGAGAACTTTACCCTTTTATCTTTTACACCAAGGTTGATTTTACATTAGCTGTGATAATTTAATATAGCTCTAGTACAGTGGGTTTTTCATGAGCTGAGACCCTTGTCTTTGACTCTATCACAATTGCCTAGTTTCTATTGATTCTTAACTTGATGGCGGTCTGAGCGCTTTCCTGTGAAATCATCTAATATCTGGATGCCATCATAACAGATTTTATTGTTTGGGTGTCAATGGAAGTGCATTATTTAAATGTTACGACATCTAATTGTTAAAAGCACTGATATTTTGTGTTATAGACCCTGGCAATTCCCCGACTCCCTCCTAATTACTCCTTTGAAAATTTCAGCATTAAGAGCACAGGTAGTAATTTAAAAGGGCCATTCTAAAATTTACACTCAATGAAAGGCCTAACCAGAGTCAGTGTACTAATACCTGTAAGATTAAACATCATGCCTATGAAACATTTGCACTGTGAAAGTTCCAGTAAGAAAGAAAGTAGCACTTTTTTTTCCCCCATTTATTTATTTTATTGCATTTTAGGTTTTGGGGTACATGTGAAGAACATGCAAAATTGTTGCATAGGCACACACGTGGCAGTGTGATTTGCTGCCTTCCTCCCCATCACCTACATCTGGCATTTCTCCCCTTGCTATCTCTCCCCAGCTCCCCAACCCCCACCTTCCCTCCCCTATTTCCCCCCAACTGACCCCAGTGTGTAGTGCTCCCCTCCCTGTGTCCATGTGTTCTCATTGTTCAACACCCGCCTATGAGCGAAAACATGCAGTGTTTGATCTTCTGCTCTTCTGTCAGTTTGCTGAGAATGATGGTTTCCAGGTTCATCCATGTCCCTACAAAGGACCCAAACTCATCGTTTTTGATGGCTGCATAATATTCCATGGTGTATATGTGCCACATTTTCCCTATCCAGTCTATTGTCAATGGGCATTTGGGTTGGTTCCAGGTCTTTGCTGTTGTAAACAGTGCTGCAATGAACGTTCGTGTGCACGTTTTATGAACAAGCTTGGTGATGGAAAATTTATCTGTTAAATTAGTGGCCATAGTTATACTAATTAATTCCTGTGAGCACAGTACTTTCTTACTATTTGCTTATTTATAAAAGTGTTGAAGTATATATCTTGTGATTATTATAAAAATGTTGAGGTATATAAAAAAAATACATATATAAAAATGTCATATTATATATGTATTTACAATGGATGATTACATCCATTGTTTTAATGGCTTTGAATATCTTGATCCATTCCTATTCTTAACATTTGAAGAACTAGGATCAAGGGAAAAATTTATTCATTCACTCAATAGATACTTAGTACTTATCTACTAGGTGCAAAGGAGCAAATGTAAATAACAAACAAGAAGATTATAGTTTAATATGGAAGATAAGCGTTTAGATAATTGTAAAACAAAATAGAAAGGATATAGGGAATTATAGGAAGATTGTCATATAATATGGTAGCTGTTCACACTCTGTGTAATTCCAACTGTGTGGAATGTTTAAAAATAGTAACAAATAGTTTTTACTTATAAATATTTAAATATAATTATAAAAATATTTAAAGTAATATAAATATTATAATATATATAATTATAGAAAATAAATAATACATTCATTTATATTATGACAAGCATCATAAATGAAATTACTCAACAAAGTGCCAGTAATACAGATACATAATAAATTAGACTATTATTATTATCTTTCTAGTAATCTTACTATACCAAGGGCAATCAAACTCCAAGATTCTGGTAAGAAACTTACCCCTGAGTTGCATACAGTTTATTACTCACAATCTTCCCTGAAAGCTTCCCATAACATTAAGTTAAGTTAATGCTATTGAAAAATTAGAAAATTCTAAATTTTTGCTATGAGATAAAAAATGTCTTCAAATTTCAACAATATAATAAATTGATCATATGCAAAAACATGTTAGTGTCAACCTTTTCCTCTATTGCAGCATCAAGTTCAGAGAATGTAGACTGAATATCTTCTCTTGAAGCAAATACTAC